>NC_133666.1:316627018-316972032 GCF_037893015.1 Macrotis lagotis | reverse complement strand
ACGGTGATCTTTGAGTGTCTGAGGTTGGATTTGGACTGGGGTGCTCTTGGCTCAAGGGCCAATGCTTTGTCTGCTATCCAGCCACCCCTACTATTATTACTATTTTATTTTATTTTGGGTCTTTTCTTTTTTCTTCTTTTTGGTTTTTGCAGGGCAGTAGGGATCAGGTAGCTTGCATGTCTTGGGTCTACAGGCCTGGATGTGGGCTCAGGTGCTCGTGGCTCCAGGGCTGGTGCTTCATCCATTGTGCCACCTGGCCATACCTACAGTTATTACTATTATTTTTTTTAATTTTAATTTTTTTCTCTCCCCTTTACTTTATCTCTCAAGCAAGTCTATATTCTTGAGGGGGAGGGGGTATTTTGTTTACTTTTAAACAAGAATATTTTATTAATTATAAAAAAACATTTGTACAAAATGAGAACAAAATAAATTTAAAAAAATAATAGTTTTAATTACCTTCCTAAGAATTTCATTTTCAATCCTCTCCCTCCAATTATTGATCATCTCATATTTGTCACATATCAAAAAGAAGCATTTTAGCATCTTTCGTAATACTGGAGAGAAAACAAAGTTGACCTGTCATGAGTTTATTGAGTGACCCTGCAAGTCAAAACTTTTTTGATTGACTGGTTGAATTTTTAAAATGACACTTAAGTACTTATGTATAAGACAGAGTGATAAATGTTGGAGATAAAAATGTAACATATGATAGCATCTATAATCAGAAAAAGTTAACAAATATAGAACATCAAAGCTACATTCATTGAATATTGGGTCACTAATAGTAAATGCATTTTAATTTGCTTTCATTTTTTGTTTCCCTGGACTTTTTTTGTCATCTTTATTTTACTCTTGGCATGCAGGAGCCAGCATTTTGTCTTCTGAATTGTGTGTATCTCCTTCTGGTGACTAATAGATTTCTGATATTGGTGGTCTTAAGGAAATTAGGAAGCAAGCAAAACTTTTCTTTGTTGTTCTTTATAAGTTTGTATCCTTTCCTCCCATATTCATCCTCTTCCCTGCTCCTGAAAGAATCCAAGACTTCATATCTTTTCCTTTGTAAAGTTCTTCACTTCAAGATACTATTCTAACTTCCCTTCTTATGAAGTGACAAATATTCTAATATTACATTTCCCTTCCAATAATATCCACAAACTATTCATGGGTTTTATAGGAAAGAAGTTCGAATAACTTAATGCTTATTGATATATGAATTCAGATGAATAATGCTTCTTAATCTGAATCATTGTAATTTTAAAAGAGAAGCTATAATCACAACCATAACTAGCAATTTTTGCACTAAAAGCATAAAGTCTTTATTCAAAAGACTGGTAAAGATAAATTCAACTAAGGAGAGGGAAGAATTCAGAACTCTTTGAAAGACTAGAAAACCTCCCCTTGGAAGTACTACTTTCTTCTAAAGTAGCAGAATCACTTGGGAGCTATGGGATCCCTGTTGTAAATATGCAATTTGGTATCTCCTGAGTTAAACTACTTCATTTGCTGGATGTTGCTTGTCTTTCATTCTCAAAGAGGACCAATAACATCCTGAGGGTGAAGTCTTCAATTGTGAGTGGGTTGGATTTAAGTGAAGATAAGCTGTGCAAAGTCATCAGTCTCACTATCTGCTCCATTACCAGAGTCCAGAAGCAAGATAAAAGGTACAGGTAGGTGGTACATTGGAGAGAGCATCTGCCCTGCAGTCAGGAGTACCTGGGTTCAAATCCAGTCCCAGACACTTCATAATTGTCTTTTTGTCCTTGGGCAGGTCCCTTAACCCCAGAAGCAAGAGAAAAGCCAAAATGACTAGGTATGACTTAGTCATATTCATTGAGTATGAAGTAAAATCTCCTGTTTTGCATTTAAAATACTTTACAATCTAGCTTCACCTAAGTAGTCTTATAGTGTGTATATAGTACCATTAAGGGAGTCAGGAAAAGTCATTTTACCAAGTTTAAATCTGACCTCAGACATATACTGGATATATGTCAATGGGCAAGTAACTTATCCTTGTTTGCCTCAGTTTCTTCCTCTGTAAAATGAACTGCAGAAGCAAATGGCAAATCCCTCCAGTATTTTTGCCAAGCAAAAGGCAAAAGTGGCCACAAAGTGTTTCAGAAAAGCATTTTGTTGTTTTTTTAGTCAATCCTTTTGTTAAATGAATATTAAGATCATTTGTCTTCATGTTGTTAATGACCTTCAAGTGCTGCCAGAATCCTCTAAATTTCAGTGCCCTCAGACAAAGGCCGCTGAACTCTAGCTTTAGCTCTGCTCACAATTAACTTTTATGAATCTTTAAAACGGTAAACTCTTAGGAAAAATGGCAATTCTCAAAGTGAATAATCCTAGGCATTTATAGAGAAGTACTCCCTTAAGTTGTATCTAAACTATATTCAGGTAGTCTTATATTTCATTTATATATAGGAACAACCCTGCCACAGGCATTCTAATCTTGTAAGATTATAGCACTGTAGGAGTAAGTAACCCCCATCATTAAAAGCCTTTGTTCTCCCAGGAAACAAACAATTCCTTCTCAAGAAACTAGTCTGCTGAGAAGGAAGGGATCTGCAAGACTGAGCTAATTCCACTTTCTCCACTAATCCCCCAACTAGTGTGTACTATCAATAATTCCCATAGGCATTCCTGAGGCTCATCTGGGGAGCACTCCAGAAGGAGGTTCAGTGATTGTTACACTTCAGGAAAAATAGGGAGAGAGAGATTCATCTTGAATGCATTCCTGGGCTTCTTTATTATTTACTGAGCTTCTTAGTGTACAAACAATCCCATTCTTATCAGGGAGCAGCAGATCCCTAGTCTTTTATCATTCTAGCCATGATTCTGAATATTTCCTCCATAACTTGACAGCCTACCAAATGAAACCAGACTCTTTAAAGGGAAATGAGGCAATTGGAATATCAGTTTTATTTAGTGATATAGTGTCAAAAATAAACAGCATATCTATAGTTAATTGACAAAATCCATCCAAATCTTAAAGACAAAACAGAATCAGGAAATACAGATATGCAGATCTTGCTTTTACTTATAAGCAGAGTTGAAAAAGGAGGAAAATGCAGAGAATCAAAGGTTGTATAATGAATTGCTACATCTGTAATTGTCAGACTGATCAGCTCTGGAGAGAAAAAGAGGATGATTCAGTCAGTCATAGACTTAGGGGTCATGTTGTGTTTTCCCACTTCTTCTTCAGGGAGCCCTTTAATTTTCTCCAAAGACTGTCTTTTCTTTTCACCTTTTTCTCCATGAGTGATGGCATGGATTCTTTCTTGCGGATTTCTCTCACCAAGCAATAAAAAACATCATCAACATAAAAACGCAGAGCTGCTGATGTCTCAAAGAATGCACAGGTGTACTCTTGGGCCAGACTCAAGCCTTCCTCGGTTGATACCTAAGGCAAAAAAGAGATAAATTATTATTATTTACTTAAGCAACAAGTATATTAATGACTTTTCTCTTCGAAGGGAATAATTTGAGATGGGGCATGTTTGAATTTATGTAAAGAGAATTCAAATGATAGTTTCATTGTTCCTTTTTGAACTCTCAGAACATTACATTGAGCATATAACTTTCCCATTATTCTCAGTTTCCTTATCTATAAAATGAATTCTTTAAACTCAGTGATCTTCAAGGTTGCTTTCCAGCTTTAAATCCTATGAGCACATCATACAAAGGGTCATTCAGTGCCTCATTTTACAGATGAGGAAATAATAGACCCATATAAATGAAGTAAAATCAGATCTAGAAAATAAGTCTTCAATTCCAGTTCTATTTTCACTGAACTACACTTAAAGTGACTTCTAACATCCAAGTCACTTTCATTCTGGTACCTGGTATGAAAATCTACTCTAAAAACTTATAATTTTCCAGTTATTGTAGATACCACTTTCTTTTTGACTCTCCCCTTTTTGTTGCTATCTTAGAACTTTGTGAATGGTCAACACAGAAGGTAAGGAATTCTTAGCTCTTCTCATTTGTGCCTTCTTCATATTTATAATTTTATTGATTAGTCCTGCACCACTTTTTATGAAGCCTTTTGGTGTTTTGCTGACAAAACAGTTGGAATGGTTTACCATTTCCTTCTCCAATTCATTTTATAGGTGATGGAAATGAGGCAGAGTTATGTGGCTAGTAAGTGTCTGAGGTCATATTTAAATTCAGTTATTCCTAATTCTAGGCCTTGCACTCTTTCCATTGTGCCTCACAACTGCCCAACTTTATAGGAAGCCTACGCTAACATCACAGACTATTCTTTCTGAATATATCATTCATATTTTACTAGTGGTCCTAAAAACTGCAAAATAGAAATTATTTACAAATTAGGATGTAGAAGGGGCAGCTAAGCCATGGATAAAGCACTGGCCCTGGAGTCAGGAGGACCTGACTTAAAATCAGGCCTCAGATGCTTAATAATTACCTAGCTGTGTGACTTTTTGAGCAAGTTACTTAACCTCCCCCTCCCCAGTGCCTGGCAAAAAATAAAATTAGAATCTGGGCAGGTAGGTCAAACAAGAGATAGGCCACTAGGAGTCAAGAAGATCTGGATTCAATTCACTTTCTATGTGACACTGGGCAATTAGTTAAGCATTTTTTTACCTCAGTTTCTTCATCTGTAAATATGAATGGTAATAGTACCTATCTCTCAGGGAGGGTTGTGAATAAAATGATTTAATGTACTTTGCACACTGTCTGTCATATAGTAATTACTATATAAATCATAGACTTTACTATTATATTGATATTGGTAAATTAATTTAGGGGTAGCTAGGTGTCACAATGGATAGACCACTGAACCAGAGTTAAGAAGCCTTGATTTCAAATCTGGTCTCAGCCATTTACTACATGGGTGCTTCTCAGTTTACCACTTGACCTCTGTTTGCCTTAGGTTCCTCCTTTCTCAAATAGGAAAAATAACAGCCTATTCTCACAAAATTGTTGTAAGAACTAAATAAAATATTTATAAAGTTCTTTGCATAGTGCCATTCTTCCTTCATCCTTGTCTCTCTATTCCGTTATCACATCTTCAGAGAATAGTTTCAAAATCTAACTTTAGTAATTCTCTTTTATAAAATCTCTTATTTGATATTGATGTCTCCCTTATACTAAAATCTCTGGCATTCATATACCCTGGATTTATATATATATATATATATATATATATATATATATATATATATATATATATATGCAATGAGTTTCCATTCCCAAAATTTAATCTTTGTTACAAACTAAAATTCCTTCCTCCTTTAAACTTTTTTTCTTTGAGGGGGAGGGACATACACAGGGCTCATGGCAACATTATTATTGTCGATATATAATGAAAATATTAGTAGCCTGATTTTATAGAAAGAGAAACTAAGTTTTAACATGTTTACAATATTTTGCCCAGCTGGTAACTATCTAACCAGTTCTCCAGGATAGGTCTTCTAAATCTAGATGCCTATTCCTTTGATCTAAAGTGATTTCCCTACCCCACTCACTACTCAGAAAAGTTTTTTTTTTTAAGTTCAATAAGAGTCTTTCTGTCTCAGGATCTAGGATTCTAGACAGACAAACTCTCATACTCATTTAAGTTCATTATCCTAAAAGGAAAGGGCTTTTTACAAGCAATTAACACACAAATCATGGCCGGATCATAGATTAAATTTGTAGAGCTGAAAGATAACTTTGGCCAACTTTTTCTTTTAAAGGTTAAAAACATTGGGCCCATGGAGTTTAAATATTTTACCACTAAAGTCACAATTTATAGAGGATTTATACCACAAACCTAGGTATAGGAAGTTTATTCAAGAGTCATAGAATTTTAGGATTAGGAAGTTGAATCAATCGTGCTTTAAAGCAGACATTTTACAGATGACAGAACTGAAGCCCTTAGAAAGGAGGTGGATATCCAATATTAGAGACTGAGTATCTTGCCAGGGATATTCTAGAACTCACATCTCTCAGGTCCAGTGCTCTTTCAATTACATTGAAGCTTCTAAAAAGAACACTTAAGTAACTCTAAAGTAATGATATCAAGATTGCTAGCACAATAGCTGAAATTCACTTAAAGGATATTGGCATATAATGCAAATATTTAGATCCTTATTTTGCAGGTGCAAAAATGGAAACTTTGAAAGTTTAAGGTATTTTAGAGATGGAAACATGGTTATTAACTGTCTGAACTAGGGACATCAATAATATACCTGACTTTAATATATAGAAATAAGTTATTTCACAATAGTATTGACAGGTATGTAGTAAATATATTGTGGTAACCATCACAGAGATAAAGAACTTGAGGTTTTGAGGGGGCTAAAGTGTTTGCAAAGTCACACAGTTTGCAAATATCAAAGATGGGACTCAAGTATAGGTTCTCTGTCTTTCTAGTTAATACTATTTACATTATACAAGGATAAATTCTAATCTTACCTCTCCTCTCCCCACCCAAAATTGGAAAAAAGGTTCTGATGAGAAATAGGAAAAATCTGATGACCCAAGAGTACCATCTTCTTAATGTAAGTGACCTTTCATAAGGAGGAAAAGTACCATGGCATCTACCAATTATTCCCTGAAATACCATTACCCATCTGCCAGAGGAGACCTAAGAATAAAGTCACAGATGCATGGGGGTGAAGGGACTACTGGGGCAGAACTGCAAAGGGAGGCCATTTCAGTCTGGGTCCCAGCTGCCAGTGGGAACCTTTGAGAATGTCTACCAATTAATGCTTGATTTGATATAATTTGCTGACTTTCAAAACTTCACCATTTTCTTACTTTTTTCAAAGTTAGTTTTTACCGGAATATATTTGGCATGATTAAACTACAGATGCATGAGTATGCACATACACGAATATACAAACACACAAAATTTTTTAGAAGAACATTAGAAAGGTAGTTGCAGATCTGTCAATTGCCTAGTAAGCTTTATCATACTTTATGATACAAAGTAAGACAGTTATGCTTTTAAAATAGCTTATAATTGCTAACCTTGGGTAAGGAGAGAGATTCCCAGAAAGATAGGCTTCGCTTTTCATAGGAAGCTGTGCAAGCAAAATTTTCTCTCAGTTGAGCCTACTGGGTCCTGTTAAGAAATTTAGTATATTATATGGGCACTCATTTGGATCTCTGGTACTTTTTATTCTCTTTCTCTCTCTCTCTCTCTCTCTCTCTCTCTCTCTCTCTCTCTCTCACCCTGCCACATTTGTTTTCATTAAGGAAGTTTTGTTGTCAATGAGAACCACAGTGAAAACTTTATTGAGTTTGAAGATTTGAGGACCTAAAACATTTTCATTTAATAATATAAGTATCAGAAGACTTGCATTCCTTAATTCTTACTTATATTTTCTTTGGAAATAGATCTGAAGAACTTTACCTTCTCTTTCTACCTGTACCAGGGATAGTGCTATAGCTTTTTTTGAATATCTTTGGTCAAAATAATAAAGTTTTTAAAAAGTTATTTCCTCATTTGTTAGCTACTTGCACAAGGAATTTGAATTCATTTTAACATGTAATTTTCTCCTTCTCAATGCAACATTTAATACTGCACCAGCAATGCTGAGAATTTGGTGCTGAGTAATAAGTTGAAGGTAAAAATGGAAGATAGGTTAATATACAAAGATTAACTAAGATCTTGATACAGATGATTTGCCACAAGCATAAACAAATGAACTTGTTTACTTGTGAGATTCCAATAAAGTTTTCCAGGAAGTACAAGGGAGAATATATTTTTATTTATCTGGGACGATAAAGAAATGCTTTCAGTTGTGCAATGGTTCAACACCCAAAGGGTGTATGTGAGGTATATGCATGTTTGTGTGTGTGTGTGTGTATGTTTTCAGTAGACAGGAAATAGTAAAAGCAGAGAGGAGGGAAAAGAAAATACAGGAATTTTTATACAAGATCTTGACTGAAGAGATTTTCTACTCTAAAGAGTAGAATAAGTAATAGGAAGAAGTCTGCAAAAGTAGGGTACCACTATTTTTATTTGCCCTTCATTCTTGAAGAGGTCCAAGGCATCGGGAAGGTGATGCCATGTCTAGTAAATGAATTGGACTTTTTTTTTGGGGGGGGGATCTCAATCTCAATCTCACTCTCAAATTCACTCTCTTCTCTAGATTCATCAAAGTCCAGTGGCCAGATGTGGAACAAGACAAATGGAGATGGCCGTGGAGTCAGTGGGAGGTCAGTGGGGCAAAATAGTCTCTTTTACCAAGTCCAATAAATTAATCTGTGAAGAAAAGACCCTTGGGATTTCTGGTCAAAATAGATACAATTTCTATTTATACGCATTCTGCCATTAAGGCAATGAGAGGAAGGAGGAAGAAGAAAGAAAGAGGGAGAGAAGGATGGACAAGAAAGAATATTTTTTTATATACTTGAATATTGAACTCATTCTTCTCCTTTGCTTCACCACTACAAATAGTTCAATTCCTTCCTTAGACATGAATAAATTCCACAATATTTGTGACAAGTGATTTTATAAATGCCTCTTAAATAGCACCTCATTTTAGGTTGCACATTGGATAGAGTGCCAGAGTTCAGAAAGATTCATTGACTTCAAATGTGACCTCAAGCATTCACTAGCTGGGTGATCCTCAATTTCCTCATCTGTAAAATGAACTAGAAAAGAAAATATCAAACCACTGTAGTATTTTTGCTAAGAAAACCTTAAGTGGAATCATGAAGAGTCAGTTATAACTAAAAATTGGTTGAATAATGCAACAAAGAACTCATATGGCTTTTTTCTATGGATCCACCTTTCTGTTGACCCTTCTTCATTATGCTAAGACCTTGAGTTGGGTGGGGCTGGTTCACCTGGGCTTGGGATCTCTAAAGGCTTTACTAAGTGCAGTTTCTCTGGCTGGCCAGTAGGAGGTGCTGGTTGCTTTCTGTGGAGTGTCTGTGACCTTGGTTGTGAGGCCTTCTCCCTTTGCTTGAGGGAGGGAATTGAAGCTATTGAATTCTTTTGCCTTCAATCAGTGGTGGGCTTTAACCTGGCCTGAGGTCATTCCTCAGCTGGGCTGGTTCTTTTGCTCACACACCTGGGCCTGAGGCAGAAGTAATTTGCATTTGTTTGAGAAGAGGCCTCTGTGCAATGGAGGCATGGACTCAGAGTTTCTCAGGCCTGAGGAGCCCAGGGATGGTATCCACAGCTCTCCTGCACCAGACCTTTCCCTGGCCCCCTCCCCAAGCTCCAGGGGGACAGCACCAACACCAGCGCCCATGCTTCCCCGCGGACCCAAGCCCCCTTCGTCCAGCCCCACTGCTGATCCAGCAGGTCCTGCTCTTGGGCCCTCAGACTCCCGGCTCTGGCTCAGCTGCTGATCTGGCTGATCCCAGGCTGATCTTCCCTCAGAGCTCAGACTCACCCGTTGGTACTCAGCCAAGGCTTCTGCAGGAGACAAATCCTGAGGTAGATTTTCCTCTCCTGGCTTTTCTTTCTGGGTTTCCTGGCTTGGATTTCTTTTAAGAGGTTTGTTTCATGTGATAGATGGGGAAGAGATCAGGAGACTTTAGAACTGTGCCTGTCTTCTCTCCGCCATCTTGGCTGGAAGTCCCTCATATTGCATTTTAACTATCTCTAATTGTGATGAAATTTCTCTTTATAATAAGCAGAAATCTTTCCTATTTATCTATCAATCTATCTATCTGTCTATCCACAACACACACACACACACACACACACACATATATATCAAGTGTTAATAACAATTTCTATTTAAAATATGCGAGAAAAATTTAATTTGCTCTGCTAATATTTTTAATTACTTTCTTAAGTCTAAAACAATAGTGTAATCTATGATTGCAGAATTTACTAATTTGCAACATACTAATGCAATGAAAATTTAACAAAAGACTTCAAGGAGCTATTTAGAGCTAGCTCCAGCACACATGTGAAGATATCATCCTCTTCTTAGCAAACTTTAGCTCATCCATGCCCACTCATATGTGCTCACACACACTCAAGTTTTGGCCTATCAATGGCAGAGAACATCAGTGGTGAAAATGTTAAACAAAATGGTCTAGTACTGACATCTGTGTCACTCCAAAGGTGCTTGCTTACCTAGTTTGCTTAGATTTTTCCAGTCAGTAGGGGAATATGTACTTTTGAAACATGAAGACCTTCCAAAAGCATTAGTATTGTTTATGTTAATGTTCTAAAAACATTAGAATTTGAAGGCAAGTTGAATAAGTTTAAAGAGCATCAATTAAAAAGGGAGATGAATATAGAAGAGAATATTGAGAATTTTAAAGACTAACTTTATTATAAAATTTTGTCCAGGTCTGACTGGGCAGAGCTCAGGATAAATAAATTACTCTTTTTCATCCTTCTTCTCCTCTTTGTACTATAAAGATTCAAAGGACAAGAACTAAGAAGTATTGTTAAACTGAAAATAAATAACATAGTCATTCTAAAATTGATGAGAATTTGAGATCAGAGAAAACAAAGTTGATATTTATAATATGATTTAAAGTTTGTAAAGTGTTATACATCTAATATATTATCTGAACCTCACCAAAACTTTGTTAGGTATTAAAATTATTATTCTTAACATTTTATATATGATGATATTTAATGTCAGAATAGTTTTGTATTCAAAAGGATAACATAAACTATAAGTATCAGAGAGATATGAAACCAGGTCACCATTGATCTGTCAGTGGTCATTACAGTTCACCAAACTTTTATTTAATATGACTTCCTATTTTACATTGATGAAAAATGAGACTCAGACAAGTGAAATAACTTGTCCATGGTCACATAGTCAGTAGCTGTATCTGTGTATTAACACAGGTCTCCTGAAACTTTAGACTCAAAAGTCAGTGTTTATTCTGTCACACTGTCTTTTTATTCTTTTTGTTGAATTATAAAGATTTTATTTGAGATTTACAATTTTTCCCATGATCTTAATTCCCATCCCCCCCACAGAAGATAATTTGCCAGTCTTTACATTATTTCCATGGTATACAATGATCCAAAGTGAATGTGATGAGAAAGAAATCATATCCTTAAGATAGTAACATAAAGTATAAGAGTTACCAAGATCAGAAAATAAGATTTATTTTTTTCTAAATTGAAGGTAATCCTTGGTCTTTGTTCAAATTCCACAGTTATTTCTCTGGAGACAGATGGTATTGCAGACAGCCCCAAATTGTCCCTGATTGCTTCACTGATGTAATGAGTGAGTCCATCAAGGTTGATCATCATACCCATGTTGCTGTTAGGGTGTACAGTGTTTTTCTGGTTCTACTCAAATCTTTCAGCATCAATTCATGCAAATCCCTCCAAGGCTTCCCTGAATTCCCATCCCTTCTGCTTGATTTCCAATTCTTTGGCACCACAAGGAGGGATGCTATGAATATTTTTGTACAAGTGATTTTTTTACCCTTTTTCATCATCTCTTCAGGGTATAGATGCAGTAGTGGTACTGCTGGATCAAGAGTATGCACATTTTTGTTGCTCTTTGGACACAGTTCCAAAGTGCTCTCCAGAAAGGTTGGATGAGTTCACAGCTCCACCAACAGTGTAATAGTGTCCCAGATTTCCCATAACCCTTCCAACAATGATCATTTCCTTTCTGGTCATATTGGCCAGTCTGAGAGGTGTGAGTTGGTACCTCAGAGAAGGTTTAATTTGCATTTCTCAAATAATTAATGATTTAGAGCATTTTTTCATATGTCTATGGATTGCTTTGATCTCCTCATCTGTAAATTGCCTTTGCATTTCCTTTGCCCATTTGTCAATTGGGGAATGGCTTTTTGTTTTAAAAATATGACTTAGTTCTCTGTATATTTTAGAAATGAGTCCTTTGTCAGAATCATTAGTTGTAAAGATTGTTTCCCAATTTCCTACATTTCTTTTGATCTTGGTTACAATGGTTTTATCTGTGCAAAAGCTTTTAAATTTAATTTAATCAAAATCATCTAATTGTTTTTTGGTGATGTTCTCCAACTCTTCCTTAGTTATAAAGTGCTCCCCTTTCCATAGATCTGACAGGTAAACTAGTCCTTGATCTTCTAATTTGCTTATACTATTGTTTTTATGTGTAAATTATGTAACTATTTGGATCCTATCTTGGTAAAGGGTGTTAGGTGTTGCTCTATTTCAAGTTTCTTCCATACTTACTTCCAATTTTCCCAGCAGTTTATACCAAAGAGGGAGTTTTTATCCCAATAGCTGGACTCTTTCGGTTTATCAAACAGCAGATTGCTATAATCATCTACTGCTTTTGCATCAAGACTGTTCCACTGATCCACCACTCTATTTCTGAGAATGTGAGGCATCACATTGTCTTTGAATAAGGACTTCAAAGAGGCAGTCTGCATCAAAATTACTAAACAGGACTACATTTGGCTTTCAGAAAGTCTAATAAAATGACTACAGTTACTCAATCTTATTTAGTAATATGAAAATGGAAAAAAATGTATAAGCATTTTCGAAAGGGAAAGTTGAGGGAGCTCATAATAGAGGGGTAATCCATGCCATAGTATATACTAATTTCTTTGTCAGGTTTTTTTTATTTGTACAAGCATGTCACATTTCTTTCTCTCTTACAATGGACTTCTCTATTTCTTTTTGCTCTTGATGATGTTGATGATAATTTTTATTAAATTTCTGTGACTATAAGAAGTCTAGGCATATTGACATGGGGGATAAAGCAAAAGTCCAGGTCTGAGATCAAGTGATTTGAATAAGCTCCATGTCCTGCTTGTACCATGTCTGATAACTTATTCCTCAATGACCTAGTGCTTAATTTCTTATCTTAACAATGGAATGAGAATTGACATTCATATCCATAGAATAGAGTTAAAACACTCATCTTCATGCAATTGCATTTTAAAATGGAACCTTTGGTGGAAAGGATTCAGTTCATCTGTCAGTAAATATTTGGTGGCAACTATGTAAAAGGCACTGGGTTCCACTTCTTTTGTTTCACATGCTGTTCTGGGGAGATAGTGATTAACAAAGAGGAAAGCAAGAGATAACAAATAGAATGATATACATGCACTTTCTGAGCTATGGCAATAGAAATGGCTCTAGGGCAGAAAGTTTAAGATATTTTATTCAATGGAATATTTGAAGTCTCCAAGGCCTTGTGCTTTTCATCCAACAAAATCTGGTGAATTGGTTGGGGGTAGGGAAAGGACAAAAGCAAGAGAAAGGGATAAGGTTGCCATGGCAGCCAATATTTGATACAAGGAGGCAAAAAGAAGGTTAATACTGAGACACTTGTCAAGAGCAAACAATGTCTGCAATAATTTTTTTCTTTTATCTTGAGACCTCCAAATGGACATAGATATAGTTATAGTAAAATTATAAATACATATTAGAACCATAGAATTTGAAATGTGAACAAAACCTTAGAGATGATTAAAAACAATTCCCTCATTTCCAAAATTTGGAAACAACTTTGAAGCGGTTTTGTGAGTTTCTCAAGTTTACATATAAGGTGGATCAAGAATGGGACCCAGATCTCTTCACCCCTAGTCATTTTCCTGTCATTATTATCTAACTTTTTTTTCTGCCTCTCTTTTTCCTTCTCCTTCTCTGGTCCCCTTCTTTCTCCCATCCCCCTTCTCTTTCTTATTATCTTTTTTATCTCTCATTTCCTTTTCCCTCTCTTTTTCTTTTCTCCCCTATTTTCTCCCACTCATTCTTTTTTTGTGTGTGGAAATTATATCTGCCTATGATCCCCCAACCACCGTAGGAGTTGGTAGAACTAACACATAACTAATTAGTGTAGGGTAACTAGGAAATAGGAATGAAGAATGTAAAGGGGATGCTAGCTCATATCTTATGTTTCATTTTCTCATCAGTAAATGGAGGAATATCAGTCCTACCTATATTGTAGAGTTTTGAAAAGGAAGAGATATAAAATTTGGAATGTCTAGAATTCTTAAAGTAGTTGCTATTACATCAATTATTTCAAGAAATCCAGTCCTAAGAAATATCTTTGAATCTAATATATAACAAGAAAATGTTTTTACTATTTTGTTTGTTCATTCATTCATTTTCTAAATGCTAAAATCCTATTATTTTATACATCCATTGTATTTTGAATTTTTTCAGAATATATAAATGCCTGTGAAGGATTAAAAAGAGAGTCATAAAAGCTCCAAGATTAAAAGAAAAGAACAAAAAAAAATTGCTTAACCCTGGGACTGCCAGGATTCTTGGAATTTCAATTTTATAAAAAAACTTCCATTGTAAAAAAGTTATTTGTTCTTCATAATGCTTTTTTCCCAAAAGTTAAAAAAAATCTCCTTGGTCAAATGATTGGAAAGGTCTAATGAAACTCACTGAAGCACAGAAAAGATCAACTGAATGTAAAATGTTCCTTCTATTCATTTACTTATTTTAAATGAAACATAATAAACATAAGGTCTATAGAGCTCCAACCTTGGAGTCAGGAAGACCTGAGTTCAAAATTGACCTCAAGCAATTAGCTTTATGACCTTGGGCAAATCAATTAACTCCATTGCTTTGCCAAAAAAAAGAAATAAAGAAAATACAAGAAACATGTGGTCCTATTAAATTGAAAGCAACAGCAACTGATAATAGAGATGAAGAAAAAGACAAAAGATAACTTAGCTATCCGTCTTGTCCAATCAAGTGAGGGACACAGAAAAGAGAGAACAAAATGTAGGGGGGAAATCAAGAGTGAGAGACAGATGGGGAAAACCAGGAAGACAAAAGAGGAAGAGAAAAAGAGACAAGGCACAGAGGCACTGTGAAACCTGAATATCAAAATTTACATAAAAAGACAGAGTAAACAAATAGAAACAGACTTTTATGTAGTAACATCCTGTCTCATGTCCTTTTTTATATATTAACATTAAATACTTTCAAAATCTTTTTTTATAACTATAAACACTAGTATTACTACTAATAGTAGTCCAAAATTTGCTTATTGGTGAAGATATTGTCATTATATAATTCAATGCTAGAAGAGCACTTTATCTTTCCAACCTCTTTATGCTTTTGAGGAGCAGAAATAAGAGTTCATAGAAGGGGTTAGCTAAGTGATATAGTGAATAGAGCACTTGCCCTGGAGTCAGGAGGTCCTGAGTTCAAATCTGGATTCAGACATTTGCTAATTGTTGAGCTGTGTGACCTTGGGCAAGTCACTTGACCCCGTCACTTGATCCCATTGTCTTGCCCCCCAAAAAAACCCTAAAGAAAAAAAAAGAGTTCATAGAGGTAGAATAGTCATCTAATATACAACTAGGTAGTTAAAGATCCCAAAACAGAATTTATGTTTCCTTACTTTTAGTTCATATTTCTTTCCTCCATGGTTTGCATGAAAATATATCTTGGAGATCATCTATTCAAACTCTATTTTACAGATGAAGAAACTGAATCTCCTTGAATTAAAGCAACTTACTCAGCCTCTTATGAAATTCAGTGCTGAACACTTAACCCTGATTGACTTGCATCTGCAGTCACTGTGATTCATATCTGGTCACTGGATTGTGATATTTTGAAAGGAGAAAGTGAACCTGTTAACCTAATTTGGTAGCTCCTTACTCAAATCCAATTCACTTGCTTGTCATGACATCACCTCCCTGATGTCATGGACTTCTTCTAGAAAGAAGGCCAAATAAGATCATCATTAGGTGTTTAATATGGACAGTTGGGGGTAACAGTGGATGGAGCATGGGGATTAGAGTCAGGAAGATCAGACTTCAAATAGGGCCTCAGATACTTACTAGCTGTGTAGACCTAGTCAAGACACTAAAACCTGTTTGTCTGTGTTTCCTTATCTGTAAAGTGACCTGGAAAAGAAAATGATAAACTACTATAGTATTTTTGCCAAGAAAATCACAAGTGTGTTCACAAAGAGTTAGATGCAACTAAAAGGGCGGAATAAGATGCTAACTGGGCTGATTTTGAAGTTGCCTTGGGATAACACTTTGGGAGACTCACTGACAAATTGCTCTATAGAAAATAACAATTCCACATATTCCTTTCTCTTTAAACATAAGAAATATTGTGTCTAGATCCAAAGGATTGCACAGATGACTGTTTTTTCAACTTACAGGAAAAAAGGGGGGAAAAAGGCATGTTCAGGGTTTTGCTACCCTCTTCTACCTTTCATCCTTCAAAACTCAAACATTCTGTTATTCTGAAAGGGAACATTTGGCTCTGCTTCCTTGCCTTGGGACCCTGTTGTGTTTCTATGAGCAAGAGAAATTTGACAGTCTGTTAAATAGCAGCAACTTCTATGGCCTGTTCCTCCATGTCAGCAACACCTGTTTTCTCTTCAAGTTTCTGGTCATGTCAGAGCATAGGGCAAAATGATACCAAGATGGCTCCTGATTTATCTTTTCTATGACTGCTCCTATAAAACATCTGAGATCAAATTCAACATCAGGTCCAGTGATGATGTTTAAGCAGGATTATTTCTATCTTATCTTTTAGAAATCCTCTTACCATTTCCCAAATACAGAATCTCTCCTTTTACCATGCCTAACTTGAAAATAACTTTGTTGACTCATTCCAGCAATAATTTTCCTGAGTTAATGAACTGTTTTGTGTAAAATTGGACTACAGAATCAGAAAATCACAGAATTGTGAAACCATAAAATCTTTGACATGGTATAGTCAAATCTCCTATCCAGTACTGAAAACTCTGTATGGCTTATCTAACTTCTTCTCTTTGCTTGTAAAGACTGAAGTTTTCCTATTTTATGAGACAGTCCAGTAAAATTTAGGATAATCTGAATTATTCATAAGATCTTTCTGATAATGAACTAAAGTGTGTCTTCTTCTGATTTCCACTCTTGCTCCCAGTCCTCCCCTAAACCTAATAAAATAATAAAGTAGCCTAGTATTTCTACTAAAAGGCAGCACTTAAAGTCTCTGCAGAGAAGTATTATATCTCTAAATAAGATCTTCTTAATTAATTGCATATATGACTTTATTGTGATGATGATTACAACTATAATCTATTCAAAAAACAGCCCTCGTTGTGTAGAATTCTATGAAGGAAAAACAAAATGACCCAAAGAGAAGAAACAGGAGCAGATGGTCCCTGTCTGCTTTTTTTTTTTGTACAAACTATGCAAGGCCAAAAACCTCTCTTGACTGAGGGAGAATTTATTTTTTCAATAGACAAGGCTGAGCAACCAGAAGGAAATGCTTGGCAGGAACTTTAAGACTAAAATTTGATAATTTTTGTGAAAGAATAAAGGGAAAGAAGCTGGTCTTATTGGGTATATTTTCATGTCAAATAAGCTAAAAAGAAGAAATAAAGATGAAACATATGATATATGAAGCTGTATATTCAAAATACACTGGATTCACAGTCAGTAGACTCTTGGCTTCAAATTCTGACTTTTTCATTTAGAAAATTGAGCTTTGACAAATAACCTCTATTAGCCTCCACTTTTTCCTCTAGAAATCTGGTATGCTTTCACTATTTTTTTCTCATAAGGTCATTCTTAGGAAAGTATTTACCTCACTTGACTTAGAACTTAGCTTACAGTAATTTGATTAATAAATGCCTGTTGTTAGTTTATTGTAAAAGATAATTTTTTATTATTATTATTATTATTATTATTATTATTTTACAGAAAAAGGATTTAATTGTACTATTTAGTAGGAAAATTGCTGTCATTATGAGCACATCTGATTTACCCTTTTCCTCAAGTAAGGGAGCAGCTTTTGTCACCCATATTAGATTGCTACACTTTATTTTTGACAAACTCCAAGCTATTTCACTTGGGCAGTCATGACTGTTGTCAATGGAAATGAACAGTTAAGATTACCATAAATGGTTTTATTTTGTTAAAGTTATTCCTATGCTTCATTCTGAAAGAAGTTAATTTGGAAATTGCTTGTCAAGTTACTAACCCATTTAGCTTGTAACTATTTTCTTTTCTGTTAAAAAAAAAAAGTGGGAAAACTACAATCACAGACTCTTATGTTTTTGAAAGGGATGGAGGGACCAGCCATTCCTATGTCCTATAGAAGGAAGAAATTCTATAACTTCTCTGACAAGTCTTGGTTTGAATGGAGAACTCAATACTTAAGAAACAACACAAACAATTTGGATAATACTTATTGTGAGATAATTTTTCTAGATCAAACTTAAAAAGTCTCTCCAACTTTTGTACTTTGTTTTTTTATTCTTCTGCTTTAGGCCAAGAATAAAAAGTCTAATCTTCATTTTATGTAAAATGGTAAGATACTTCTTCAAATATTTGAAGTCAGCTATCTTACCAATGTTGACTTATTTCACCAGTTCCTTTAACTATCCCTTGTACATGAGGTTTTCTAGTTCCCCCCATGTGCTAGTCCCAAGATGAGTATTCCCTAGATATTATCCAGCTTATCAAGTCTATTCTAAAATATGAGGATATAAACTGGAGGGAATATTATACATATGGTCTGAGTGGGGTAGAGCAGAACATAGTTATCACTTTCTTTGCCCTAGAACATATACTATTTATTGCCCAAAATAAATGCATCAGTTTGGTTCATTTCATCTCATGCTTTCTATGATTCTCTGATCTTTTCCCCACATATAATCTGGAGTCAACCAGAGAATTTGGACAATTGACTTAGTTTATCATCATGTCTATTTGTTATTTTGATCATGCCATTGGTCTTACCTTCTCTGCTGAAGCTAGAAGGAGATTTTTGCAATAACCTTCCTGGTTCACTAAATATCTGTTATCTCTGTGAATGCTATGAAGTATTAGCATAAATAATTAAAACAAGAGCTCACTTACCAAACTAATTTGTGATTCAGTCTTGCTTAGTTTATAGTGTTTACTTGCTAGCTGATTTCAAAATTTCAAGCGTCCATCTATCTAGATATCTAGGAAAGTCATTATTGCTTTAATATTTAGGGGCATTTACTTTCTCCTCTATCAGTGAGTTTCCTTGGACTTCTATTTTCCTCTCAATGGGAGCCTGAAGCATCCATTAATTCTGCCATTAGTTTCTGGGGATGGTGTTTGGAATACATAATGAATACATTTGCAAATTAGTGAGGTGAATATTTTGCAATTATGAAACAAATTAATATTTTGGCTGTATAAGCAAAGGAAAACTTTCAAGAACCAAGCATCTGCTGATTTGAAATGCATATGTATATCCTTGTGGACCTCTGTTTCAAGAGAATAATGTCCTTAGATCAATGCAAATGACTGACTTTAGGGACCATTTCAATAAAATGAAGTTCAACTTGCAAAATGTCTCTGTCTTTTCGGGGGCAGTTGAGCTATAACTTGACCTCATGAAAAAGGAAATATTTACTATCTTCAAAGGTATTTTACAACATTAAAATTCTGTTTGTGACTTTTGTAAACCTCCCCTGGAAAATTACAAGTAAGATTAAATGGAAGGCAGACAGCCTGGGGAGTCAGTGATAGATGACCTGCCATATTGAAGACAGCTGACTCCCTGCTAAGGTCAGTCCTCACACACCAAAAGGACAAAAGGAAAACACAGTAACCAGGGAAATGAGGAAGCTGAAAACATCGTTTTACAGACAATAATGATTCCCAGACCACCCCTGAGGTGGAAGAAAGAAGTATATACACTCTTACACGTGGCTAGGAAAATTGCAAAATCTATAAAATGTTTATATCATAACTTTAATTTGTCATTATGAGCACCAAAATAGAAGAGAAAACACTACTCCCTTTCTTGTCCATCAAGATGAGTTGCCACACTTACCTTTTCATAGGATTTTGTCAGGGCAATATTAGGATCAATTTTAGATAGATTTTGGTGGGAAGTTACCATTAGCAAAAAACACCTAAATCAGACTGGCAGACCTGAGTGTTATTCTTGAAGCAGACTAGTGATAAATCACACTCTGGTGTCTGAGCCTGCCAACTGATAGTCATTAGAAGTTCAAGGTTTCCATGGATACATCATCCTAGGTATGAGAGGAATGATAATTGGTCATTTGGAAACTTTCGAAAAAACAGTAGTTTGGGGTTTGGGTGGGCTATCCTAATTAGTTACTGAAAGGAAATGCATTTCTGTGAAAATTTTCTAAAACTTTTTTTTATCCTTTTTGGCTTTATTGTAAGGTAAAAGCACACACAATTTTAACTGTCAAGTGTGCCATTTTGCTTTTCTAATAAAAATATCAAAGGGACTTTGACAACTTTTACCCCAATAAATGGGGAAAATCATGGAGTTGGTTGAAATTTTTTGTGCCTTCATTCCTTAGCAGAAGTAGTGTTGATATCTGTCAGTAAAGAAAATGCAATAATGGTTTATGGGGTTATTAGCAATTGGTTTCCCATTGTGGACTGAGATGCTTGTGTTGGTTTCCCCTTGTTGTGTGAGTTCTACTTTGGAACAAAGTATAGCATTGACTTACCCACTGAGGAAAGATGTGGATATATTTGTAAATTGCCCTTCACATGTTACTTTTTGACAGATCTCGGTTAAGCTCACTGGCTTGACATTTGTACCACGTTATTAAGCCATGTGATTCTAAAGGGATTCTGAACACTCTGTACCCATTTGTGAAGGCTGTTTATAAAATGAATGTATTAAAAGGAATTTTTAGAAATTCACTATTACAATGTCTGAAAAATGAGAGTAGAAACTTAGTCATTTAATTTAAAGAAACTGTCAACTTTTGATATGAAATTTACCTGATATCTCAATAAAGCCTAGTTGTAGAGTATGGGAATTTTAATTTTAGAACTAAAGATCATAAATATTGTCAATGTCCTTCAATTTATAGATAAGAAAGATAGATATAGAAATGTTAAAGTAATTTTTCCCAACAGCACAGAGATAGTGTTGGAGTTAGGATTCTGGATTCTATGATGGGCTTTTTGAATTTAGTGTAATAGTCCTTTTTTTTTTTAAGTTTTTGCAAGGCAATGGAGTTATAAGTGACTTGCCCAAGGCCACACAGCTAGGTCATTATTAAGTGTCTGAGGCCAGATTTGAAGTCAGGTACTCCTGACTCCAGAGCTGGTGCTCTATTCACTGTGCCACCTGGCAGCCCCTTTAATAGTCCTTTCTAACAGTTTCCCTGTCACTATTCATCTCTCTTCATGGTTTTACGTTATGGTTCCTTGTCCTTCCACTAAAAAAAATTTGTAAAACAGACAATAGATTTCCTAAATAATATATGAGACAAAATATTGGTATTCACAGAAAATTGTTTCCTGAGTTTGGGGAAGTTCTGTTTTCAACCTCTACATTAACCTTCCCCCTAACCTAATCTGATCTTCAGGGCTTCTTATAAGATTTCTTTTTCCCAATAACAGAAACTTGATAGGTCTAAACAATTCTGATCTCTTTCCTTTCTTGAACATTAATATCATTTATTGTATAGTAAATCTTTTATTTTATCATTTAAAAATATATTCATTTAGTGATTAGTCATGAATCATCTTCTATAATTTTTAAATCACTTTCAAGTTCTGAAATATTGTCTCTTCAACTGTATTAAAGGATCATCAAAGCTGAATACTATGTTATATATTTCCCTAGAAATACATGATTACAGAAATATATAAAGTTATATATTTCTTTTTGGATACATAGTAGAATCTCAAAAAGTGCTTTCAGAATTAGATTGAATTTTGTTTTTTTAGAAAAGATGTTTTTATTTTAAGAATTAGATTGAATTTCAATAATACAACATCAAATAAAGTTCTTCATTGTTTCCATGAGCAATTTCAGAGTTGCCTACTACATTATATTAAAATTTTCATTTTAAAGGTGACTTCCTATTCTCTTTACTATTTTTCCTAGGATGAGTCTATAAAAGCAGAAACCAAGGTGGTGGTTTGTAGAAATATACAAAATAAAAATGAGAAACTTATTTGAAATTACCCAATCAAGCAGCAATTCCATGGTAGGATACCCTATTGTTTTAAAAGACAAAAATTGAATTATTTTGTGAATTTTACAAATTTCCCCCAATCCCAATTCCCTCCCCCCAACCCCCACAGAAGACAATCTGATACTTTTTACATTGTTTCCAAGCTATACTTTGATCAAAACTGAATGTGTTGAGAGAGAAATCATATCCTTAAGTAAAAACTAAGAGATAGGAAAATTACATAATAAGTCAGATTTTTTTAAATTGAAAGTCTTTAGTCTTTGTTTGAACTCCATAATTATTTCCTTAGATAGGGTTCTCCATCGCAGATACCCTAAAATTGTCCTTGATTGTTGCACTGATGAAATGAGCAAGTCCATTAAGGTTGATTACCCCCACATTGCTGTTAAGGTGAACAATGTCCTTCTGGTTCTGCTCAACTCACTCAGAATCAATACATGGAAATCCTTCCAGGCTTCTCTGAATTCCTATCCCTCCTGCTTTCTAAGAGAACAATAATGTTTCATAACATACCTATAACAGAATTTATTCAGCCATTCCCCAATTCAGGGTCATTCACTCAATTTTTAATTCTTTGCCACTACAAATAGGGCTACTATGAATATTTTTGTACAAATATTCCCTTTTTCATGCTCTCTTCAGGGTATAGACCCAGCAGAGATATTGCTGGGTCAAAGAGTATGCCCTTTGGGCATAATTCTAGATTGCTATCCCACAGCTCCACCAACAATGTATTAGTGTCCCAGATTTCCCATACCCCTTCCAACTTTGGACCTTGTCCTTTCTGATCATATTGGCCAATATCTCAGAACTGCTTTAATTTGCATTTCTCTAATCAGTAATGATGTAGAGCAATTTTTCATGTGACTATGGATCACTTTGACTTCCTCATCTGTAAATTACCTCTGCATATCCTTTGAAAATTTGTCAAATGGGGAATGGCTTGGTTTTTATTTTCTGTTTTCTTTTTGTGTGTGTGTGTGTGTAAATTTGACTCTGTTCTCTATATATTTTAGAAATATTTGTCAGAAATGATAGTTGTAAAATTGTTTCCCAATTTACAATATTTCTTTTTATCTTGGTTACAGTGGCTTTTTTGAGCAAAAGCTTTTTAATTAAATGTAATCAAAATTATCTAGTTTATTTTTAGTGATGTTCTCCATCTGTTCCTTGGTTGTAAACTGCTACCCTTTCCAAAGATCTGACAGGTAAACTACTCCTTGATCTCCTAGTTTGCTTATAATATTGTCTCTTAAGTCTATTTCCTGTACCCATTTTGATATTATCTTGGTATGGGGTGTGGGATGTTGGGCTAATCCAAGTTTCTGATAGGCTAAGTTCCAATTTTCCCAAAAGTTTTTATGATAGAAAGAATTTTTATGGTAGAGAGAATTTTTATTCCAGAACATGGACTCTATAGATGTGGTAGGGCTAAGCCACCTTCTTTTGCACTTTTTTTCATTAAATCCCTGGGAATTCTTGACATTTTATTTCTCCATATGCATTTACTTACAATTTTTTCTGACTCATTAAAATAATTTTTTTGGACTTTTGATTGGTAGGGCAATATATAAGTAGTTTAACTTAGGTCGAATTGCCATTTTTGTTATATTAGCCTGGTCTATCCATGAACAGTTGATATTTACCCAGGTATTTATTTTTATTTGTGTGAGAAGTGTTTTGTAGTATTTGTATTTGTATTATTTGAAGTTACTTTGAATGAGATTTCTCTTTCTAGCTCTTGTTGCTGTTATCTTGCTAGTAATATATATGTAAACTATATAAAATTTATATAAAATATATAAATGCTGAGGATTTATTAGGATTTATTATATATCCTGTGATTATACTAATGTAACTAATTATTTCAAGTAGTTTTTTGATGATTTTTTTAGGATTCTCTAGGTATACCATAATGTCATCTGCAAAGAGTGAGAGTTTTGTTTCTTCCTTCCCAAATGCCTTCAATTTATTTTTCTTGTCTAATTGTTAAAGCTAACATGTCTAACACAATGTTGAATAGTAGTGGTGATAATTAGCATCCTTGTGTCACCTAGATCTTACTGAGAATGCCTCTAGCTTATCCCCATTGCATATAATGCTTGTTCATAATTTCAGATAGATACTGCTGATTATTCTAAGGAATAGTCCATTTATTCTGACATTCTCTAGTTTTTTTTTAGTAGGAATGGATATTCTTTTGTCAAAGGCTTTTTCATCATCTAATGATAAAATCACATATTTTATTTTTAGGTTTTTGCCAGGCACTGGGTTTATGTGGCTAGCCCAAGGCCACACAGCTAAGTAATTATTAAGTACCTGAGTCCAGATTTGAACTCAGGTCCTCCTGACTCCAGGGCCAATGCTCTATCCACTGTGCCACCTAGCCACCCTTGAAATCATATAATTTTAATAGGTTTATTATTGATAAAATTAAGTAAGCTGTTTTCCTAATATTGAAACTATGCTTGAGCATAGTATACTATCCTAGTGATAACTTGTTGTAATTGCTTTGCTAAGATTTCATTTAAAATTTTTGCATCTATATTCATTAGGGAGACAGATCTATAATTTTCTTTCATTGTTTTGACTCTCCCTTTTTGGTTATTTTATAATTAGATTTATCTATCTAAATTGTATTAACTTCCTTAACTTCCTTCTTGTTTATTTTTTGGTCAATTTTATCTGACTTCCAGCCAAGATGTCTGAGAGAACACAGGCACAGTTCTAAAATCTCCTGATCATCCCTTATAAATTATATGAAACACAACCCTTAACAGAAATCTGATCAACAAAACCCAGAAAGGAAAAAGCCAGTACAAGAACTTTGACCTCAGGATCTGTCTCCTGAGATCATGGTTGAGTCCCCATGCAAAGGGCAAACTCTACTGGTAGCACAGGATTGGTGAGAGAGTGGGAGCCTGGCTCAGCTGCAGGGTTAACCTGATTAGCAGTGGGGGGAGTCCGGGAACCTGAGGGACTGAGAACTTGACCGTCTTGATCAGAGGCTGGGCTAGAGCCTGGTTGACCATGGGGGCTTGGGTCAAGTAGGGAGCAAAGGCATTGGTGATTGTGCTGAACATCTGGAGCTTGCCAGCATGGCTGGAGGGAGAGTTCCTGAGCAGGAGAAATGCAGATATCAATCCTTGAGGCCCTCTGGTCAGGAGGAACACCTCCATTTCAACTGAAGCCTCATCCCAGAACAAACACAAGTACAGACTACCTCTGCCCCAGGTGCAGGTGTGGGAGCAGCAGAACCACCTCAGCTGACATTAGGGAGAGTGATCACCTCATCCCAGGATATAGCCCACTATGGATTGAAAAGAAAAATATTTGAGAGCTTCAAACACCCCCTCTAAGCCAAGGAAGAAGGCCTCAATCAAGGTCACAGAGAAAGCCACCAGCATCCCCTACTGGCCATCTGGAGATATTGCACTCAGTAAGTAAAGCCTCTAGGTATCTTGACTTGAAGCACCTGTGAACTAGACCCTCCCCAAATTAAGGTTTTAGGATAATGAAGAAAGGCCAGGACAAAAGAGGGTCCATAGAAAAATTCTTGAAAGGAAAAGACACTAACTCAGAGAGACCTAGAACCTCTGAGGAGAATATGACCTGCTCTAGAGCACAGAAACACTATCTTGAAGAAATAAGGAAAGAGTTCAAAAATCAATTGGAAAATTTGGGAGAGAAAATTAATAGCTTGCAACAAGAAAACAAATCCTTGGAAAATACAATTGAACCAATGTAAAAAGAAAATAATTCTCTAACAACCTCAATTGGTCAAATAGAAAACTATTTCAAAAATAGAATTGACCATTTGGAAAAGGAGTTGCAGAAGGTAAATGAAGAAAATTCTTCTCTAAAAAATAATAGATTCTGTGGAAACTAATGACTTCATGAGACAGCAAGAGTCTGTTAAACAAAATCAAAAAATAGAAAAATGAGAGGAAACTAGTAAAATACTTCATCAGCAAAACCACTGACCTCTAGAATAGATATAGAAGGGACAACCTGAGAATTTCAGACCTCCTTGAAAACATTGAAGTGAAAGAAAGCCTAGGCTTAATATTACAGGATTTAGTGATGGAAAATTGCCCCGAAATCATGGAACCAGAAGGCAAGACATTTATTTTTGATCTCCTGCAGAAAGAGATCATAAAATGAAAACACCAAGGATTGTTGTGGGCAAATTCCAGAACTATCAAATTAAAGAGAAAGTCCTACACACAGCCAGAAAGAAACAATTTAAATATCAAGGAGTCACAGTAAGGATTATGTAGGATCTGGCTGCATCAACATTAAGGGAATGAAGGGTATGGAATGAGATATTCTGAAGAGCGAGGGAGCTTGGAATGCAACCAAGAATCCACTATCCAGCAAAGCTATGATTCTCTTTTAAGGGAAAAGCTGGATATTTAATAAATTGGAAAACATCCAACAATTCCTGATTAAAAAAAGCAGAGCTAAATAGAGAATTTGGACATCAGACAGGAGGTTCAAGAGAAAAATAAAAAGGTATAAAAAAAGAGGGAGGGTTAAAGAAAAAAAAGAAAATGAAATTGACTATATCCCAGCATGGCAAAAATATTTTCATAACTCTTGAGAACTATAACTATCAGAGAGAATATACCTAGCCAGAAGTGATGAGCACTAATGACTTAGCCATGAAACTGCTACCCAATGGGATGAAACTGACTTTATCCCTAACTGGGAGAAAGACTCTAATAACTCTCAAGAATTGTAAATCTTTTTGAAAGAGAATATACTTAGCCAGAAGTAATGGATATTCAGGATTTTCTATGACTTAGACAAAAAGATTCAAAAATGCATGTTCCTTAAAAAAAAGGACAGGAAGGAGACTGGAAGAGGGAGGGGACTGAATGGGGTAAATCTCATTACAATAAGAGGTACAAAAGACCTATTGTAATAGAGGGGAAGAAGGGAGGAGATGGGAAACACCTGAATCTTCCTCTCATCAGACTTGGCTTAAAGTTATCTTACACACACACTCAGTAAACTTAAAAAAATGTTACCTTTCAAGTATTAAATGGGGAAAAGGGGAGGGGAGGATGGAAGTAGTGAGGGGGATGAAAAAGGGAACTACCAGAAAGAAGGGAAGGGAAAGGGGAAAGAAAGGGAAGCGGGCTCAATGTAGGAGGGCAAACACACTGAAGGTGGTGGTAATCAGAAACAAATTACTGGGTGATATGGATAAAGGGGAAAAGGATAAAAATTTAAAAAGAAGCAAGACAGCATGGAGGGCAATAAAGAGTTAGTAATTATAACTTTGAATGTGAATGGGATGGGCTCTCCCTTAAAATATAAGCAAATTGCAGAGTGGATGATAAAACCAGAATCCAACAATATGCTGTTTACAAGAAACTCATTTGAAACAGAGAGATAACTATACAGTAAAGGTAAAAGGTTGGAGCAAAATATATTTTGCTTCAGCTGAAGGAAAATATGAAGGGGTAGCAATCCTTACCTCAAAAAAGCAACTGCAGGAAAAGATAGCATTAAAAGAGATAAGGAAGGAAACTACATTTTCCTAGGAGGTACTGTAGACAATAAAGTGATTTTCATACTAAATATGTATGCACTCAATGGGATAGCATCCAAATTCTTAGAGGAGAAGCTGAGAGAGCTACATACAGCAAGACATAGACAAGAAAACTCTACTAGCAGGAGACTTCAACCTCCCACTGTCAGATTTATATACATTGAATCACAAAATATATAAGGAAGAAGTTAAGGAGGTAAATAGGTTGTTAGAAAACACAGACATGATAGAATTATGGAGGAAACTGAATGGAGATAGAAAGGAATATATTTTTTTCTGCAGTACATGGCACTTTCACAAAAATTGACATGTACTAGGGCATATAAACTAAATAATCAATTGTAGAAAGGCAGAAATAGTGGATACATCTTTCTCAGATCATAATGCAATAAAAATCATATTCAATATTGGGCCAGAGAGATATAGACACAGAACTAATTATAAACTGAATAACCTCATTTTAAAGAATGAGTAAATTAAACAACAAATTATAGAAAGAATTAATTATTTCATCCTAGATAGTGACAAGAATGAAATGACATACCAAAACCTATGGCATTTACTCAAAGTGGTTGTCAGGGGATATATTATATCTTTAAATGCTTACATGAATAAATTAGAGAAAGAGGAAATCAATGAACTAAATATGAACCTACAAAAAATTAGAGAAAGAACAACTTAAAACCCCAAATTAAAGACCAAATTAGAAATTCTAAAAATTAAAGGAGAAATTAATAAAATAGAAAGCAAAAAAACTATTGAATTAATAAATAAAAACAAGTTGGTTTTATGAAAAAACCAATAAAATTGATAAACCTCTGATCAATTCAGTTAAAAAATGAAATGAAAGAAGAAAACCAAATTGCTAATATCATGAAAAAAGGTTAATTCATCATCATGGGGATGAAATTAAAGTCTTAATTTGGAATTATTTTGCCCAGCTATATGCCAATAAATTTTACAATCTAAGTGAAATGGTTGAATGTTTACAAAAATATAAGTTGCCCAGGTTAAATGAAGAGGAGATTAAAGACCTAAAAAATCCTATCTCAGAAAAAGAAATTCAATAAGCCATCATTGAACTCCCTAAAAAAAACATATCTAGGGCTTGATGGATGCACAAGAGAATTCTACCAAACCTTTAAGGAGCAATTTGTTCCAATTTTATATAAACTCTTTGGAAAAATAGGGAAAGACAGAACTCTGCCTAACTCTTTCTATGAAACCAATATAGTTGTGATTCATAAACCAGGTTAGTTAAAGCAGAGCAAGAAAATTATAGACCTGTCTAGCTAATGAATAAAATAGAAGGAACACTGTTAGTATAATTAATTATATCAGCAAAAAACCTATCACAAAATATGTGATTATACCAATAGATGCTGAAAAAGCTTTTCACAAATTATAGTACAAATCCTACTAAAAACACTATAGAGTGTAGGAATGAAGGAACTGTTCCTTAGAATAATAAGCAGTATGTATCTGAAACTATCAGTAGGCATTATATGCAATGGAGAGTGTCTAGAGGCATTCTCAATAAGATCAGGAGTGAAACAAGGATACGCATTATTACC
Source organism: Macrotis lagotis (assembly GCF_037893015.1). NCBI lineage: Eukaryota > Metazoa > Chordata > Mammalia > Peramelemorphia > Peramelidae > Macrotis > Macrotis lagotis. The sequence continues at coordinate 316,943,065 of NC_133666.1, read as the reverse complement.
ACTACTGTTCAATATCGTATTAGAAATATTAGCTTCAACAATAAGAGAAGAAAAAGAAATTGAAGGAATTAGAATTGGGCAGGAAGAGAGAAAACTCTCACTCTCTTCAGATGATATGATGTTATACCTAGAGAATCCCAAAACTTATTCCAAAAAACTACTGGAATCAATAAGCAACTTCAGCAAAGTTTCAGGATATAAAATAAATTCTCATAGATCCTCAACTTTTCTATATATGATTACCATGATACAGCAGAAAAACCTAGAAAGAGAAATCCTATTCAAATTAACCTCAGACAATATAAAATAACTGGGAGTCTACCTGTCCAGGAACACCTGGAAATTTTTGAAAAAAAATGCAAAAAATCTTCTCACCCAAATAAAATCAGATTTAAATAACTGGGAAAACATCAATTTTTCATGGATAGGTCAAGTTAATATAATAAAAATGACAATTCAACCAAAACTAAACTACCTGTTTAGTGCCTTACTATTCAAAATTCCAAAAAAAATTCCTTTGAGTTAGAAAAAGTGTTAAATAAATTCATATAGAGAAATAAAAAAGTCAAGAATATCCAGGGATTGAAGGGAAAAAGTGCAAAAGAACGTAGTTTATCCCTACCTAATCTAAAATTATAAGTATCAGTCATCAAAACTGTCTGGTATTGACGAAGAAATAGTGTTATACCAGGGGAAAAGACTAGATGCAATAGCATGAAGTGATAATAGTAATCTGTTATTTGCTTAACCCAGAGTCCACCTATTGGGATAAAAACTCTCTCTTCAATAAAAACTGCTGAGAAAATTGGAAGTGTAGAATAAACTTAGGTTAGACCAGCACCTCACAACCTATACCAAGATAAGATCAAAATGGATATAGGATTTAGTCATAAAAAACAATATTATAAGCACACCAGAAGATCAAGGACTAGTTTACTTGTCAGATCTATGGAATAGGAAACAGTTTATGAGTAAGGAAGAAATGGAGAACATCAATAAAAACAAATTAGATGATTTTTATTTCATTGAATTAAAAGGTTTTTGCAGAGACAAGTACTTTTAACAAAGGAGACATTTCCAAAACATGCAGAGAATTGAGTCAAATTTAAAAAAAAAAATTCATTCCTCAATTGACAAATGGTTAAAGGATATGCAAGGGTAATTTACAGATGAGGAGATCAAAGCTATCCATAGTCATATGAAAAATTGCTCTAAATCATTCTTTAGTAGAGAAATGTAAATTAATGTATCTCGGAGGTACCACCTCACACCTCTCAGGTTAGCCAATATTACCAGGAAGGACAGTAATCATTGTTGGAAGGGTTAAATATGGGACATTACTTCAGTGTTGGCGGAACTGTGAGCTCAGCCAACCTTTCTGGAGAGCACTTTGGAACTATGCCCAAAAGACAACCAAAATGTGCATGCCCTTTGATTCAAAAATACTACTACTGGGCCTATATCTTGAAGAGATGATAAAAAAAAGAGGGTAAAAATATCACTTTTACAAAAATATTCATTGCAGCCCGGTTTGTGGTATCAAACAATTGAAATCAAATAAATGTCCTTCAACTGTGAAATGGCTTAGCAAACTGTGCTTTATGTATGTCATGGAACACTATTTTTCTAGTAGAAATCAAGAGGAATGTGAATTCAGGGAAGCCTGGAGCAATTTGCATGAATTGATGCTGAGTGAAATGAGCAGAAGCACCAAAATCTTGTATACCCTAATAGTAACATGGGGGTGATGATCAGCCTTGATGGACTTGCTCATTCCATCAGTGCAACAATCAGAGACAATTTTGTGTTGTCTGCTATGGAGAATACCATCTGTATCCAAAGGAAGAAAAGGAGATTGAACAAAATACAAGGACTGTTTAATTTAGAAAAAAAATGTTATCTTATTGTCTCTTCTTGCTATCTTTTTATACGTTGTTTCTTCCTTAAGGATATGATTTCTCTCATCACATTCAATTTGGATAAATGTATACCATGAAAACAATGTAAAGACTGGCAAATTGCCTTCTGTGGGCGGGTGGGGTAAGGACATTAGATTAGAAGAAAAATTATAAAATTCAAAATAAATAAAATCTTTATAAAAAATACTTGAAAAATTATTGAAAACTGAGAGCTAGAGGTTGAGGTTTCTCACTAGTAAAGTTTTGATATCTATATCTTCCTGTAACTCAGTCAACATCTCCTTTAAAAATTTGGGTGCTATATGTCTTGGTGCATATATATATTTAATATTGAACTTTCTTCAAGGTTTACAGTGTCTTTTGGGAGGATATAGGTTCCTTCCTTATCTCTTTCAGTGAGATCTATTTTTTCCGCTGCTTTGTCTCAGATACAGATTGCTACCACTGCTTTTTTCACTTCAGCTGAAGCAAAATATATTTAGCTCCAACCTTTTACCTTTACCCTGTATATATTGCTCTACTTCGAGTGAGTTAATTGTAAGCAGCACCTTGCAGGATTCTGGTTTTTAATACAGTCTCCCATTTATTTCTGTTTTTTGAGAGAGTTGATCCCATTCACATTCAAAGTTTTAGTTACTAAACCTTTATTGCACTCCATACTACCTTCCTTCTTTGTATATTTTCTCCTTTTTTCCCCTTATCTATATTCCCCCACATTTTGTTTTTGAATATCACCATCTTCATTGTGTTTGCCCCTAGTAAATCCAACCCCCTCCCCTTTCTTTCACCTTTCTTTTTTGCCCCTCCTTCCTTCTCTTAGCTCCTCTTTCTTTCTCTCTCTCTCTCTCCTCCTCCTGTCCCCATTTAATGCTGGAAAGGTAAGATAAATTTCTCAACTTAGCTGAGTGTTTGTATGTTATCTTTCAGCCTAATTTGATGAGAGTTAAGATCCAGGCATTTCTTATCTCCTCTGTTCTTCCCCTCTACCCCTCTATTGCAACAGGTCCTTTGCCGGTCTTTATATAAGGTGATTCACCCCATTCAATCTCCTCCATCCTCCTGTCTCCTTACTGCCCCCCCACCCTTTTTAAGGAGATGTTTTTAAATCATTCTATCACAGAAATGGATAAGTCATGAGTGGCCATTACTTTTGACTAAGTAAATTCTCTGTAAGATTATGAGCATCTTTCTCCATGTGGGGATATAGCCAGTTTCATCTTATTGCACTTCAGTTTTTTTTTAACTTTACCTGTTTTTCTTACCTTTTCATGTGTCTGTAGAGTGTACTGTTTGATGTCCAAATTTTCTATTTAGCTCTGGTCTTTGCATCAGAAAAAAATAGAAGTCTTCTATTTTGCTAAATTTTCATATTTTTCCCCTGGAAGAGAAGGCTCAGTTTTGCTCAATAATGGATTCTTGGCTTCATTCTAAGCTCCCTTGCTCTTCATAATATAATATTCCAGGCCTTTTGATCCCATAATCTTTATACAGCCACGTCCTGTGTAATCCTTCCTTTGGCTCATTTGTATATAAATTGTTTCTTTCTGGCTGCTTGTTGGCTTGCTTCTCTTTTTATTTGATAGTTCTGGAATTTGACCACAATATTCTCTGGTGTTTTCATTTTAGGATTCCTTTCTGGAGGAGATCAATGTAGTTTTTCAATAACTATTTTGCCCTCTGGTTCCATGATATCAGGGCAGTTTTCCATCACTAAATCCTTAAATATTGAGTCCAGGCTTTTTTTTCTCTTCAATGTATTCAGGAAGCTCAATGATTCTTAAATTGTCTCTCCTGGAACAATTCTTGAGTCAGTAGTTTTGCTGATGATGTATTTTATTTTTCTTCTACCTTTTTTTAATTTTTTTGTTTTTATTTACCAGATTCTTATTGCCTCATGAAATCTTTGGTTTCCACAGATTCCATTCATTTTTTAGAGAAGAATGTTCTTCATTTATCTTTTGCAACTCATTTTCCAATTCCTCAATTATATTTTTGAAGTTTTCCATTTACCCAATTGTTGTTTTAGAGAGGATTTTTTTCTTTTTGCATTTGCCCAATTGAGATTTTGAGAGCATTGTTTTTTGTGTTTGTCCAATTGTATTTTCCAAGGATTTGTTTTCTTGTTGTGAGATGTTAATTTTGTCTTGAGTTTCTTTCCCCAATTTTTCCAATTGATTTTTAATGCCTTCCTGTCTCTTCTAAGAAGTCTTTCTGGTCTGGAGACCAATTCACATCCTCATCAGAAGTTTTAGATATCTAGGAGTGGCTAGGTGGCGTAGTGGATAAAGCACCGGCCTTGGAGTCAGGAGTACCTAGGTTCAAATCCAGTCTCAGACACTTGATAATTACCTAGCTGTGTGGCCTTGGGCAAGCCACTTAACACCATTTGTCTTGCAAAAAAAAAACACCTAAAAACGAAGTTTTAGTTATCTCTTGGTTAGTATCTTTACCTTTGCCCCCCCCCCCCCCCCCCCCCGGCCTGTCTTCATTTTCATAATATCTTGTGTAGGTTGAGGGGCTGTCTCACAGATCTTTGTTGTTGAGATTCATCAAGCCTTTACTTACTGGGTTTATTAACTTCAAGTGATCCGACCATTAAGGGGTGCTAAAAGCTTTCTATGGAGTGTCTGTTATTTGAGGCCCTCTACCTAGGCCTGGAGGGGTTATCCTTGAACAATGTTGGCTAGGACATCGAGTTAGGAAGTTAATTCCCTATTCAACTGATGGAGTGCCCACCCCTGAGCCTGGGGTATATGTGTGTGTGTGTGGGGGGCGGCTCTTACATTGTTTGTTCTGGGAACAGGGCTCCTCTGAATGTATGGAGCTCACCAACTGTGCTGAGCAGCCATGCACACTCTCTGTGTTCGAGCTCACCCTCCATCCTTGCTGGAGTTCCCCATACCTCCTTTCCCACAGTCAAAACCTCCACAGCTTAAGTTGGTCCTCTGACTTCACCCTACTACCCCTGGGCTGTCTCTTTCCTCTCTGTTTCTGGCTTTTCCATGCTCCCCTGAGACAGACTTTGTTGGGAGATGTTCTTCTCTTTGCTTTTTTTTCTGTGTTTTGTCGATAGAATTTCTGTGAAGATGTTTCTTTCGTATTATTTCTCAGGGGAAACCAGGAGGCCTTAGCACAGCTTCTGGCTTCTCTCTGCCATCTTGGCCTTAAGTAATTGATTGCGTGCCAAAGATATTCTTGCTATGCTTCTGTTTTGACCCAAATTCAAATCCATGACTGGGATAATCAAATTTGATAGTCTTTTTCTTTGAAATCTGTCCTTTTGGTCTTCAAAACTCATTTCATTTTGCATATGACAGTTTAAAATCACTTAGGTAATACTATAGAATTGCATGGAAGAAAAGTTTTTGATATCTGTGATGTGTAACTTTCCTGAGATCTTTAACTGGTCTTTAAGCAACCACTTTCTAAAAATGCCCATTTTTCTTTTTATCACCAAGGTCCTTCTATGGTGTTTTTAAAAGAACAAAAGTGCAGTTTAAATGTCTGTGACAAACTATATGGGTAATATAAAAAATTTAGAGAGTAACTTATGACACTGTATAGTTTTCAAAGCATAAAGATATATCCACATTAGAAGAGTGGTGTATATCTGGCAAATTTGTTATAATTTAGGCATACAATCTGGACCATTGAGGATGGAATATAGTACTCATAAAACTGAGGATTATTTTTTTCCTTATGAGGTGACCTCACCAGGTATGAAACACTTGAATTCCCACTAACAATCTACTAAGAAATAGCTATCGTCAATCACAGCATTATGTTCCCTATATTAGAAATTATGTATCTTTAATGACCCATAAACAATGATCAATTTAAAAAAAAGGTACAATTGTTTTTTTCTCCCTTTGTGACATGCAAAGACTAGAATCAACGTTTGCTTGATAAATATTTATGTGGATGCAAATAAGACAAAAATCTTTTAAAATCTTAACATTTATGGACTACTCATAAAATTCTAGTTGGAGGGCTGCTATTTTGTCCTCTCTTAGAAAATTAGATTGAAAGGAAATCAATTCAAATTGAAAACCATAGAAAGGGGAGTAAAGTGGAAAGATTTGGATTTAGATTTGGACATCAGATGAAAGACAGATTTAGATTTGGACATCAGATGAAAGACAGAAGAATAACTCTAGTCCTTAGAACTAATATAAGGGAAATGTATGACATTAATGTGATTTGTTATGTGACCTAAATTCTCTTTTGGAATTTTTAATATTAAGGAAGTCAAAGGACTAATAATAGAGGTATCTTTAATAAAGAATGCCTTACAAAGTGAGTATAAATCCCATTATACTATCTAAACACTCTTAAAATACAGGATTGAAGATGATTTGATTAAAACGCTAAAGATATTTGCCTGGTTCTTTCTGTCTTTTTCCTGAGCAGCTACACATATTTTTTTTTTCCAGAAATGCTAATTTCAGAAAAGTCAAGTTGGCTACCAATTCACAGTTCTTGTTGGTCAGAGAAGCAAAATTATTCCCAGGCAAATTTAAGCAATATATCATCTACTTGTATCTTATGTTGCCTGGATTGATTACTAAAAATATAATCAAATGCTATATTACTGTATATAATCCTCAAAAGTCCTAATCTGATGCTTCTCCGAGACCTGATTCTAAATCCTTAAATATATATCCTGGAAGAACTCACTGAGCTGTAAGGCTGTGGTAAATAGTTGTCTTAGTGGTTTGCATATCTGCTTTTGGAAGACTAGTTTATGTAAATGCAAAGAATGAATTAGCAGAAGACTGATTACCATACCTTATAATCATATTTATCTGTGTGTGTGCATATGCATGAGTATATGTTTTGCTACAATCTTTAGTTAAAATAGTTAAAAAGGGTATAGAGGAGATAAGATACACATTGACACATTGAAGGTGTCATATACATTTAAAAAGCCAATGAATTGTTCTGCCTTAAATAATGAAGCAGTATCAGCTTCATTCTGTATATAATTGAGATGGACTGCTGGATCTAATAAAATAGCAGTGAAATAAAGTATAGTTCTTCCTAATGGGTTCTGGAATCCACTTGGTGTCTAATTCACTTCATGACAAGCAAATATATTTCATTTTCCTTATTTAACAATTGAAAATACTATTTTTGGGGGCGGCTAGGTTGTGCAGTGGATAAAACACCAGCCGTGGAGTCAGGAGTACCTGGGTTCAAATCTGGTCTCAGACACTTAATAATTACCTAGCTGTGTGGCCTTGGGCAAGCCACTTAACCCCATTTGCCTTGCAAAAACCTAAAAAAAAGTATCTATTAAATATCTTTCAAAGACAAGAGACTCTATTAATTCCTGGGTACATAAATTCAAAAAAAAGAAAATAAAGAAAGCTAATCCCTTACCTTTGCTAAGCTTACAATCCAGTGGAGGAAATCATTATGCACCTAGTACAGGGGTATGCTGGAGAAGTTCAAAGAAATACTGCTGGGTGGTAATTAGATGATATGACTAATTAAAGTGATATGAATTGATCAAAGTCACACAACTAGGATATGGAAGAACTAGAGTTCTTATCTAGGTTTAATGACTTCCATTACAACATATATCTCGGTATGCATTTTCTGTTTGAAATATTACAGTGGTTTTTCATAGGGAAACTCACTAGTAGTATTTTCACTGACTTTTCATGACCCTAAAAATAGGAAATAATATATTGGTCACTGAGTGTATCCTGTGATTTTTCTTAAATGTGAACCATGCATTTTAGTTTATCATTAGGTAAAATACCATTGCTTTCATATAATAGACATGTGCAAAGGAAAAAAAAAAGTTGTAAATAATGAGTTATGGTAGAGTGCCTTAACAGCTTGGAGGAATTAGCATAGAATCTCTGGAAAGTTTGACCTTTGTCTATAACTTTTAGGTATTTCAGAAGGTGACTTTCAGAAAGACACTATTTCAGGTTTGGGGATTACTATGTGGAAAGTCAGAAAAATGAAAAGATGCAATATGTATCTAGAGAGCAGAAAGTAGACAAGTGTGCCTATCATATCTACATGGCAAGAGAAAAATGGTTTAGGAAAACTGAAAAGTGACCCAGGGCCTAGAGTGTGTAGTAATTTTAATACCAAAAAATGAGAGTTTATATGTCATTCTAAAGGTTACATGGAGTCATTAAAACTTCCTAAGCAAGGGCTTGGAGAGATAATATGTTTAGACTTGTGCTTCAGGAATATCAACTTGATAATTGCACAGAAAAATGAATTTGAGAGAGAAGATATTTGAAGTAAGGAGGTCTAATAGGAGGTGATTCTAATATTGTGGGTAAGAGAGTTTGAATTAAGTTAGTTACCATTTAATTAGTAGAGAGAAGAGGGGAGGTAGCAGAGATGCTGTGGAGGTAAAAATAGCATTTGGCCACTGACTGGATAAGCGATACAAGGGAAAGAAAAGAGTCAAAGATGACTGAGGTTGTGCAATCAAATATTTGGAAGGACAGTAGTTGACTTGTCCATTCATATATCATTCTTATAGTTGATTACAAAATTGTTCAAATTCCAGGCCCTAGGTACTGAAAATTGAATCTCCATAAGCCATTCCATCAAGGAGTTTAAAAAAATGCTAATTACACTATTATGGGAAAATTTGAGCTGTATCAAATTGTTTAACCTGAAGGGCTGGAAAAGAGGAATTGTTGGTTATTAATTTTAATGTTTTGAAGTATTTTAATATCATCAAGCTTAATCTCCTTATTTTTCAGATGCAAAAATTTTCCCAAATTCACCTAGCTACTAAAGGACAGCATAACAACTCAAATTATATTCTCTTAATTCCAAACCTAGTATTCTTTACAATACACACTCCTTATATGATAAAACAACAACAAAAAGAATAGTTTTTTTACTCACTGTAGACTGTAGAAGGTCAATCCAGGTAAAAATTATGTATTCCAAGTAATTTGTAATTCTTTTCTGAACTCGGTTACTCTGAGATCTGAGTAAAAAGTTTTCTACTCTCCTAAATAAATGTTCCCCAGGAGGCACAGAGAAGGTACATTTGGTTTATTTGTTCCAGGGTGCAAAAAAAAGAAAGCCAGATGGATGGATAAAAATGGATTTAGTCTGTGAATTCAATCTCCAGGGGCTGACTTTCTTTCCTTCAAACAATTAGAAACTTTTCAGTATTTTTCCCCTATTTATTCCTGTTTTATAGCTGCAGTTAGAAGGGCCCTCTGATACTCTGAAGTCCATTTTCCTTCCCCTCTATCTTACAGATAAGGAAAACAAGTCTAAGGTATAATTTGCTCAAAGTCAGAGAGGTGATAGCTATTAAAACTAATTTATATGATTCCAATATATCAATATTAACAGTTATTGCAATATTTGATAACAGAAGCTCATTTCCCTATAATAGTAAAACATCTATTTAGGACTATGAAATATAATGACTTTATTCATTCATCAGTTCCATTAGAAGAGAATTTAGCCTTCACACAGTACTAGATGCTTGTAGAATCTTTTTGCAATCTTTCTGAAACAATTTTTAAAAAGTATCAATTCTGCATTTCAAAAAAATTTAAAACAAATGTAAAATGGGTCTTTGAACATAGATGTGAAATATTATTTCATTTGATTTACTGAATAAACATAACAGCTGACAGTAGACAAATTTTCTCTCATCTCAGTATGGGCTTTAATTCTTCTTTGTTAGCCCTACAAAAGTCACTTTGTACATTTATGAAAGTGGAATCCTTAATTCCTGTCAGTGTCTTCATTGATACTTGTTCTACTCACTGTGTTTGTTTGAGGCTTTTGCTTTTGACTCCTCTGGGAATACTTTTCTTCCAATAACCCTCAAGGTCACTTTCCCATTAGTTTCAATAAACAACAAAGTAAAACAAGATAAGTCTAATTGCCAGTTCCTCCTTGGAAAAATACAAAGGAAATAGCAAAACTTATTCCTATCATCTAAGCCAAAGCACAATTCAAAGAGCATTTCTAGGCTAAATGCAGAGAAAGGCAGTATAGAAGGCACATTCTAATACTAGATTTGGAGACAACATTTGGTTTCTTTTTAGTTTGGAAACTATAGTTTGATGCTTAACTGTTGTGATGTTATAAAGTGGTAAAGAGTTACAAACTATTGTTATGATATGAGTATCCTATGCTAGGATTCAATAATCAACATTTCAGGAATCTGGGGAAGAGAAATAACACAAAATGGCTTTGTCTAGTTATCTTGCACCATTCAGAAGAAGATAATTTTCCTAGTGATGATTCTGTAAATGCCATTAGAGGCTCAGTTAACCATTCCTGTAGGCATCATTTTGGATATGAAAGGTGTTAGTGGATCTTCAGGTGGCCATATATTTTTTTAAATAAAAAGAAAAAGATGGATCACATTGCAGAAAGCTATAATATTGTTGATCTAATGAATATAATAACTCAAAGAGGTGGAACAATTGAACTAGGCCATATGAAGTCCAGGACAAAAGCAAAGTCAATAAGTACTTAATAAATGTAAGTCCTGTATTGCTCTAGACATCATGTGGGGCACAAAAGAAATTGAAGAAATTGATAAATACATCATCAGGTCTATTAAACAACTATTCATTTGCTTAAGCTGATTGTTTATTGTCCATTGTGTAGACAAGCATAATTTTGGAACAGGAATAGTCTCACTTGATATTTTTCACTCTAGAATTCACAAGTTACTTAATTTGCAATTCTATTTTATCCTATACATCTTTTAAAAAGTGGGAAAACAGAAAAGATGCCATCCTACTCTATTTTTCTTAGTAGTATAAAGAGTCACTTTAGAAACTATGGGGCAAAGATTAAATTGGATGGTAATGGAATTGAGAGTTTTGAAAGCAGTGTGAAGCAGAAATAATGAGAGTCACTGAGAAAGAACATTATGCCATTCTCCTATATTTTAAAAGTGAAGAATTCTTTCATATATATGAAAGTTAGGAAGAAGAAAGTACTTTAATTCATTTGAAAATTGCCTTTCCTTAAGTTGAACCTCATATTTAAGACTAACATTTATTTCAGTTTTTCTACTTTTTAACGGAAGAAGATATGGGAAGGTGAAAGAAGAAATCTTTATTGTCAATAATTTGAATTTTGGATGCCTCACTGATAATGTTCTTTTACTCTGTTATTAATATTTATTTATATATCCCTACCCAGCCAGGTTCATGGCTATTAAACATGAATGACCATTGTCGTGGGGTTATAACTATGAAAGAACAGCAGAAACTTTGGAGAGTCCTAGAAAACTATTCTTGCCACTGCCTCAGAAGATGAAAGCTATGGCAAGCAGCCATGACACACACATATATATTGCACCACATTAATCCACATTCTTACCAACAAATTATTTAAATTGATATCTCACACATGGGTGAAATGTTGGATCAATATTATTATGGTCCATTATTAATAAACATCTTGCAAATCAAAAACATGGCTCCATTCTTATTATTTCATCTGCATGAAACAAAAATATTGACTACTTGAGTTTCTTTCAGTAACAGAGTACAAAAGGAAAATAAATATTTAGATGGAGAAAGAAAAGTATAGATCTAGAAAAGAAAGGAAATCATAATATCTTAGATCTGGTTTAAGGGTTCATAACCTGGAGTCCTTTACATTTCTAACATCTATCATTAGGTCCATTTCTCCATTTCTATATTACTATCTCTAATCCTATCTCTTAATATCATGTATATCTCTATAATCCATATATCTATATGTAAATTTATATCAATTAATATTTATGTAGGTTAATATAAATGTATCTGTCTGAATCCTAGATAGAGCTGAACACTCAGATATCTATTGTTATAGAATTTTATATCTATATGACAAATGTTTATAGATATATCATCTGTATTTCTACAAAATTGGCTCTGTAATTCTCTGAATTTTAGTTTATTCATTTGAAATATTATTCTGAAGTAGGGTTATTAGGCTTCAGCAGACTACCAAAGATGTCTATCTACACAAACACATACAAGACAAATACACACACACATACACACACACACACACATACACACAAACAAGCAAACAAACAATTGAGACCAGAACTTCATCTAGTTCGAACTTATAATTTTTATAATTGTAGAAACTTTTTCCAAGGACCCTAATAACAATAAAATATATGTAGCAATTTAAATTTTGCAAAGCGATTTTCTATTATAATCATATATTATCTGCCCAATAATCTTATGGGGTAAACACTCTTAGCAACTCCATCTTAATAAAGTTAGGAATGCTTAAATGATTCATCTAGGTTATATAATAATATTTGTCTTTCATTTTTGTTTTTTAATATTTTTTTGCAAGGCAATGGTGTTAAGTAGCTTGCCCAAGACCACACAGCTAGGTAATTAATAATTGTCTCAGGCCAGATTTGATCTCAGGTACTCCTGACTCCAGGGCCAGTGCTCTATCCACTGAGCCACCTAGTAACCCCCTGTCTTTCATTTTTGAAGAAGACCATGACATCAGGGAGGTGATGCCATGATAAATATATGAATTGGATTTGAGTGAGGTGGGTTGGGCTAAGTCACCAGTCTCACTTTCTCCTCCAGAGCCATCTCGGTCCAGTAATCAGGTTTAAATCAGGGATGACTGGAGTCAGCTCTGTACCTGGGACAATCAGTTTTAAGTGACTTGCCTAAGGTCACACAGATAGTGAGAGTCAAGTGTCTAAGGTTGAATTAGAATTCTCCTCCTGACTCCCAGGTCAGTACTCTAAGACTTAGCTGCCCTGTGGGTTTCAACACCTAAGAAGTGAATGACCTAATATTAAAAGTCAAATATTCCTGACTCTTAGTCAACCAGTTCATTCTAACAGATAGCAAATTGTTATAGGTGAGATTTGAATTCAGATTCATTAAATTCAGGGTAGGTCAAGAGGTTCAAAACTCTATGGATGAATCTTAGTGTACATATTTTGGAAAAATATTTCTTTCCATTTGGGAAGGTCTTACATTTAACAAAGGACAAAGGCTTAAATTTAATAAACATTAATCCTGAGGATGAAGAAGCTAATAACTTTAATAATCTTAGATCTTTGAAACAAAAGGAAGATTTCATGGAGGTCTGAAGAAGAGGAGGAAGATACTGAAATTATCATATTCTTACACATAGAACTCATTTTGAATGAGACTATTCCAAAACAGTCACCCTCACAACTACCCTAGTCTGAATCTACTTCATAAGAATTTAGAGGTATAGCTGGGAGGCATCTTAGATATCACCTCAAAAAGTATATTCCGATGTGGTGCAAAACATCATGTATTTTGTCTTGAATGTTTTCAAATATAAAACCATATGGAGGTATAAATGAGAAGAGAAATTCAGCAGTTAGATGAAAAGAATCAAATTTGTTGCTTGATATAGTATGCTACAAAGTTCCTAAGTTCTTGGTTACTTGGAAACCCAGGAAAACACCAGGAAACCAAAGTGATTATCTAGGAAAATTTGTTCTAACCTCAGAGTATGGAAGAACTTTTTAAAGAAAATGACACAGAAAATTTAACTATATTTAAAGAATCCAAATTTATGTCAGAACAGTGTAGAGTGGAAGACTATCAAGAAGAAAAAATGATAGGACTACAGAATAGTTGAAGCTATGTCATATAGACAGTCTAAAAATGAATTTCTATATTAATGAATAATAATGAGGACCCATGAGCACCATTTGGAGAGACATTATACAATAATATCCATAGGAAATAAAGGACAAATATGGTTTCTTTCTACTGAGGAGTGCTAAACTTGCTATTTGTCAACTTGACAACCAAAATAAAAGCTTTGCCTTTCCCAGACATATATCTAAAACACAGTGTGCAGTATTGAAAAACTTCTGAAATTTGATGAGCGTCACCCACTACTCATGAAAAGATTAAAGAACTCAAGGCCCATGATAGAATTCATCTAATATGGTTCAAAACAAAAAGTACTTACTAGCATTGTGAGTAATGCTAGTAACAAGAGAGATTTTATGTAAAAATGTGAGAGAAGAATTAATACTGCTTTCAGTCATCTACTAGCGTAAGCACTATAAAAAGTAACAAGTATAATTTAGGCACAATAGCAAGAAAAATAATCCATAGATAAGCTCCATGTAATAAATTACATGTGTTCCAGTAACTATAGCATAGGTTCTTGGAATCAAGAAGATCTAACTTTGAATTCTACTCAGATAATTATTAGCTCTTTGATTCTTCCTTCTATGTTTTAGTCTTATCATTTATAAAGTGGGGGATATTAATAACACCTACCTCCTAAAGTTGTTGTAAAGATAAAGAGGAACTAATATATATATATATATATATATATATATATATGTATATATATGTATATATGTATATATATGAAGTATTTAAAACTTATTATTTTGACTTTTATTGCTATTATTATGAGCAAATTCAAAAATCATGAGTAAAGAATAGACTAAACTGAAAATGATTATTAAAAGAAGAAAGATTTGATATTTTATCTTTTAACTGGATCTTCTATTTGGCATATTGGCTTTGAAAGTTACATTTTATTGATTAGGAATAGAATGTCGCAGGGTATTTGAATGATGATGATGATAATGTTTAATTTTCATTCTCAAAGAAGATCATGACATCAGGGAAGTGATGCAATGCCATGTACTTGAAGTGGATTTGAGTGAGGGCATTACTGTCTCACTTTCTTCACCAGAGTCAAAGGATCTAGTAGCTAGATATGAATCAGGATGACTGGAGATAACCATGGATACAAAGCAATCAGGGTTAAGTGACTTGCACATGATCATACAGCTAGTGTCTGAGCAGTATTTGAACTCAGTCCTTCTGCCTTCAGGGTCAGTGCTGTACCCATTGCACCATCTAGTTGCCCAAAGAAGATATACTCAAGAAAAAATCTGGGAATTGAAGTGAGGGAAGCATGGGGATCATCTAGGAAAGAACTAAGAGTGAAAGTAATAAAAATAATGTTTTCATAGTTTATACACACACACACATGCATATGCTAAGAACAAGTAGGACATTTTTGTTTATGAAGACAACAAGAGGAGAAGCAATTTGAGTACTGCTCAGAATGGATATATTAATAGCTATGGAGGACAATGTGAATGTAGAAGCACTCAGCTCTTTGTTCTGTTTTCTCTTCTTACCTATGGGATCTGTGGAATGGAAAGGATATAACAGGTGATTGTTAGCTTGCAACTGAATCATAGCAGAAGCAATAACAACTATTGCTCTCCTAGGTTACAAGGATAATGTTATACTCTTAAGAACAAGAGACGGTTGCTGATTTTGTCAAGTATCCCAAAAGGACAAAGGAGAGATAGACAGACTGTGAGGTGTTCGGGTAAGGTCTTTTACCTGGTTGACAGAAACAACCTGCCTTCACCATCAGAATCCAGCATAAGATTCAGAGATTCATCAGCATCCACAGTCCACAAGTTAGTCTTCTGAGCACCTGCCCAATTGGATGCCAGGAATCCCTCACACCTGTGTCTTCTTCCAATAACCCCACCCCACCCCCAAAAGACAAAGAAAATAAGGCAGGGGTCAATTTTGAAATACTCAGTCATATCTGCAGTTCTGTCATATAATAAATCAATAGTGATAAGTTAGAGTACAACCAAGTAAAGTTGTTTAGTATTATGAGAGGAATATACATCCACATACATATATAGATATTTATATAAACAACACACATATCCTTATATATATGTATATATATATATATATATATATGTGTGTGTGTGTGTGTGTGTACATATGTGTATATAAATATTAGAATCATTGGGGATTTTTTAAAGAAAGAGGGAAACATAAATAAATTTGTTATTGATTACTAAAAATATCTAAAATTAATGATTAAATGTAAGAATACTGAGCACATAGGAAGAAGGCACTTTTCATAAAAAAAATACCCTGCTTCATCAGTGAAGATCCTCCTATATTTTGTTGCATTTCTTTTTTTGCTTTCTTTTACTTTTTTTGAAGGGAGGTAATCTATATGTTGGAATGGGCAATTGAATGATACAGTGGATAGAGCATTGAGCCTGGAGTCAGAAAAACCATATAAATCATTAGCATTTCTATATATTAGCAACAAGACACAGCAAGAAGAGATAGAGTATTTCCATTTAAAGTAACTTTAGACATAGAATATTTGGAAGTCATTCTGCCAAGATAATCTCAAAAAGTATATGAAAACAATAATAAAACACTTTATACACAAATAAAATCAGATCTAAATAATTGGTCAATTGGCAATTGCTCCTTGGTAGACTGAACTATTTTAATTAAAATAACAATTCTACCTAAATTAAATTACTTATTCAGTGTTCTACCAAGCAAACTCCAAAAATTACTTTATTGAGCTCAAAAAAATAGTATCAAAATTCACATGAAAGAACAAAAGTTCAAGAAAATCAAGGGAATTAATGGAAAAACTGCAAAGGAAGGTGGACCTAGCCATACTACATCTAAAATTATATTAGAAAGTATCAGCCATCAAAACTGATACTGACTAAAATGTAGAAGTGTGGATTAGTGAAATAGATTAGGTATAACTGAATAATTGACTATAGTAATCTGCTGTTTGATTAATCCAATGATTCCAATTTCTGGGATAAGACATCACTCTTTGAAAAACTTTTGGGAAAAATGAAATAGCATAGCAAAGACTAAGCATAGATCAACATCTCACATCCTATACCAAGGTTCAAATGGATACAGAATTTAGACATAATAGGTGATAACCTAAGTTAATTAGGAGAACAAGGAAAGGTTTCTTTGTCAGATCTATGGAAAGGGGTGCAGTTTATAACTAAAAGAAAGAGATAAAGTTACATAAATAAATTACAAATTGAATTGTTTTAATTACATTAAATTGGAAAGATTTTTCACAAAAACTCAATGTAAGTAAAATTAAAAGGAAGACAGTTAATTGGGAACCAATTTTCACAACTAGTGCTTCTGATAAAGAAATCATTTCTAAAATATAGAACAGAATCAACTTTATAAGAATGCAAGTCATTCTCTCTTTGATAAATGGTCAAAGAATATGAGAAGGCAATTCTAACATGAAGAAATTAAAGCTATTTATAGTCATGAAAAAGTTCTAAATGCTATCAATTAAAATGAAAATTAAATCAACTCTGAAGCACCACCTCGCACCCATGAACTGGGTCAATATAACTAAAAAGAAAAATGATCAATGTTGAAAGTAATATGATAAAACTTTGACTCAAATACATTGTTGGTGGAGTTATGAACTGATTCAACCTTTTTGCAGAGTGATTATCAAAGGGCAATAAAAGTGTACATACCCTTTGATCCAGCAATATCACTACTAAGATCTATTGCAAAGAGATCACAAAAAAGATAAAAAGGAAGCACAAATACAAAAATATTTTAACTATTTTAGGAACACTTTTGTAGTGGCAATGAACAGGAAATTGAGGGATGCCTATTAATTGGGGAATGGCTGAACAAATGTGATGGAACACTGTCATTCTAAAAAACACATGAGGGACAGATCTTCAGATTAGCCTGAAAAGACTTTCATGAACTGATTCTGAATAAAATCAGCAGAATCAGAAGAACTTATATACATTAACAAGCAACATTGGGTGATGATCAACTCTTGTTGGATTTATTCATTTCAGCAGTACAATAATCAAAGATAATTCTAAAAATATGATGAAAAATATTATACAAAGATGGAACTATGGAGTTTCAATGCAGACCAAATCTTATTATCTTCAGTTTTTAAAAATTGGTTTATATATTATTTTGATTGATTCTTTCACAACATGATTGATATGTTTTTTTGTTTGACATAGTTATGCAGGTATAATGTATATTATATTACTTCTGTTGGAGAAGGGAGTAGGGAAGGAAGAGAGGGAAACTCAAAATTTTTCAAAAAAAGTTGTTAGAAAAATAAATAATAAAATATTTTTTTAAAAAAGAAGATGGAATGTGTTAGATTCCTGTTAGACTAGCTGCTCAGGAAGTGTTAGGTTCCTTCCGGCAAGCTTATCCTTATCCAGACAAATGTTGAAGGGGCAGGAGACAAGGATGAAAATTCTCTAAATACTCCAAGATCTTCATTTATTAAATCAAATACAAGTGCTTAAATATCCTCCCCAGTACCTTTTCCACTACCAACCTGTGGCTCTCTTCAATCAACCAGTACATAATACTCTGGTGCTAGAGAACACCAGGTAATGAAGCTTTACACTACTCACACACATACACAACAGTCCCTTAGAGGACTGGACTAAATTATGAGACATTAGATTCTCCTTTCCTAGAAGTCTTCAGGAAAATAATTGCTTCAAGTATATGAATTATTGTCAATTTGTTATAAGGAATTTTTTCAGGTATAAATTGGATTAAATGGCAAAAGGAGTCCTTTATACCTCTTAGATGCTATGATTTTCAAGACCACTAATGATTTCATGTGTATAAATGAGTATCATATGCCTTGGAAGGATATCCTTTAGAAAATCAATGTATCAGACAGAACTCTGAACCTGACATTAAAAAGACTTGAGTTCAGATCTAATCTCAGATACTTATTGCCACCATAAATAAGTTACTTCACTTCTGTTTTATTTAATTTCCTTATCTATTAAATAAAATTAATAATAGCACATGTTTTCCAGGGTTATTCTGACAATGAAATGAGATAAATTTGCTTTTGGTTTTGTCTTAGTAAGATATCTTCTTTCAAATTTATTTGTTTGTTTGTTTATACATTTGTTTATTTTTTTGCAAGGCAAATGGGGTTAAGTGGTTTGCCCAAGGTTACACAGCTAGGTAATTACTAAGTGTCTGAGACAGGATTTGAACCCAGGTACTCCTGAGTCCAGGGCTGGTGCTTTATCTACTGTGCCACCTAGCTGCCCCCAAATTTATTTTCAGTTTCAAATTCTATCTTGTACCCTCCCATACCTATTGGAAGACAAGGCATATGATACTCATTTATACATATGAAATCATGTGAAACATAATTCTACATCATCTGTCTTTTGGAAAAAAAAGGCAAGAAAAATATAGAAAGAAAGAAAAAGTATTCTGCAGTCTGCATTCAGAGTCCATCAGTTATCTGATGGGAGGTGAGATTTTATATGAGATAATATTTGTAAGCATTCTACAAAACTTTAGAACCATATTAATCCTACTTATTATCATTATTATTCTTATGGCTACTAATAGTGATGGTGCTCATAGTAGTATCATTAAGGAAAAGAGTATGTGTTCCTTATCTTGTGCACTTATTTTAATATTTTTATAGATACATGATTTTCACATCATGGATCCTTTGTCCAATGATACAGATTACAACTCTGTCACCTTGTGTGACTTTGGCTCAGGTGTTCTCTGCCCCCCATATCCTACACAGGTAAGTGCCCAATAAGTCAGATGATTGCTTCATGTTTACTAGAATCTTATGAATGTTAGTGCATCATTTATTCTGTCTGTCTGTTGCTTCATATTCTTATTATATGGTGGGTTCAATTCCATTTCCAGAAAATTTAATCATAAAAAATGCAATTTATTCTATTTCTCATGTACATCAGCAATTGTAACATTTTGCAAGCACCTCATTCTCTGTCCATAATATGTGTTGTTGTTGTGTTGGCAATTAGTAGCAATGTTAATTCATCTGAAATTATATTGTTTCATATTTGCTTCCATCTAGCATCAGCATAAAACTGGTGTTTAAGAGATAGGCTTTTTGCAACAGCAATCAATGTATAATCATTGAAAGTATCATGAGATTTCCCAAATGTGATCTCACTTGATCTCTGTCTACACATTTTTTGTCTACACATTATCTCTCTGTGGCACTAATCCAAGATGTATATATAGATGGACTATTCTGATCTTCTGGTACATTATGTTATAACCTGAACACAGAACATTTTCTATCCACTTTCATATATTTTTGACTGCTGAAGATTTTTTTTTCATTTTTATAAATTTCATTAAACAGACTCTGTGTAAAAGCTCCTAATGCAGTTCATCTAATTCTATTTGTAAATAGCAACTTTGGAGATATTTTTGATAAGAGGGAAAAAAAAAACTTTTTTTTCCTTTGATTTACACATCTTATTTGATGCCTATGGAAAACATCCTTGGCATACCGGGTTATATTTGCAAAGTATATTGTAGCCATGATCAAGGAATGGTTAAATATAACTAACTCCCTAATAGTATTTATTACAGAATCTATTGGATGTTCATGTATTCAGGAAAAGGACATTGTATCCCCACTATTTTTATACGATGAATATATAGAGTTGTATTACCACAGGGTCTCTATGTCTGAATAAGTTGGGCATAACCTTTTTCAAACACATAGTTATGAATTAAACTATTTCCTACAAAAGCCAACAAAAACTATACAAAAAACCCCTATATTTAGATAGAAAGAGAACATAAAGAAGTGGTGGAATGGATAGGATCTGATAAGCAAGATCCAGAAGAAATGAATAGTAATGAGGATATAGGGTCACACAGAGGTCTTATGATGACTAGAATGAGCTTCACAATAAACATGAGCTAGAAGACATTTTTAAAAAATGTAAAATATTTAAAAATATAAATTTAAATGTTAAATTTTAATATTAAATACCAATATTTATATAATATTAATATTAAATATTAAAACATATTTGAAAATATTTTTAAAAAAAACTTTGCCTGAGTCTTAGAGATGTCTCACTCACTTCTCTATAACATGGAAATAATAGTATCTACTTCATTCAATTGTTAGGATAATTAAATGAGATAGCAGATGTAAACTACCTTGCAAATCTTAAAAACAATGCATAAATGCTAGCTTATAAAATTAGAAGGAATCAATAGTGATTAGATGACTAAACTCAAAGAGTAGCTATTATTTGAAACATTATGCTATTTTTCAATGGCAGATAATTAGAAGGTTTCCAATGAAGATCCCCAAATACTTGGCACTCTAGTATTAAGGTAATGTCCATTGGTGGCATATTAGTCAAAACTGTACCTAATACAACTCAAGAAATGGTAACAAAAACATGGAATAATGTAGCATAATTTAATATGATGCAATTTAGTAGGAAAAAATATTGTCATATTTTAGATATGAAAATTGAACTTCAAGAGCACAAAATGGGAGAGTTGTGGAGAGAAGTTTGAGAAGAAGAAAAAGGAAGAGGAGGAAGAGGAGGAAGAGGAGAAAGAAGAGAAAGAAGAAGAAGAAGAAGAAGAAGAAGAAGAAGAAGAAGAGGAAAAAGAAGAAGAAGAAAGAGATGATGATAGTAATGATCTTGGGATCTCAATGGATGACATGCTCAATAGGACTATGCAATGTGTTGTAGGAGACAAAAAAACTAATAAAACCTTGACTTACATTAAGGGAAGTATAGTTTCCATCAGTCATGTGCTGCTAAGAGGAGAACCTATTATTACATTTTCAGTGTGAGTATTTATGCCTCTAGAATTAGCAAATTGTTTAAATCAAGACTTACTTTCTTAGTTTTTGATTATCCAGACTTAAAAATGTGATTGAGATAATGTTAATAATTCTGATTAAATTTAATAATATGTTCTGATTATATTTATTTTTCAGAGAGTCAGTTTTTTATAGTATATGACTTCTTGACTTCCAAAAATAAGGAGGTGATAGTTCTACTGTACTCTCTCCTTTCAAAACTCTGTTGAAAGTATTGTGTTCAGTTCTGGCTAAAGCAGATGAGGTAAGTCATTCATTTTTTTTTCTTTTTAAATTGATGCTTTACTTTTCCAAATACATGTTATGAAAGTTTTTTTAAACATTCATCCATATACCTACGTATATTTCTAAGTTACAAAATTTCCTTCTACCTTCCCTTTCCACTCCCCTCCCCCCAGTGGCAAACATTCAGGTTAATATGGTATTTACACATTTGTGTTAAACATGTTTACAGGTTAGCCATTTTTGGTATGAAGAATTAGAATAAAGGGAAAGAAATGCATAAGAGATAATATTTTTAAAGTGAATATAGTGTTCCTCAGATTCTGAAGATTTTTGCTTTGATTTGTTTGTTTTTTTTTCTCCTGGATGGGGTTAACATTTTCCGGACCTGCAATAGGACTGTCCTAGCTCTCTCAATTACTAAGAGCAGCTGCATACATCAGGGCTGATCATCTTACAATGTTGTTGTTAACGTGTAGAGGTAAGATATTCATAAGTTAAAGACTGTACAAAAGAAGGAAACTAGTATATCAAAGATCATTGAGTCCACATAATATGAAGACCAATTAGAGAAACAAAGGATGTTTGAAGAATAGAAAAAGAAAATATTCTTTAATTTGTTTCTGTGGAAAAAGAGAATATTCAGAATTCAAAGCTTTGGTGATATTGAGCCAAAAATAATATTCCTTTGCCTTCTAGGAATTTACATACAATTCCAAATAAAGAAGTGGTCATCATTCTTATACTCTCCTTTGATCAAAGTATATATAGATAATCAGACTGAGTTCTAACAGTCATGATTTAGTAACAATTGTGTATGATAAACTAGAATATGATTTAAAGAGGATGACTATGAGGGTGACTAGATTATTTATGAAGTCAAACCAAGGGAATTAGGAGAGTAAGTAGGAGGAATTTTAAAACAAAAGAATTGGGAATATAAGAGAAACATGTCAGTTATCTCTGAATATTTGAATAATTATGTAGTGAACAAGAGAGTTGAGTGGATGGATTTTCTTGTCCCTAGAGGGAAACTACAGAGACAGAGACTATGACCTCTGGAAGTGAGTGATAATTCACAGCAAAACTGTTTAAAATAAATTGGACTGCTTAGGGGGAGATAATGAGTGACCTATAATAAAAAGTGGACAGGCTAAAGATCAATTGAGTATATAGGATGCTAAGGAAGCGTTTTCTTTCATCACTTAACAGATTACACTATTAGATCTTTAAGGCTCCAATACTGATTTTATAATTTCTGTGATTAAAAAGGGTAGCAATGAAAACTTTGGGGGGGAAATGCTCTGGGTCATTTAAGTGTTATATAATATATGGAATTGTTAGAAAATTCCAATAATGCAAGGGGACTGATCTTGTGGGGCTTATGTAGAATATATAACTAATTCACTCAATCCAATAAACATCTATTAAAAGCTCACAATCAGCACTAATAATTTTCTTTTTAAAAAGACAGTTCCTGCCCTCAAGGAGCTTATGATCTAATGGGAGAGTTAACACAAAACTAAGTGGGAAGGGGGTGTTACCAAGGGTTACACTGCAAGAGTCTTGAACATGGAGTTAAAACAAGGCAGTTCTCTGAAAAAGAAATCAAAACTATAGTCATGTGAAAAATTGTTCTAAATAATTATTGTTTAGAGAAATCAATTAGAGAGTTCACATCAACTTTAGAAACTGGAAGCCTCAGCAATATCTGATTACTGTACTTCTCCAACATCAGGTCCTTGTACAGATCTTTCTGAGGAAGCTCTAGCTGCCCCCATCCCTCCTGAGTAAAGTCCATGATCATATCTTTAAATGCCATAGATTCCTTGGACCTGGGTTACAAGAGCACACCAGTCATATCCTGCTTCTGTAATCTCTCTTCTTCAAAATGGACAGAGTTCTGAGAATAAATTTTCTTCCAGTACTGGAATATGATTTATAACTCTGTCTCCTAGATGGTGTTTGTAGGAGGACTTCTCTGAGCAGGAGCCTAGCAGATGAGCCAGAAAATTCTCTCCTGTAATCAGCATCCAGATTCAAAAGATACTGATGTTCAAAACAATAAATAAGTCAGTGACTAGGACTTCCAGCCAAGATAGTGGAAAGAAGACAGACTCTGTGATAGGTGCTCTCTCTTCCCCCTCAGAAACAAAAAGAGAGAAAACTCTTAATAGAAATTTGACCAACAGAGCCCAGAAAGAGGTGCTAGGAGAACAACACCTACCAAGGTCTGTCTCAGGGGAGACTGTGGATGAACCAGGAGACAAGAGCAGAGGATTAGCTCTGGGGATACCAGTTGGGAGAGGCCAGAGGGTCAGCCTCAATAGTGTAGACTTCCATGAGTGGCCAATGCAAGGTCCAGCTTTAGCTGCTGAGTCTTTGACTAGGGGGAGAAAGAGCTAAGGGAGGGTGAGTTCCAGCACAGACTCTCAGAGCAGGCCTGGATAACAACTATCTGGGGCAGGGACCTGAGTTACATACTTAAGGCAGAGCCCTTTGCCCAGAACAAACCAAAAAAAAAAAGCCCCTTAACCCCCTCAGGGCTGAAAAGCTCATTAAGGAGAAAGAGATTACCTCCCTCCCCCAGGGCCCAGCCCAGTTTTCAAGGTCAACTCAGACCCTGCTGCTGAGGACCTCACTCCAGAGAAAGTAACCAGCACTCCCCACACCACAACTGGCTGGTCTTTGGGACTACTAAGCCAAGTGAACAAAGCCTCTAGAATTCTCAAAAGCATACCTCTGAGAGCCAGCTTCCCCTGCCCCCAAAACAAGATGAAAAAAGTCCAGAGAAAAGGGGGAGCCCATGAAGAAATACTTAAAAGAAAATGATTCTAACACAGAGAGATCTAGCGCTTCTGAGGAGAATATGAATTGGTATCCAGCCCAGAAGGACTTTCTTGAAGAAATCAGGAATGAGTTTATGAATCAGTTGGAAAAATTGGGAAAAGAAACTCAAGAGAAAATTAATACATTGCAAGAGAAAATTAAAATCATGCAACAAGAAAACAAATCCTTGGAAAAACAACTGGACAAATACAAAAGGAGAATAACTCTCTTAGCTCTTCAATTGGTTAAATGCAAAAAGAAAATGATTCTCTCAAAACTATATTTGGGCAAATAGAAAAGCCCTTCAAAAACAGAATGGACCAAATGTAAAAGGAATAAAAATCTTCTCCTCTAAAAAAAAAAAAAAAGAATGGAATTGGCAGAAACTAATGACTTCGTGAGACAAGAAGAAGATGTTAAACAAAACCAAAAGATGGAAAAATTAGAAAAAAATGTAAAAATACATCATTAGAAAAACCACTGACCTTGAGAATCAATCAAGAAGGGAGAATCTGAGAATTACTGGCCTTCCTGAGAACACTGAAGAGAAAAAAAAGCCTGGACTTCATATCACAGGATTTAATGAAGGAAAATTGCCCCAATATGAAACCGGAGGGCAAAATAGTTATTGAAAAAACACATCAGTCCCATCCAGGAAGAGATCCCAAAATAACACCAAGGAATGCTGTGGCAAAATTCCAGGGCTGTCAGATAAAAGAAATAATCCTGTAAGCAGTCAGAAAAAACAATTTAAATGCCAAGGAGCCACATTAAGGATTACACAGGACCTAGCAGAAGCAACATTAAGGGATCCAAGGGCCTGGAATGAGATATTCAGAAGAGCAAGGGAGATTGGAATGCAGCCAAGAATCCACTACCCAGCAAAGCTAAGCATTCTCTTCCTGGGAAAAAAGATAAACATTTAATAAAATGGGAGACTTCCAAGATTTCAGGATGAAAAGACCAGAGCTAAATAGAAATTTTGGACATCAAACAGGAAGTTCAAAAGACACAGGAAAAGGTAAGAAAACCTGCTATACAATAAGATGAAATGGGCTATACACCCATTTGGGAATAAGAGTCTCATAACTCTTGAGAATTGTGACTCTATTAGAGAGACTATACTTAGCCAAAAGGGTTGGACATTCATAACTTTTCTGTGACTCAGAGAGAATGATTTAAAAACAATACCTCCTTAAAAAAGGAGGCAGTAAGGAGAAGGGAGGTTGGAAGGAGACTGAATGGGGTAAATCTCATTACATCAAGAAATACAAAAGACCTATTGTAATTGAGGGGAGGAAGGGAGGAGGTGAGAACCACCTGAATCATCATCTCATCAGATGTGGTTTAAAGTTAACTTAGACACACTTAATCAACTTAAGAAACTTATCTTACCTTTCAAGCATTAAAAAGGGGAAAAGGGGAGGGGGGAATGGAAGGGGATGAAAAAGATGGACATAACAGAAAGAAGGGAAGAAAAGGAAAAGGGAAAAGGGAAAGAAAGGGGAGGGGGTTGATATAAGAGGGCAAACACACTGAAAGTGGCTGTATTCAGAAAGAAAACACTGGGGAATAAGGATAAAGGGAAAAAAAGGGAAAAATACAAACAGAAGGAAGATAGCATGGAGGGTAATAAAGAGTTAGTAATTATAATGTTGAATGCCAATGGGGTGAACTCTCCCTTAAAACATAAGCAGATAGCAGAGAGAATTAAAAACCAGAATCCTACAATATGCAGCTTACAAGAAACTCATTTGAAACAGAGAGATACATATAGAGTAAAGGTAAAAGGCTGGAGTAAAATATATTTCACATCAAGTGAAGTGAAAAAATCAGGGGTAGCAATCTTTATCTCATACAAAGCAGCTGCAAAAATTGATAGCCTTAAAAGAAATAAGGAAGGAAACTATATCCTCCTAAAAGTTACCATAGATAACAAAATAATTTCAATACTAAATATGCACACACACACAATGAGACAGCATTCAGATTCATAGAGGAGAAATTGAAAGATCTACATAAAGACATAGCAAAACTCTACTAGTGGGGGACCTCAACCTCCCACTCTCAGCCTTAGATAAATCAAATCATAAAATAAACAAGAAGGAAGTTAAGGAGATAAAAAATAATTGTTAGAAAACCTAGATGTGATAGACCAATGGAAGAAACTGAATGAGGATAGAAAGAAATATACTTTTTTTTTCCTGCAGTACATGGTACTTACACAAAAATTGACCATGTACTAGGACATTAAAACCTAATGATCAATTGCAGAAAGGCAGAAAGAGTGAATACATCTTTCTCAGATCACAATGCAATAATAATCATGATTTTGCCCCACTCTATGCCAATAAATTTGACAATCTAATTGAAATGGGTGAATATTTACAAAAATATAAGTTGCCTAGATTAAATGAAGAGGAAATTTAAAAGTTAAATAACCCTATCCAGAAAAAGAAATTCAACAAGCCATTATTGAACTTCCTAAGTAAATATCTCCAGGGCTAGATGAATTCAAAGGTGAATTCTATCAAACATTTGAGGAACAATTGGTTCCAATTGTATATAAATTCATTGAAAAAATAGATGAAGATGGAACTCTGCCTAACTCTTTCTATGACACCAGTTTGGTGCTGATACCTAAACCAGGAAGAGTTAAAGCAGAGAAAGAAAATTTTAAACCTATCTCCCTGAAGAATATAGATGTGAAAATCTTAAATAAAATCTTATCAAAAAGATTGCAACAAGTTATAACTAGGATAATACATTATGATCAAGTAGGATTATCCAAGAGTACAGGGTTGGTTCAATATTAGGAAAACTGTTACTATAATTAACTATATTAATAAGATACCTATCAGAAATCATATGTTCATATCAATAGATGCTGAAAAAGCTTTTGACAAAATACTGCACCCATTCCTTATAAAACACTAGAGAGTGTAGGAATAAATAGTTAGTTCCTTAGAATAATAAGGAGTATCTAACTGAAACCAACAAGCATTATATGCAATGGGGACAAGCTTGAGGCATTTTCAAGAAGATCAGGGGTGAAAAAAAGGATGCCCATTATCACCACTACTATTCAATATCATATTAGAAATGTTAGCCTGAGGAATAATAGAAGAAAACGAAATTGAAGTAATTAGAATATGGAAGGAGGAGACAAATGATGGTATACTTACAGAATCCCAAAAAATCATCCAAAAAAACTACTAGAAATAATAAGCAACTTTAGCAAAGTAGCAGGATATAAAATAAACCCTCATATATAAACTAAACCCTCAACATTTCTATATATGATTAGCAATATACAGCAGAAAGAGCTAGAAAGAGAAATCCCATTCAAAGAAACCTCAGACAAAAATAAAATACGTTTGTGTTTACCTGCTAAGGTAGACTCAAAAACTTTTTGAAAACAATTATAAAGCTCTTCTCATGCAAATAAAATCAGATTTAAATACCTGGGCAAACATCTACTGTTCATGGATATGTCAAGCTTATAATATAAAAATGACAATTCTACCAAAACTAAACTACTTGGTTGGTGCCCTACCATTAAAATTCCAAAAATTTATTTTAATGAGTCAGAAAAAGTTGTAAGCAGATATATATCGAGAAATAAAAAGTCAAGAATTTCCAGGGATTCTATGAATAAAAGAGCAAAAGAAAGTGACTTAGCCTAATAAGACCTAAAATTATATTATAAAGCATCATTCATCAAACATGACTGGCATTGACTAAGAAATAGAGTCACAGAGCAGTGGAATAGACTAGGTGCAATAGAAGGAAATGATAATAGTAAACTGCTGTTTGATAAACCCAAAGAATCCAGCTATTGGGATAAAAACTTTCTCTTCAATGAAATCTCTTGGGAAAATTGGAAGTTAGTATGAAATTAACTTAGATTAGATCAATACCTCACACCCTAAACCAAGATAAGATCAAAATGGATACAGGATTTAGACATTAAAAACAATATTATAAGCAAACTAGAAGATCAAGTAGTAGTTTACCTAAACAATTTATGACCAAGGAAGAGATAGAGAACATAATTCAAAATCAACTATATAATTTTGATTATATTAAATCAAAAAGCTTTTGCACAGACAAAAACCTGTAACCAAGATCAAAAGAAATGTAGTAAATTGGGAAGCAATTTTTGCAACAAGTATTTTTGACAAAAGACTCATTTCTAAAATGTATAGAGAACTGAGTAAAATTTTCCAAATAAAATCAAGCCTTTCTCTCAATTGACAAATGGTCAAAGGATATGCGAAGAAAATTTAATACTGAGGAAATCAAAACAATCTACACTGTTGGTGGAGTTGTGAACTCATTCAGCCTTTCTGGAGAGCAATTTGGGATTATGCCCAAAGGGCAACAAATATGTGCATACCCTTTGATCCAGCAATAGCACTACTGGGTCTATATTCTGAAGAGATGATGAAAAAGCCCCAAAACATTACTTGTACAAAAATATTTATAGCAGCCCTGTTTGTAGTGGAAGAAAATTGGAAATTAATTGAATATCCTTCAATTAGGGTATGGTTTAAGAAGCTGTGATATATGTTTGTCATGGAACACTATTGTTCTATTAGAAACCAGGAGGAATGGGAATTCAGGGAAGCCTGGAATGATTTGCTTGAACTGATTCTGATTTGATATGAGCAGACCAGAAAAACATTGTACACCCTACCAGCAACATGTAGGTGATGATCAAACCTTGAGGGACTTGCTCATCCCATCAGTGCAACAACCAGGGACAATTTTGGGCTATCTGCAATGGAGATAGCATCTGTATCTAGAGAAAGAATTATGAACGTTTAACAAAGACCAAAGACTATTACCTTCAAATTAGAAAAAAATGTTATATTATTATGTAATTTTACTATCTCATACTTTATTTTTGTTTCTTAAGGATATGATTTCTCTGCCATTACTTTCAACTGAGATCAGTCTGTAACATGAAACAAATGTAAAGACTAACAGAATGCGTTCTGTGGAGGGGAGGGGAAGGGAAGCAAGAATGGGGGGAATTGTAAAATTCAAAATAAAATCTTTCTTAAAAAATAAATTGAGTGAAAATCACTTTTGAGCTCATCCTTAGAATTATCTTTGGCTATTTACCCTTAAAAAATTCTAGGTATCCAATGGTGGTATAAGAATCATTATTGGAATGAATTTAATGCCTGATTTTGTAGACTTTTCCTAATTTGATTTCAAACTCCTTTCCAAATTCTGCCTCAGTGCTTCGGGTTTCCAGTATGCTGTTCTTGATTTCCAACCAAAACCATACTCATCTTAGGCCACACCAATTTTCTTACTATAACATGAACATTAGAAATAACTTCTTAAATCTATTTTTGTGCATTAATTTTTAACAAAATATCCTTATCTCCTCTCCAAACCTATTCTCAAAATTCCTTCTTTTCGTATAAAATGCCAGGCCCATAAAGTCTTTTTTTCTTTTAAAGTAATCAATTTTACCTAAATGTGTGTGTGTGTGTGTGTGTGTGTGTGTACACATGACTTTTTATCATTCATATGGTCCATCTGATACTTCCTATGTACCTAATGAAATTTGTATTTGCATTTTTTATTAATTGTATTTTTAAATTAATGACAGCCCTAGTGTGGGTTTTTGTTTTGGGGTTTTTAAAATATAATTTGGTATATTGTTTTGAAAATTGACCTTGTAGACAGGGAAACATATTCTAAGTCTGCTTCTGATCTATATGGATTGTATGCTCATCAGTATGTTATTTAAACTGAAAATGACCCATGGCTATTATAAAACTTTAAACTAAGACAAACATCTTTATCAAAGGAGCTTCTCACTGGGAGCTTCTTAAACTGATGAAATGACAGACAGACACACACACATACATGTGTGTGTATTCATTACACATACGAACACATTTATACAGACATACATAGCATATATACATAAATATATATATATATATTAGGTTATGTGTAAGAGGTGTTGTGAGAGTGACACAAGATATGTTAAGCAAAATGGATTATTACTTATTAAACAATCACTATCCTCCCATTATTCCCTTAATTGCTCTGATGAAAACTATTCACTTGCAACTGACTCATATGAAGCTAGACATAACTTGGTTTTGTTTTTTTCTTTTAAAGTTAAGCAGATGAATGAAACTTGGGGACATGGAATTTACAACAGTGTGAATTTCCACTGGTGATTTACCAAAAAAATAGATCGATGTTTAAACCTTAATGGAAAGGCTATAATATCACAACTGAAATCCAATAACAACAGTGGAATTATTATTTTTATATAGGAAACAGTTCACAATGTGTGGTAAAAGCTGATTCATAACAGGAGAAAAAAAGCAAGAAATTGCGTAAGAGGGTTTTTGATATTGAACCTTGTTAAGTGGAGGCAAAAGCCTTTCAAACTCATGAGAAATAAAACATAATGTATAATGATAAGGAAATAACGTAAGCAGCTTGTCAATGATAGAAAGAGAATGAGTTTATTTGTGGAGTCTCTTATTATGTATAAAGACCTTCACCAAGGAAAAATTGAATAGACCAATTTAATATTCTATTATATGTCATTATTTCTTCCCAGAAAAATCTTCAACATTGTATTTTTTATTTTGATGATTTTGCAATTTATATTGACTAATTCATTCCAAGTGTTTTTTAGTCCTCTTTTCCTTCTTTGACCTCCAGTTATTATTAATGTGATTTTACTTCTCATTGCTTAAAGAACTATTTATTCAACATTTTCAAAAGAACACTTAACTTACAATTAGAGTATCTTGGTTTAAATTTTAACTTTGTCTGGTGAGACCTTGCCTAAGCCATGTAATTTGGAGATAGAAAATTAAACAATCATAGATACTGAAATTATAAAATCATCTGATTAGAAGTGACCTCAAGTGATTGTTGAGTTAAAGCCATTATTTTTCTTTTTAAATCTAAATTGCTTTTTAACATATTTTTCTTTCTTCTGTGTTTGGAACTTTGGAAGGAGACTGTCACAAAATGTTATGGACTCATTTCCATATCTATAAATTGGGCAATTTTGGAAATTTCATTGCCTATTTCTCTCCTAGCGTTTATGTGCTTAGTTGATCATAGTATATTCAGTTATAGAGACTGATGTTACTGCAAAGAAGATTAAAATTATATATATGAGCAAAATTATATATGAGCAAAATGGAAGGGAAAATTTATCAACAATAAGTCAGCTTGATGTTAAGATATGTGTACTAGTTTGGGAATAAATAAGTCTTGGATTTAATACCTCTCAATGACACTATTCATAGGATCATAGATATAAAGTTAAGTAAGATTTAGGAGCCATCTATTTCAATTTCCTATTTTGTTTTAGATGGGAACTTAAATGCCAGAGAAGTAAAGTGACTTGCCTAAAGTGATGTGCAGTAGGTGGCAGAGCCCATCTTTCAACACATACACACACACACACACACACACACACACACACACACACACATATATAGATGTGTGTGTGTGTGTGTGTGTGTGTGTGTGTGTGTGTGTGTGTGTATGTGTTAAAATCCAATCCTAAATTCCACTAACTGGATTGTGAACATTGTACTTAACTTCCAAAGAACAGGCTTAGCTGTTTGTCGTAACAAAGAATTGGAAATCAAGGGAATGTCCATCATTTGGGAAATGGTTGGACAAATTGTGGTGCATGAAAGATATGGAACACTACTGTTTCTTTAGAAAACAAGAGGGTTAGGAATTCAGAGAATCCTGGAAGGACTTGCATGTATCACTGCTGAGCGAGATGAGCAGAACCAGAAGAACATTTTATACATTAACTGCAACATGGGGGTGATGATCAGCCTTAATGGATTTGCTCAATCCATCAGTGCAATAAGCAGTGACAATTTTAGTGTGTCTGTGATGGAGAATATCATCTGTATCCAGAGAAATAACTGTGGAGTTTAACAAAAGACCAAAGACTATTACCTTCATTTTTTAAAAAAAAATTGTCATATATTACATAATTTTTCTATATTTAATATTTATTTTTTTTCCTCAAGTATATGAATTTTCTCTCAACACATTTGATCAATGCATAGCATGGAAACAATGTAAAGGTTAATCAGACTGCCTTCTATGGGGTGGGGTAGGGGAGGGAAGGGGTGGGGAATGTGTAAAATTCAAAACCTTACCAAAATAATATGTAGAAACTACTATTGTATATAATTGGATAACAAATGGAATTTTTATAATCAGAAAAAAGCAAGAAACACAGAACAGGCTTAGGTATTTCAAAGATCCCTTTTACTTTTAAATAGTGACTCTAGAACCAAGATCCCTACACATTACTTGTATACTTAAAACTTTATAATTTGATGAATAATACAACTAGGCATACTTTGAGATGTTGGGCATGAGCAATCACTGATAATAGAATCTTCTACTGTGAAGTTAATCTTTTAACATGTGAGTTTTGATATAATTAATAGCATCTTAAATTCAGTATTAAATGGACTTTAGAGGGTATAGAATCTAAATCAATCACATTATTGAATATC
The DNA here is from genome assembly GCF_037893015.1 of Macrotis lagotis. Taxonomy (NCBI): domain Eukaryota; kingdom Metazoa; phylum Chordata; class Mammalia; order Peramelemorphia; family Peramelidae; genus Macrotis; species Macrotis lagotis. The sequence goes on along the minus strand of NC_133666.1, from coordinate 316,910,034 downwards.
CATAGAAAATTCTGGACTAATATCGCAAGGAAGTTCTATGATAATTGTTATCAGATAATTTTGAACATATAGGATCCTAAAGAACTTAAGTAACAACAGACATAACTACACTAAGGACATGAAATTAAAAAAAAAAAAACTAGAGCCAGCAGTTCAAGGGGTAAAAAAAAAATCCTCACTCTGATATTGAAAGGTAAGAGAGTATTCATCTTTGGTGATTCTCTGTTTAAATTTAATTGTCATTTTTTTATTTATTAAGACATTGTTTACCCTTCTTGGAAATCTATTGAGTAAGAAATGTGGTAAACAGAAATATTGCAATAAGATGTAGCCAAAATATTTTGAGTGTGAGATGACAGAGGAGAATTTCACTCTTCAGTAGGTGTATTTTTTTCCAGTATGGCTAGAGTAGGATAATATTGCCAACTTCTCTCAAAAAATAGGGAATTTCAAATTTGTAAATTTTTTTCTTATTGTTTTTGTTTTCTTTTGTTTTGTTTATGAACAACAATTGGTGATCCCCTATGGAATGTTTAATAAGCTAAACTGTCAGTTGAATTGCTGGCAGTGGTATCACAGGGATCTTTTTTGTCTTTGCTCACAAAGGTCTCCCTTTTGCATGGTGATATCTTGTAGTGACCTCCATGCTGATGGAACTATAACAGTATTCTTTGTACTTCTGTAGGCAGCAAACTATACAGGAAGAATTTTTGGAGCCCTCAAGCAATGCTTCTTTCTGTTCTGTATTCAATCAGGGAAATATAGTCAGATTTATTTCATAAACTGTTTATTTTATTTTTATTGTTGATTTGTAATTACATGTTCCTTTTTTCACTATAGTCAGTCAACATATTTACTTTTGGCATTTATTTGGAGGGAATTAAATATTCTATAAAATAAACAGGACAACTCTATAGAAGTCTCTAATGATTATAAAAGTATTGAAAATATGGTCACCCAAATATGCTTCCACTTGGATAATTTCACAGTTTCAGAGGCAATGTTCAGCATAAAGATTAGGTTAGGAAAAGAATCACAATACAAGTGTGTCAGAAAGGGAGTAGGATATCAAGTGGGCATCTAGACTCAAGAGATTGGACTATGCTTAATTGATTCAGATCTAATTGATCCTATTATCAACAGAATAAATCTATCTGAAGCTCTTCATTAATCTATTCAATGTGAAACATTATTAATTTTTGTGATATTTAATATTAATTGTTATTTATGTAAATGTGAATTCAGTCTTTTGTGAGGATGGTGAAGGATCATTGTTTGAGAACTGTAATACTTCTTAAACATTACCTTTTCTCTCCAAAGGTTGTATGGTCCAGTGGAAAGGAATTGTGGTTGCACTAGGAATCTAAGGTTTTGAATACAAACTCTTAGATTTATTTGATCTCAAATTTCACTTTTCTCATGTTAAGAAGAAGTAAATATTTTTGTGGGGTAAGGAAAGTGAGAAAAGTACTAAAGAAGATGAGAGTTCCTAGGGGCTGCTAGGTGGCTCAGTGAATAGAGCAATGGCCCTGGAGTCAGGAAGCCCTGAGTTCAAATCCAGCCTCAGACATTTAATAATTACCTAGCTGTGTAACCTTGGGCAAGTCACTTAATCCCATTGTCTTGCAAAAACTCCTCAAAAACAAAAAAGATAGAGTTACTGTTTTTATATAATCCCATTCTTCCTAGTTTTTCATGTGGTTCAAATAGAAATGCCTCTGCTATTCATTTTGCACTTAAAATTCTATGTATTATTGCACAGTTGGATAAAATAATTGGACTTTGTAATTAAACAAATATATTACTATATAAACTTAACGCTGTTTTATCATTGAAAGTATCTTTGCTATAGTTCTTGTAGAAGACAGAACAGGGATAATATGTACCTTATTCTATTTACATATGGTTTTATGCAATCTTCTCCCAAATCTATAAAATGAAAACTTTTTTTTTGCTTGAAGATTATTACAGAATTTGAGTGTAGGGAGGAAACCTAGGAGCCATCTATCCTATATGGAAAAAGAATCTTTTTTATGAGTATAATGAGCATTTTGCATGGCAACACTCATAGCAGACATTGTTTTTATGTTTTCATAGATCTAACTGGATAATTGAAGACATACTTTAAGCTTTTGTGACATGCTGGTGAAAGTAAAATTGGGAATTGTTTGATTGAGTTTTCCATATTTTTAGAATTTATAGACTGTAAGTCAATAAAACAATACCATTTGATGTGTAAGTGTGAGCACTACTTTCAACCTTACCAGTTACTCAATTGGGGCTTAATTTTATCAGTTTGCAATGACAGAGGCTTTTTGTGCTAAATGAATTCTTTCAATTAAGCTTTGACTTCAAGACTCATTAGTATCTAAATATATTCAACCTCACCTTTCTCTTTGATAGTCATAGATTCAATTTATTACTTACTGAAGAAGATCAGAGTATTGATAACTGTCACTATAATTTGAAAGTACCACTGACCTTTAGATTAAAGGTCAAAGGCTTCATTCTTTACTCTTTTTGGGAGAAGACATATAAATCTCTGACTGTTTTTTTTAATCACTGGAGAAAGTTCCATAAGGTGAACTGACTTTTCAAGTGAAGTCAAATAACTTCATGTCATCTATGTATGGAAACTGATCAATATTTTATTTAGTTCATTTCAGACTTTGACTTGAAAGCCATAGTCTATGCTATTCAGAAGTAATGGATTTTACACTAAGAAGAAGCTACCAAACCTTAGCATTCTCCATTGAAGATTACATATTTTAGGTTGAGTATTCTTGACCTTACTACATTACTTATATGTTTTAAATGTAGAACCATTTTCTATATGGTCAATAAATGTACTAATAGGTGTTTCATGAGTATAAAACTGAATCATATGCTTTGATACAATCAATACAGTGTGCATAATTGTTGTGTAAATTTCTACAATCATTGAATTGGTAAAAATTGATCTTTATACCCCTGGGAATTTTTGGAATACTTTTTTTTCCTCCTCAAAAAGTATATAAATATAATAGAAATCACTTTGGAGAGGTACACTCATGACAAAATTGTTACTTTTTCTATTGATAAAAGTGAATAATATGAGTGAAACACTAAGAACTAGGGGAATCAGGAAATGCCATCCTAATGAATTTGAAGAAAGTCAGTTTTTCCTGATTTCTTCCACTTGTTAATCCTCCTCTAAATCCAAGAAATCATTTTGTATTTATTTCTTTTGTGCACCTGTATGTGTTGTCTCCCTTCCAACTCTACCCCCCCAATCCAGTATAATGCAAAGATATATGTGGAAGGTACATCTTGTTCTTCTTACTCTTTTAATTTTTATGTCTCCAGTGTCTGTACAAAGGAGGCTTTTAATAAATGTCCTTTGAATTTAATTTAGAATATGCTTTCTGCCCCTTCATCAGTTCATTAATTAATTTTAGTTGGAATAATGGTAAATTTATTTTATCACGATGTTAAAATGTTTGAAATGGCTTAACCAAATTAGTATACACTAAAATTTCTTGGAAAAATAGTCATATAGTAGATGGTTACATAGGGCACTCTTGTTACTCAATCATCTTTATAGCAACATTCCCTTAATGAGACCAGTCAGGTCTTTATTTTTAGTTTTATTTTCATTTCAAAAACTGTTATATAACATAACAATCCTGTTCTTATCAATTCATTTTTCTAAGGTAAATATTTTTTTTTATTAATCTACTGACCGATCAATGATCATTAGCGATGTTGGATAGGATATTAAGTTGAGGATAAAAGCTGAGAGTGAAGCTCCTTCCCTTGGGAGGGTATAATCTTTTATTCTGTCCAAAGAGACAAAAAGTGCACATGCAAGAATATATAATTGCAAGGTAATTTTTGGGGGGAGAGGGGGTTATTCATTAGTACCTTAAGAATTCAAGATAAATTTTCATTCAGCTAGTAATGCTTTGTAAGAGAAAATAGAAATTGTAAGATGTAAAATTGATAAAAGAATATATTCCAGACATGGATTTGGGGGAAGGAGAATAATTGTACACTCAGTAAAATGTTATGAAAAAAGGAAATAGTGTCATGTGTGTTTAGCAGCAAAAGAAATTTGTAGAGGTAACCAAAGAGAATAATGAAAAATGTCTGAAAAGGTAGATCGAAACCATCTAAGTTTGATTATTGGAATGTGCTGGAGAACAACCCTATTGTTAAATATTCAGCGTTTTTTTTTGTTTATTTTTGAAAGGCAATAGAGTTAAGTGATTTGCCCAAGGTCACACATCTGGCTAATTATTAAGTGTCTGAGATCAGATTTGAAGTTAGGTCCTCCTGACTCCAGGGCTGATGCTCTATTCACTGTGCCACTGAGCTGCCCCACCATCTAGTTGCCCCCTTGTTAAATTTTCAATATGACATTTTATACCTTGGAAATAAGCAAATGCTACAAATAATTTATATGGAGCTCTGTTGATTCACTAAAAAAAGAAAATAATCAAAAATGTTGTTACAGACAAAACTGATAATTTTGTTATGGGGATGTTTTTAAATATATGATAATTAAATATTTATTCACACCCTGCTGATTTCTAACCATTCCTTCATTATGCTATTATAGTGATTTCAGAACATATTTAAACAAGATGAATCTGAAGGTAATGCAAAATAGATAAAAGTCCTTTAATAACTTCTTCCTCTGACAGTATTAGAAATTCTGTATTATGATACGTATTTTATATTCTATGTAAATTTGTATCCCAATATGTATACTTTAAAAGTGTGGATTATATCATCTTTTTTTGTAACTTTGTCTCACAAAATAGTTTATGAGTTTTTTTTTCAAAGGAAATGTTGATTCTCATTTTTACCTTGTACAGGAACTAACTGGATATATAGTATATACTCAATAAACCTTTCTTGATTCCCTGAATTATTGAGGATGTTAATTATAAGCATATAGATATAGAATATAAGGCTCTTTTAAGATCTTTTTATTTTTTCCAATATTTCTTAATTTAAAACAAATATTTCCTCCCATCAGATTGTACAGAATCTTAATGTGTTTTCCAAGGAAACAAGTTATAGGGAATCTTTATGAAGCTGATAACATTGATTATAAAAGGGATATGTTGCATATTTTTTATTTAAATAAGTGTATAATATAAATTATATCTAGTTAGGTCCAGATCCATTTTTGGCACTATTAATTTGACATTCAGAGAATCAAATGAAAAACAACTTTGAATTTAAAATGGTCTGAATTATCTAATACCTCATTTTAACTACAAGAGAGCAGGAGATTGTTACTAGCCTGCTTCATCAGAACAAGAACTGATTATTTGTCAATGTCCTGCCATGAAGAGATTGCCTGAATTTTCTTTTCTCCTACTGACAAATGATCAAGTTATTTTTTCAGATTTAATTTCACTTAGGCTTATTTGTATCTGACATATGACAATGAAAAACTATTTGGACACCCAAATAATTTGAGATAGCAAACTTACCACTTCAAACTACCTATCAGTCATTGTTGAAATTAACTGTAAAGTGTAATCTAATCAACAGAGAAACTAATATGAATCAAGAATAAGAAATTGTTCTGAATGAAACTGTTGTGAATTAAAAAACTGTATTCTTCTTTTACCCTGAATACTAAGCAAAGTTAATCTTCATTCTAAATTTGTTATTGGGCTAAATTATCCACATGACATGTTATGCCACTTTGATTCATTTTTATAAGTCTTTTATTTCCATGCTTTCTTTCACTACCACCAATCCTAACACAGAAAGAAAATAATAAATATGAGTGCATGGATGCATTGGGGATCATAAAAAAATCCATGTAATCATTTTTGCAAGGGATTTATCTGGATTGGAATAATCTAGCAGTAGTATATTTTGAATTAAACCTAACCACCAGTATAAAATTATCAAAATGTCTAATTTAATTTGTCTAATTTGTAAGAATTTAGTGTCTCCAATAGTAATCATAATACATAATGAATATAAAATTAAAACTCGACTCCTTAGAAGAAACAATATATTTAAATAAATTATTGTTTTAATATTCAGAAATCAAAAAGAAAATATTCATTTATCTTCCTCATTTATTGAGATACTCAAGGGGCCAAATCTCTTCTTTTTGAAATTATTAACAGCAGTACTTCAAGATATTTACTAGAGTTGGCAAAGTGGGAGTTTGATGTTGATTGTTGTCCTTCATTATCAAAAAAACAAAAATAGCAATACTATGTCGAAGTCAAGCTTCCAACTGTGGCTGATTAAACAGACTAATATTAGTTTAGAAGGTTCTATTACAAGTCAGGCACAAATAGACCACAAGAACATGTGATGTGGAAATATCTTTAAATTTGGAAATCTTATGTTTCTTTTGAGCTACTTCAATTCTGCTAAACTCATTGAGTACACTATCTCCTTTGATGCAGACATGCCATTATTGGCATTCCTGTGCAAGTCTTTCCCATGTCTCAAAATTTATCCCAAAGATCATCTTTGAAAATGTTTGTGCATAATTTTTTTCTGACCTCCATGTGAGAGTCTGCCTTCTATGAATTCTCAATAAGACAATATTTTAGTCAAATGAATGTTTGGCATTCAAACAATGAGAGCAATTCATCAAAGTTGTGCTCTCTACAGTAGAATTTGAATGCTTTACAGTTTAACAAGAAAGACTTCAGTGTCTGGTATGTAATCTTGTAAAGTGATCTTCAGAATCTTCTTAACACATTAAAATATAAGTGATTTGGTTTCCTGGCATGGTGTTCATACACTGTTCAGGTGTCACATATATACACCAATAGGATCAGCACAATGGGTCTGTAGAATTTCAGTTTGGAAGGCATTCTAATACCTCTTCATTCCTACACTTGCCTTTGGAGCCTCCCCAAAACTGAACTATCTCTGAAAATTTGTGCATTCCTCCTCATGATCTTTGTGTACAGCCCTGAACAATATACTGCCAAGACAAGTGAACTTATTGACAGCATTCAATCAACATTTGCTGAAAGTGATGATTACATTTTTGATGGCAGATACATAATCCATATTTTCTTGGTGATAATTGTTAGACCAAAGTAGCACAAGCAAAAGAGAACTGATCTGTACTTCGTTGTGTCTCAACCTTAGAGGCTAATTAGAGTGCACAGTCATCTTTGAGTGAAAAATAAATCACCCATCAACTCTTCCTCCACTTTACTCTTGGCTTATCACATTGTTAAGTTAAATAATTTACCATCAGTATGGTCACTGATCTTTATACCATTTTCAACCTTGTTGAAATCATCTAACAACATTGTTGAAAATGTCATGCTAAAAACAATGGGAGCAAAAATGCAGCCCGGGTTTATTTCATTGGTGAATGGAAAAACAAGAGAGCAATGTCTACCCAGGCAAGTTTAACATCATGGAATTGACATACAATACTGATTATTTACTGGGCAACCATATTTTGCATAAACCCTCATAACTCTCAGTATCAAAGATCTTGGTCAGATCAATGAACTTTGTGTATAGATTTCTGTTCTGCATTCTGGCATTTTTTCCTGGAGTTGTAGAGCAGCTAGCACCATACAAACTTTACACTAGCTATTTCTGAAATCAAACTAGTTACTAGGTAAAGGACCATCTTTCAGGAGAAGGATCAGCTGATTTAAGTGATCTCAAGCAAGAATTTTTGGCAAAGACAAAGAGATACCACCTACAAATTATAAATAAATAATGTGTGTTTGTGTGTGTGTGTGTGTGTGTGTGTGTGTGTGTTCCATTTTAAAAATAATGGAATTTGTGGAAATTTAGAGAAAGGTAGGATTTCTTCAGGTTCTTCTGATTACTACCATAGTTTTTCATTTTAGACACTGTAAACAATGACAAAATTTCATTGCTGTGCAAATAGTTTCCCCATTAGTGGTTGTGTAAGCAAGGCATGGAATTTAGTGCATGTAACTTTAGCCAGCATGATATTATAGGATAAAAGCGTTACCTTGACAACCTCACCTAATTTAAGCAATAAGACACAACAGGGCATGGTTTATAGGTCAATTAATACATTTTTTGGTACATTTCAACCTGGTACTATTTGCAGTGCAAGGTATATATTACGGGTATCATAAAGCATGTTATAAACAGAATTGCTCTGATAAAAATAGAGGCATCCATTTTAAAAATCCAATTTTAACAAGCTCTTTGCTTTAATTATTTTTCAGTTCACCCTTCCATGCCAAAAAAAAATAGCTATGTGTTTTAAAAGAAGAGCAAACAAGAGAAGAAAGTGGGTAATTATGCTTTCTATTTATCTTCATTTTCTTTTCATTCTCTTTTCCTCTGTCCCTCCCTCTGTCCCTCCCTTCCTTCCTTGTGTCACTGTTTTTTTATCCCTGTTTCTTCATTTCTTGGTTTCTTGGTTCCTTGCTTCCTTCCTTCCTTCCTTCCTTCCTTCCTTCCTTCCTTCCTTCCTTCCTCCCTCCCTCCCTCCCTCCCTCCCCCCCTCCTCTTTTAAATCCATGCATTCCCTTTCTGTTAATAGATTCAATAGAAAATCAGAGAAAAAAATACTGTGGACAATAGAAAAAATACCCTTTGTCAATTGATAAAAGTGATTACAATAGATAATTAGTCTTCATGTCTCCTAATTGTCAATTAATTTATGAGATAGTTTTTCCAGGGGAAAACCAGCAGTGGATGATAATTTAAGAAAAGTAGAATAAGAAAATTTTTATAGGATAGAAAATATGGGGATTTCCCGGAAAGGGAAGAAGTTTAAATGAAAAAAAGATGTCTTAAATAGCATGATGAAATGGGATATGATAAACTGAAAGGAAAAAGTACTGAATACAGAAAGGAACAGTACTAACATAACAGTGTTTTTTGGACATATATTTATATGATCTCAAAGGCATATTATAATTCTAACAACTTAGCAAAATTTCAATTTGGGCTCTCTCCCTGGAAATAGAATTAGAGAGGTGATAGAGCCCTCCTATAAGCATTAGTAGATTACAACAAGTAACTTGGAATTCTCTGAGCTTTTCTAAGATATAAATATTAGTTATTATTAATTGTTTCTGGCCAAATTAGTGAGAAGTGTATGGATTTTGTGCATTTAAATAATCCTGATTAAAGAGTTTATGTTCTAAGATTATCATCATTTTATATATATATATATATATATATATATATATATATAAAATGCAAAAGTATAATGTAAATAATTATTATTATTATTATTACCATTATCATGTTTTTATATGGATTTGATTTTTTCAAAATGTTAGTTAAAATATTCCCTAAATTCTGTCTCCAAGATTATAATAGAAAAAAAGAGGATATTGCTCTTTGCTACATCAAGATTATTTTAATATAAAGTGACTACATCACTCAGCTGGAAGAAAGTAAATTAGATGTGATCTTACTTGGGAGGCTTAGCAGATATTTTATGCAGGTAACAATCAATGCTAAAGATGTTAAGGAATAGTTTTTCATTAGACTAGCCTATTGAGAAATGGGAAAAGACTTGTTCTTTTGGCATGTGAGGATAATGTGTGAAGAAGTGCTCAACAGTCATTTAATGAGCTGTTCCTTGGCCAGCCTGACAGAATTCTCAGTTCACTAAGATAGGGACTAACAAAGGACTAATGAATTCTTGAAAGGTTTAGTGTGGCATCTCTTAGAGACTTTATCTTGCTTGATGGACCAAATGCAAAACCTTTTTTTTTCCTTTATATTCTACAGCCCAGGGAGCCTTATAAGGTGATTGAAAAGATGGTGATCCTGCTGAGAGAGACTGCAATTTTCTTGCAGAGAGGTCAGAAATGATGGAGTTGGTTATTCAGTTTCTTTTGAGGGTTAGATACTTTAAGGCTATATAAAAGCAATATGAAAACTGCTTCAATGGCATGGGAAATATACAGAAATTATAAAGGAGTCAGGTTCTCTTGACTGGGTGAGTACAATCCTCAAAGTGAATTAAGGAAACCTTTCTAGTAATGAAATGAAGGGAGGAGATTGGAGGACTGGCCTGGTATTTGTTTTGGAATTCTGTGTATTAATAAAAACATCCAAGTTTAACATGAAGTCATATGCATAATACTTGTACTTGGGGTTAGGACTTCTGAAGCTATTGTGCTTCTTTCTAAGGTTGATGAACAACTGGCTGCATTTCATGCCTATTTTACTGTCTTTCTTAACCAGGTATACCACATTTTTAAAGAGAAAGTATAGTAGAGAGTCTGTACTATGCTACTTTTATATTTTGGAGAAATTCATATGATCTCTTCCAAACTCAAGTTGCTAATATGCAAAGTGAGTTTGATTCCATTTAATTCAATATACATTCATGAAGTATGTATTATGTGCAAGTCACTGCAATCAAGGTAAACTAAGGACACTTGTTCTATCTAACAGAACTGTTATGAGGATAAAATACTTTTGATTATAATTGCCATGAAAAGATGATTAATTTTATTACTCTAATGTTTTCATGTAAAATATTTTGCATTTTCCTTGAATACCATTTAAATTAAATAAATATCATTAAACACTAATTTAGAAAAAAGCACACAAATATAATTATTTGACAAAAAGTAGGGCTTAATGTTATGGAGTTTACATTTATTTGTAGATGTAATACTAAAATATACTAAAAGGTGTGTGGAGGTGAAGAATGGCTTCATATCTCAGATAAGCCTTAAATAAAGATAAAGCTTTTAAGAAGCAGATATAAAATTTTTTCTGAATACTATGGAGGTGTCCAGAGTCACAAAAGATTAGGAAATTGGGTAAGGAGATAGTAACCAAGGGGGTTTGCCTCAGAAATAAGGTGGGTGAAGTTCATTAGTTTTCAATAAATCCAGAAAGAGAGATAGGAGAAAGCCCTACCAAAGGGCTTTAAGAGCAGTTTATAGGAAGTTAATAAAAGACTTCATTGGACTTTGTAGAAATCAGCATGTGTATAAGAAAAATATAACTGTCAAAATTTCCAATTAATCAAAAGTTAATATGGTGGAACATGTCTTCCTCATGTCTTAATCATAATTCTGTAATCAATAGGTTAATGCAATGACAGATAATGACGTACATAGCTTGCAAGTACTAAATTATGTACACATTGTAGATAGTTGTGAATCAGAGATCTCCCTTTTATGTCTCCAATTGGGGCAGCTAGGTGGCACAGTGGATAGAGCAGTGGCCTTGGATTCAGGAGGACAGGAGTTCTAATCCAACCTCAGACACTTGCCTCTTACTGTCTGACCTTGGGAAAGTCACTTAACCCTTGATTGTTTTGCATCCAGGGCCATCTTCAGGTGTCATGATTCATACCTGGCCACTGGACACAGATGACTCTGTAGGAGAAAGTGAGGCTGATTACTTAGCACAGCACCTCCCATTACTCAAATCCAAATTCAATTCATGTGTTTGTCATGGCATTACCTACCTAATGTCAGGGTCTTCTTTGAAAATGAAGTACAAACACTCCAAATGAGGGGTAGGGGAAGAATCAAGAAGTCACTCTGCTCTAAATTGTTTTCCACACCAATGCCATCTACTAGTTTGGGTTTCTATTAGACAATAATACAAATCCTATTAAAAATGTATTTGGTAATTTGATGAAGAAGTAGCTTTTAGTGTCCATTATAGTTATTGTTGTTATCCATTAACCATACATCATATTTAAAGACACATAGTTCATTCTGAAGAGATCATGAAGAATATAAAGAAATTGAACTTTGTGATCCTTCAGTATATTCTCTAGATTCAGGGAACACATGCAAAAAGTAGAAAAGAATAAATGCAAGAACAGGTAGCATGTGCTGGAAAAAATGTGCTACAGGAGCTCAAAAAATGGGGCGGGGTGTTCATCTACATGAAAGTTACAAAATGTAAGATTTCAGAGTCACCTTAGAAAAGATTAACATACCTTTTTTTTAAACTTACAGAGTCATATGAAACAGCAAGGAGGCTACTTTCATTAGATCAAATAGTATATAGTGGGGAGTTAGTTATAAGAAGACTGAAAAACTAGGATAAGGTTACTTTATAAAGTACTTTGAATGCCAAATAAAGAATTTTGTTTTTGAAACTAGAGGAAATAGGGAGCCAATGAGGTTTATTGAATAGTGGTGTGACATGATAAAACCTATGCTTTAAGAAAGCCACTTTGGCAACTAGATGGAGGATAGATTTGAGTGGGGAGAGAATTGAAGCAGCATACCCACTAACAGCAATTTTACTGAATCCTAGAGAGGATGCAAGATTTTCTAATTTTTCAGAATTGTAGCAGAGCTGAGACCAGAATATCTCATGTTTTGAAATTCACTATATTGTCCTTATCATATGTTATATAGGAAATAAGACTTTTGTCTATCTTGAATGTTGAGCTCCTTGAGAGTGTGAGAAGGTAACTGGATAAATTTCAAATTAACTACATTGCTGTGTTCAATTTATACAATATTTCACAATAGAAAGATCACATTACATAAAAGTAGTTTCTGTTGTTTGAATGAAACTTAGAGATGAAAGGGACTAGAATATAATTAAAAAAAACTTCCAGGGCTTTTAAAGCTAATAATCAGTATATTTAACATTTGAATTCAGTTGTTCTAATTTCATACTCAGTTCTCTTGCCACTATGCTAAATGACACTTGCATTTACCACAGGATTTTGGAGTTAGGAAGGATCATAAAGTTATTTTCATAAGGTTTTATTTCCCAGAAAATAAATTGGAAACCCTGAAAATTTGTTACCTACATGCAAGTCATGAAACAATGAATTAGTAGGCAAGTTTAATTAGCTATAATCATTTAATGAAAGCATCCCATGAGTTAGGTTCTGTGTAAAGAGCTAGAGATTTTTAAAAATGAAGAAAAACATAATTTTTGACTCTAAGAGTATCTAAATAGGGGAGATAGCAAGCAAACATATACAAACAAGATAAATAATTAATAATTAAAAGAGGGAAAGCATGAAAATTTAAAAGGGTTGGGAAAATTTTACTTTGAAGATGGGGCTTTAGTTGGATCTCAAAGAAAATAATGAAGCCAATAGGCAGAGATAGAGAGAGAATTCCAGGTACTCTGATAACCAGACAAAAATTCTCAGAGTCAAGATATGAAACAGCAAGGGGTCTACTTAGTAATAAGAAGACTGAAAAATTATAGGAAATAGAGAGCCACTAGAATTTATTTAATAGGTGTGTGACAATCAAACCTATGCTTTAAGAAAACCATGTTGGTAGTTAGATGGAGAACAGATTTGAGAGGGGAGAGAATTGAAGCAGCAGATCCATGAACAGGCAATTATAATGGTCAGATGTGAAATGCTGAAGCTGTTTAGATTTGTGGTAGTGTCATAGGAGAGAAAAAATATTGTAATGATATAGAAAAAAGGAAATAGAGAGGTCTTGACAAAATATTTTATATGTAGGAGGTGGGTGAGAGATAGTAAAAACCTGAGGATAACCCTAGGTTGCAAGTCTGGATCATGTTAGGGTTTCTCTTGATAAATAATAGGGCAGTTAGATGTTTGTGTTTTGTTGTTGTTGTTGTTGCTGTTTTAAGTTTTTGCAAGGAAATGGGATTTAAGTGACTTGCCCAAGATCACACAGGTAGGTAAATATTAAGTGTCTGAGGCCGGATTTGAACTTATATCCTCCTGATTCCAAGGCTGGTGTTCTATCCATTGTGCCACCCAGCTGCTCCTGGGGTGGGCTGTTAAAATATATTTTATTTCATTGACTATTTCCTAATTACATGTATTATTTAAGCATTTTTTAAATTTGAGTTTCAAATTTTCTCCTTCTTTCCTTTAGTCCCTGAGAAGGGAACCAATATGTCAATTGTATATGTAAAGAAATGCAAAACAAAATTTCATATTAGTCATATTCCAAAATAATGCATTCATAACCCCAAGAAAATAGGGTTTAAAAATAAAGTATGCTTCAATTTATTTCCAGAGTTCATTATTTCTTTCTTTGGAAATGGCTAGTATTTTTCAACATGTATCTCTGGTCTTGGATCATTGTATTTATCAGAATAGCTAAATCTGTCATAGTTGTTCATTCTTACACTACCACTCACTATGTACAATGGTTTCTTAGTTCTGCTTACTTCACTTTGCATCAATGCATATAAGTCTTCACAGTTCTTTTTGAAAACCATTGAGCTCATCAGTACTATCACAATTGTATTCATTGCAGTCAGATAAGACAATTTGTTAAATCATTCCTTAATTGATGAAAGTCTTATCTGTCTTTGTACAAATTTGTCTTTTTTTTTTTTTACTGTTTCTTTAATCTCTTTGGGATACAGACATACAGACTAGTTAACTACTCTGTAAACAATGCATTAGTGTCTAAGTTTTTTTTATATGAAAGAGAAGGATTTAAAGGGAAAATTATTGAGTTTGGTTTTGAAGACATTCAGTTTATGATAATCATCTAGTCATCCAACTTGAGATGTTTTAAAGGTGGTTGGAAATGCAAGATTGAAGATCAACAGAGAGAATAGGATAAGATAGGAAGATTTGAGAATCATCAAAATAGATATGGTCATATCATTGGTGGAAGCTGATGAAATTACCAAGTGAAGAATTATAGACAGAAGATATCCCAGGAAAGAAACCTATGTAACATTTCCGATTAGAGATTGTCATCTGGAACAGGATCCAGCAAAGGATATGGGGAAGAAGCAGTTTTACAGGTAAGAGAAGAACCAGAACAGAGTGCCCTACTGAAAATTTAGATAAAAGAGAATATTTAAAGTGCACATAGTTGGAGGAGAAAGAAGATTGAGTCAGGACATTGGATTTGGCAACAAGGAAATTATCAGTACCTTTGGAGGCAGCAGTTTTGGTGAAATGGTGAAGGCAGAAAATAGATTGTAAAAGTATAAGAAGATTGCGAAAGAAGAAAAAGTGGAGGCACTTATTTTAGATGACCTGTTCAATGACAGTGAAAAGGGGAAGGAGAAATATAGATCCATAATTAACAGGAACAGAAAGAACAAATGAGTACTTTTTGAGGATGGATTTGAAGCTACAAGGTAAGGGTCTGATAGAAAGGAAGGGATTTAAAAAAAGTAAATAGAACAGGTTTGACAGTGGAAAAACTTTGTTGGAGTAAAAAGGATAAAATAGGATTGATTATACAGAAGGAGAGATTTGCCTAGGAAAGAAGTAAAGCCAAATATTCATTTGAGACAGTGATGGAGTAGATAGTGGAAGAAGGTTTATGAGTGATATGAGATTAGGAATAAGTGAGAAAACAGAGCATCTAGGTGGTGCAGTGGAGAGAGTATTGATCCTGGAGTCAGGAGGACTTGAGTTCAATTTCAGTCTCATGCACTTAATAATTATCTAGCTGCATGACTTTGGGCAAGTTACAACCACATGGTCTTGCAAAAAACAAAAAAAATGAATAACAGAGAATATCAAGTTGATCATTAATAGCCCCAATTTTATTTCTGTGAAACAGAGGCAAGTTTTCCACTGAGTTAATGAGGAAAGAGAATCATAGGAGATGTGAAAAAAAATTCAGAGGAATAGTGGGCTCTCAAGGGAAGTATAATATGATTGTCTAGTGGCAGAGATATTCCAGATGAAGTTATATAGCATAAATATTTAGTTGACACAATAAGAACAGTTTCATACCCCCCTCCTACCTTCATTTAGGAGCACTTATCTAGGAACAAAGCAAATGGTGAGAAATATCTAAGGCTTGGCTTAGGAAGACATAATCATCCATATGATAAAAAGTGCTAGAGACTCAAGAGAAAAAGAAAATATAGAGTTAAACTGTTTTGTATTATGATGCTAAAAAAAAGGAAACTTTAGCTAATGCAGGAATAATATCCTGGCATTGAACTGAGGGAAATCATGGTATATGAAAAGTAATGTTTGGTAAGAAGAAGCAGAGGAAAATGTCAGATAAGTAGATTTCAGATATATTGAAGTTGGAGATGGAAAGATCAAAGGTATAACTAAGGAGGAATATAGAAGGAGGAATGAGAATTGAGTAGTTATTATGAGAGAAAATTAATATGCATAATGACTTCCCCAGGTTTAAAGGCAGGAGTTTGAATGCAGCAAAATTCTGTAGGAGATATTGGTTTCATTGAGGAAGGAAAAGTAATTATCTGGAACTTTTCGTACAAGAGTTACCAGGAGTTTGATTGGTTGGTAAATATGAATGGCATGCACATCAAAAAAGGAGAGGTTAGTAATTGATACAGGCAGGAAGAGAAGTTGAATGTAGAAATGGGAAGCAAGGAATATTCCAATTCCCAAACTTCAACTGACCCACTGAGTTGAGAGAATGAAGGTAATAGGGACAACCGGGTGCACTGTATCGGGTACCAGCCCTGGAGTCAGGGAGACCTGAGGTCAACTCAGACCTCAGGCACTTAATAATAACCTATATGAACTTAAGCAAGTCCCTTAACCCCATTGTCTTGCAAAAATCTCAAAAAAATGATCATTATTCACTGTAGTGATCACAGTGGAAGGAATGGTGGTACTTGAGTACAGATTTAATGTAGGAGGTTTGAAGATTATGGGAAGAAGGAATCAGGTGGTAAAGAATGGAAAATGCTTGGTTGATACTTGACCAGGATAAAGATTCACTGTGATGTGTGGTATGACCAGACATGAGAATGTTCTGCAATGAATGGAAGGTATCATTCCTTTTCTTAGAGAATTTAGAGATATCTCTTTGGAGACAATGAAGAATGAGCTTGAAGGCACATGTTTAAAAATTCTGAGTGGAAGTTCTGTTTTAGTACTCTTCTTCCCTCTGAAGGCTAAATATTAGACAGAAGTTCAAAATTCTTTTTGCCCTTTTATCCTCAAGGGGTGGGCAAATAGAAAATGGAAAACTGAAGTAAAAAGGGAAGGTTGTCCTTTTTTCATTGGAGATTCTCTACATCCCTCTACATCCTAGTTGGGAGATCAATCTGGCAGCGGGTGCTAGAAGTTGTCTTTTGATGATACAGAGGGAAGATGTTTTGTTGGCCTTTAGCACCTTTCCCTCACATAGAAATGACATATGTAGCAGGAGATGATTGATGAAAGGTGAGAGGAGAGTTAGGAATAGGATACTCACTTTTTTTTACTGCTAGTCTTATGCTTTCTCCTTAATCACACTATTTTTGTAGTCCAGTCATTTTTAAAATGTGATCTAAGAAACTTTGGAGTTCCCCAAGCCCCAAGACTGGAGAAAGCTAAAGAACCAGGGTTAAATAACTTGCTCAAGGTCACACTATTAGTAAATGTCATGCTGGATTCGAACTCTCATCCTCTGACCCCAGGGTCAGTGCTCTCTTCTTACTACACTGAAAGTGGTGGATATCATAATCCTTTACTACAAAACAAGCCCAATAAGAAGGATGATGTAGAGGAACAATAACAAATCAGAACTTATCAATATTCCATTTTGGTAAAGGCAATACTGGATGTGCAGACATTTACAGAAATGGCATCCACATAGAAATGCAAAAAAGAAGCAGTCATGGGTAAATATTTGATGAATGTCATCAGAACAAGGGTAGTGCTTTGTTTCTATAAATATAGGAATTAATAAAACCAAGTGTGAGACTTTTCTTATGAAGAGAGGAACACATATTTCTTAGAGGCTCCCCTGGGTATTGGTGGCAGTAGAGGAACTTACAAACTAGTCACCGCTCAATATACATGATATTTGGGGATGAAATATTTGTTTAATTTCATTTGATACTATAATGTATTTTTAAAACTTCAGAGTTCCTAGAACCTCTTCATGGTGGCAGGGTGATGGGGTAAAGGTAGCCTTCAAATTGATGATAGAAGTAATTGTAAACCAAATTATATTACCAAATTTAAAAAAAAAATTAAAAGTAATTTCAAAACTTAGCAGTCTGGAACATGGTATCACATTTAATGAGAACATTTCTAGGAAGAAACATAAAGTTTTATATTTGAGTACAAAAAGATTACTTTGCAGTTCTAATTAGGATTGTGACATTATTAGTCTGAAGATTTTCTGAAAAGCTTCCAAATTGTGGAAGTCACCATATAGATAAGACCTAATAGGACTGCTATGTAAAAAAACAAAACAGAAAAAACAACTCTCTTTTCAGTCCCAATTCACTCTTTAGCCCCTGCTACAAGATGAAAAATAACTATTGCATTATATGTCATCTCTTCATAATTTTAATTGTAACAGCAGTCAAACTATTTAAATACATTTAAAATAATGAAATTATCTGATTTGACTAGGAAAATCTCAGTCACATCTTTTCACTGGGCAACAGTTCCTTCATGTGTTAAATATGGAAGCCAAAATAGTTCATTTCTGATGTCACTTCAAAATCTAATGTCCTTTGACTCTGTACATACAAAATTCTTTTCATATTTGTATTTTTATGGTTAAATACAGTTTTAAGGTGTAGGCAGGTTGTGCAGTGAACAGAGGAAGAAATGTTCAAATCCAGACACCCGAAACTTAATACTTATTAGTTGTTTGACCTTAATCCTATTGCCTCTCAAAAAATATATAGCTTTAAAAATGCATTTAGTTATGTATAGTTTCCTTAGTCTAATGATTAAACTAATAACATGATTGAATATTCAATATTCAATTAATAATTTTCTTTAAAAAAAGAACAAAAGACAAAAATTATCGGATACAGTCTTTTATGAATTTTTTCATATTCATAAGGTAGGTAGTTTCCAGTAGAATGTTGTCACTGAGCTAATTAACATTCATGCATACAGATGCATACACTTAACCAATACCTTATTAATCACTTAAATAGTAGCAATTTTTATTCAATATGTACATGACTCCAAACTCAAAGGTTCAGAGGTTCATAAACCTATAACAGGAAGTTATCTCAGAAATCATCTAGTACAATTCCCCCTTGGCCTTAGTTTCCTTAGCTGTAAGATGAATGAATGACATTTCCAAAGACAAACAGGTAGTAAGCATCAGAGACAGAATTTAAATACAGTTTTCTGATTCCAATCGAATGAATTACAGTTTCAATATAGCTTAGACAGAGAATCACAGCCAGGAAGGCTGGAATATGTTTCACATTTAATGAGAACATTTATAAGAAGAAATACAAGTTTGCCATTTGAGTACACAAAGATTACTTTGCAGTCCTAAGATTGTGATGGCATTGTTAGTCTGAAGATTCAAAAGCTTTGTTTCTTTACAAAAATTAATAAAAAATAAATATTCAAATGTTTGATAAGGTGATTAGACAAAAGGAACATTAAACTACCTTGAAGTTATAATATCTAAGACAAAGGGAATATTAGTCTTTCCATATTCTTTAAAAATCTAACAACAAAGGAAGTACTGTGTTCAGTTCTAGACCTTTAAACACAAAGTGTTCAGGGCATGGCAATCAATATGGTAAATGTTCTTGAAATGAAGAAATCCTTGATATGAAGATCAGTGGAAAGACCTGGGGATATTTAATCTATGGATGAGAAATCTTAATGAAGACACAATAGAATTTTTGTCCTATAGAACAGGGAATAGGCTTGAATTACTTAAACTCTGAGTACATAACTAGAAGAACTAGTTTTCAAAAAGAAACAAAGCAAAAAGGTCTATTTAAGGTAAATATATAATATGCAATTAGAACTTTTCAAAAGAGGAATGCATTGCCTTTGTACCTGGTGGGATTGAGGTTAGTTGAACAAATTTGGGGTCTGTTCAAGTATTATTTATACTAGATCACCTCTAAGGTCTCTTTAGTCCCTAAAATATAGATGTTATCAACACTTACAAGAATGAATTATTATGATATAACAGCCTCTAGAAGCCATGTTAATCTGCTATTTAAGAGAGCTGTAGCATGGTAGAAAAAGCACTGACCTAAGGGTATACCTCGATTCTACAAATGCTCCCATATCTGACCTTCCTATCTTGCAGGGCTGTCAGGATGATAAAAGGAGATCATGGATATGAAATTACTTTGAAAGAAATACTGCCTTTGTGACTGTGAAAATGAAACTAAGAGTCATTTTTCAGTTCTCTAGGAATTCAAGATTTCTAGTGAATGCTATAAATCAAATAGTATATATAGAAGACATTTATGATGTGATTACTATAAATAAGAATTCAAGGGAATGGTACTAATTCAGCTTACTTTTCTGTCTATATTATCTTTTTTTAAAACTTCCTAGCCTACAAGTTTTCACATTAAGTATGATATGATTACCAAAGTGGAATGGATATGTCTCTCTGATATCTTACAATTTCCACTATCTTTTTTTTTAACTCTTAATGTTATTCTAATGTTTTGTTTTGAAGAAGGAAAAAATGGCAAGCCAGAATTTGCCAGTGGAAAAGACATTTGGGGTGGAGTTGAACTGCCTTTTGGAGTAGGACTGCCAAATGAATCCATGACATAAAAAAATATATATTGAAAATTCCCAAGACTAGAAAGTCTCTACAATCTGGAAAGGCAATACCGAAATGATCACCAGTCCTTCTAAAGGAACATGAAAAAAAAGATTATAGAAGGCTTCTAGGTCACTCTCTCAATGGACTATTATCCCCCCCACCCCATTTCTAGCACTATCACTTGTGTGTCTTTGGCTATATTTCTTAACCTTTTGGAGATTTAATTTCTTCTTTGAAAAAATAATCGGATTGGAATAGATTGTTTCTGATGTCCCTTTCAGTTCTGTTCATGATCTTATGTTTAGGTTCTAGTCTCAATTCTGGCAATCAACTACCTGATTTTGGTAAGACTCCTCCTTTGATTCCTTTTCTTTTTGTGTAAAATAAAAGGGCTAAACTGATCTCCTAATCTTGTATACACTTGTATACACTAATCTTGTATAAATTTCATCTTTAAGCACCAACCCAACACCTGAAATATTAAAATTAGATAAATTGAAAAGTCTTCATGGAATATGAAAGGGGTTAGAAAATTGAATACATGCCATTTTGCTTAAAGGGAAAAAATGTGTGTAGAGAAAGAGTAAAAATAAAAACTAACAAAAACTTTTGATCTGTAAGATAAGCATAGAATTATCCTTTTCAGATGCTGATTGTCTTCCAATGGAAGTAGTATAAATCAATTCAGAGGCATAAATGGCAAGAATATTAACCATTAGGGCTACCACATCTGTATTCAACTCATAATGGAAGTGTGAAAAAATAATGTAAATGCAACAACACCCACATTTGTATTCTATCACTTCTGAAAATGTATGAGTTCCCTTTTATTAAAATCACTAAAGATCTGCAATACCACATAAACAATATGTCGAATAAATGAAGTGCAACAATTCCTAAACTTTTTTTCCCCAAATAATACTGAAGTCTAATTGCTTTAGATAAGTTAGAAGGGGAAAGGAATTTTTAAAAAAAATGCAGCATTTGTGTTTTTAGTATTGTCCTCTCTAGCAAGGAAGGTTTTCATCATATGATTTTGTATTTACATTGAATAAATCTTTATGCTCAGTTCTTTGTACTTTACATATATCATTTAATTACTCTGCATACAGAGAGTAATCTCTGGGAGGTCTGAAGAGGAGGAATCCTGTTATATATGTATTTTATTTCTTCATATCTAGCTAACTTTCTATCTATATCTTAAGGATAATTGACTGTGCTTGTATAAAATAGGTTTGTCCAAAAGAATTGATCAATTCAATTAAACTGTTTCATTCAGAAGGAAAAATAGGAAGTTGAAACATACACAAAGACAGAACAAAACTATTTTCTGTTAAAAATTATTTAGAGGATAGTCCTAAAATCTTTTATGCATGACTGTATAGTCTGCAAAATAAAAGTAATAGTGTCCTTGATGAAAACAAGGGAAACATAATTATCAAATTTACATGTAACATAAAAATGGAAGAAACTAGTAACACTGTCTGATAGGAAACAAATCTGATTAAGGAGACTAAGATAAACGTCCAAGTTTAATTTGGTTAAATTTATTAGACAAAGAAGTGAAAAACTTTGGTTTATATAAACTATTATGGCTCTACAAAAAACAAAAAGATAAAGGGAAAAATGGCAGATGTGGTTCCAGAGCCAATATTGATCAATGATATTTTGAAGAATGAAAAAGTTATTAACCAGGCTAAAAAAACTAGATAAAAAAAATCTGTATTATCTTCCTCCCTGCCCCCATTTCAGCTACATCGTCTATGTAGTTGATTATTCTAGAATATGTTATGTAAAAATGTATGGGCCATGTGTGTCTGTATGCATGCATGCATATCATAGTATAATCTATCCTATATAAATACTCAGTTGTGTTTAAGAGCCATCTCAAAGTGGCATGAGAGAGTAGATTATTAATTATTTCATTGTGTGTATTTAAACCTCAAAAAATAACAACAAACATTACATATTAGGGCTTAATTTATTGATTTGCTTATTTTCTAGTTAGAGATACAGAGCATATAAAAGAGGAGTTTGATTGACATTACTTGGATTCAGAAAGCACAACTAAAAGCAGTGTTGTGGAATTTTCAGATAATATGATTTAGACTTGAGAGATTGAAAAATTTGCTTATCAATAGAGTCATCCAAAATTGCCACTGTTTACTTTATGACACAGCAGATTCCATGTCACTAGAAATATTTAACCAAATGTTGGATGACTACTTGGATATGTTTACAGAAGATAGTTATGTAGGCATCATTTAAACTATAGGATCTCTATAGTCCCTTCCATCTCTGTGATTCTCTGAATGCAAAGTTGCAGTTAAGCAAATATCTGCAGCATTATCCTATATTTGCATAACTAGTTGGAAAGCATCACAATTAATTGGCAGTACATTCAGAGATATTATTAAAAAAAGTTATAATCCTTTTTTCACACAAGTCTTTGATTTTGAAACTTACTGTGCTTTACCTAAAACACAATAGACCTTAACTTGGGTTATCATCCTGATGACCTTTAATTATGTGGAAAGACTCAATACAGCTGAAGCATAAGGTTTTGATTGTCAGTTTGTTTGTTTTTTGTTCTAGAGGGCAGAACTATGTGAAACATATAATAGCATGATGAAAAATATAGAAAAAAATCAAGTTTATGAACTTACCAAAGAAATTTGAAGATAGGATGTATTGCTTAAATTAGAATTTCTGTGAGAATCTAGTCTAATGGCCTCTTTGAATACATGTGTGTACTATGGTACTAGAGGTAGATGATAGCCCAATTTCACATGGACTTAAGATTAGAAGTATGCTTCCCTTTAGTATAGCAGAAAGAGAATGACTGTGGGAGATAAAAATACTTCATATTTACTGAGTACATTATAGTTGCATCAGTACTAAGGGGGATTTAAAGCTTCCATATGAAATTCAAAAGGCAAAACACTGGCTAAAATCCTAATAAAATAATATAGCAAAAAAGAGGCAGCAGCCCATGTATTCAATCCTATAAATACATCTCAGATATGGGTGAAATGTTCATCAGAACTCAGGACTTTTGCCTGAATTTATGGTAACAACTCCTTGTGTTCTTCAAATTGGTTCCCGATAGGAAATTTAGTTTTCCCTAAGTACTCAGACAATCTTCTGAGTCTTATTAGATTTAATCAAGCAACAGGGCTAGCCCATAAGAAGTGACAGGTAAAATCCAATTGACATCTAGGCATGGACCTTGCATTGTACAAAGCTTCTAATCCTCACTTCTCAGTCCCTTTTCCATGAGAAACTGCTTGCCCCTATTTTCCAAATGTCTAACTGCCTGGAATGGGATAGAAAGTCTTGAATTCAAGTTCACCTCTGACAAACTCACTAGTTTTTTACTCTGAAACAAGTCTCCTAAAATCTCAGTGGGGCAACTCTCTGAGTTGCAGAATTTCTGTTATTTGTAGAACTGGGAGTGATCTAGAATGGTAGACGGTATTTTCTTACCTAGACCTTTCTATACCAATTAAATAAAATCGAGATAAAACGTATTCTCTGAATTATGTCTTCATCAAATGCATGCTAGAGATTTCTATCTGACTATCCAATGGACATGTTAAATTCAACATGATTGAAGTAGAAATCTTTCTCCCTAAACCTCCCCTATTTTTATTAAGAACAATGCTATTCTTCTAATCAATTTAACATTCTTGAAAACATCCTTATTGCTTCACTCTCACTCTCATTCACCTTCCACAACCAGTTGGTTGTCAAGCACTGTCACTTGCTTTTTCTCACCATCTTCAATCTCTTCCCTTCCTTGTAGTTACTGTGTGAAAACTCTAATTCAGGACTTTATCACTTTTCTCATTGAGTAAATGGATAGTCATCTAGTTGGTAAATCTTCTTTTGACTTCTCTCCTCTTTAATCTATTCCCTAATACACATGCTAAAATAGTATTCCCTATCTGACAGTGTCACTCCTAGGGTCTCCCTATTTTCTTGAAGAGATACAATCTTCTAATACTATTATAAAAGTTTACTTACAAATCATACTTATTTCACAATACTCCTCTTCATACAATCCTCTTTACTTAAGCCAAGGCTACGATCTTTTCCTAGTTCTCAACAATTCATCTTCCAACTCTGTGCATTTTTGTTGTTTACTTTTTTATTTTATTTTCCAATAATATGTAAAAATAATTTTCAGCATTCATTTTATAAAGTTTTCTCCTTCCCTATCCTCTACCCTGTTAGCAAATAATCTTCTATAAGTGATATATGCACAATTGTGCTATAAAAATTTCCACATCAGTCATGCTTTAAAAGAAGAATGTGGAGAAAACTTCAAGAAAGAATAAAAATCAAAATGAAAATAGTATCCTTTGATTTTCAATCAGCATAAGCAGAGAAGTGATGGATACTTCGTTGCATCTCAGTTTCAGAAATTTCACTAAGTGTATACACCATCTGCAAACATTAAATCATACATCAACACTCCATTTTGATCTTGGATTTTAGTCATTTCAAGTTGAAGATTTTACCATCATTGTGATTATCTGATTTTGATGCTGTGTTCATCCTCAATTAAGGTATTTATTAACATGGTTGAAAACATCAATTAAAAAGTATGGACAAGGATACAAACAAGTCTTGTTTCATTCCACTGGTGATCAGGAAATTATGAAAGCATCATCCACTATCCATAACCCAGGTAAACATGATATCATAGAATTGACTTACAACACTGATGGACTTCTCTGGGCTACCAATTTTGGTGTAATTTTTCCATAAACATTCATGACTGATGGTATCAAAGGCTTTGAAATATCTGCATTATATGTAAACCTTCTGGCATTTTTCCTGGAGTTATAGGGCTGCTAACACCATAAAGTCTCTTCCTCAACTTTGTCTGAAGTCACACTGGCTTCAAATCCTCTTCCAGATGAAGGTCAGCCTTTTGAGGACACTGACAAAAATTTTGCCAACAATGACTACAGAAACCATTCTTGTGACTGTCACAGTATAAGCTACTCCCTTTACCTTTATAGAGATAGGCAATGGAGGCCTCTTTGAACACTGAGGGAATAAGTTCTTCATGTCATATAACCTGGAAAATTTTAATTAGCTTTTATATAAGCAATGGAATCTCATCCTTGCAAATCCCAAATATTTGCTTTGCCACATGAAAGGAACCTAATAACTTTCAAAACCTCTCCTTCAACTTGAGATAAATTCTGCATTGTTTGATGGGTGGGTTGTTTGTTAAGATCCCTATGGAAGTGTTCAGTCCATCTCTCACTGAATAGTTGGCATGCACCATATGTCTTTGACCTATAAATAGACTTCAGGTAATCATGAAAGCACTGTATTATTACTATCCACATAAAACTGAATTTCATCTGCTTTCTTATTGATTTAAGAACCTTGTATCTCTACAAGATTCACTTGTACTTTTCTTTTGATAGAATTAAATGCTTCTTTCTTTGAAAAGTACTAAATTTTGTTAAACCTTGTGGAGTTCTCATTTTTCATTTAGCAGCTTCTGTATTTTCCCAACATTTTCATCAAACCAGTTCTGATATTTGGGAGTGTTCTAACTCAAATAAGCAAATGTAATGCTGTATACATCATACTTTTGAGAAGCTGCCCACTCCTTTTCTCCTCCACTACTGCCAACTGTATATTGGCTTAATTTCCACCACCACCGCCTAAGTTAGTCCACAGACTGTTTCCTTTCAGAGAAGCACTCTAATCTCACAACATTAATTCTTCTAGTAGTCATTTGGCTTTGAGGCAACCACCTTGGTTGAATGTGAATATTTAACTTGGAAAAGTTAAGTTCGTGATAAATTCAACATTCTGTACCACACACATTGTCTTCCTCACCTCACACTTTGTCTACCTCTTTTTACAATCACATAGTCTTTTAGATGTCAATATTTCTGGTGAGGATGGATCCAGAAAATTTCATTTTGTGTGTGTGTGTGTGTGTGTGTGTGTAAAAAGAAAGCGGTGATCCTGATGAGAGGGTTATGAGATGCATGACTCTTCAGTGGTAAATGATCATTACTGTTATTGATCCAAGCTCCATTCTTTCTAAGGGTGCCCTGACATGTCTGATAGTCTGAGTCTATTGTAGAATTAAAGTCACCTAGAATTATAAGCTTATCCTCTTTTGGTACATTGGTGATAAGGATCTCCAATCTTCATAAAATTTTTCTTTTACCTTATCAGAACTTGTCATTGTAGGAATATAGGCACTGATTTTGGCATGGAATCATGATTCTGTCATTCAATCCTTTTCTTAAGCATACAAGCTTGTTACATAGATTAGTTTTGAATGCAAAATCTACCCCAGCTTCAAGGCAAACCAGAAAAATGAGAGTCCAACTCCTGCTTCAGCAAGTTGACCTTTATTTGTCAGCCTTGTTTCACTCAGGACTGCTATCTAGATGTGATATCTGCTGAGTTCTTTTGTAACAAGAGTTATCTGTCATTTAGTTTTATTGAATCTTGTATGTCTATGATTATGTGAACATTCCATGTACTGATGGGAAAGTGGAATCAGCTTTGAAGTTTTTGTACATTTTTGGTTTGTTTGTTCTAGGGTGGGATATCTGCCTTCTGCAATAATAAGGGCAGGTTAGATAAACAGAAGAATTTTAGGACACTTTTATAACCATTTTCTCACATCAGGACATAAGTAGAGAGATACTTTAAAAAGTTTCTCAGACACCCAGGGGGCTGCCAAATCCCATGGCTGCTTTCAATAAGGAGAAGACCCTTTGACCTGTGCCTCCTGTATGCTCCCAGTATGTCTGCACCTGCTTTTCCATCACTTGCCTATTACCACAGGACTTTGAGATAGGAGTGATAAAATGGAATGTGTGATGACTTTTGATTGGTGTGTAAATTGGAGTTAAGTGAGGCAGAGTAGCATGAAGTTGTTGGTTTAACCTCTCTCTTCTGAAGTCTTCGCTGTCCAGTCACAAGATAGAGCCAAGACAACTGATGATGACTGGGAGATGTAGTAGATTACCTTGCCCTCTTTCAATGTCTAACCAAGCTCTGCAATATCAGGGGCAATTAAGTGTTGCTGTGGGTAGAGCACTGACCTTGGAGTCAGAAGAACAGGAATTCAAATCTGACTCAGAAACTTGCCATTTACTAGCTGTGTGACCTTGGGCAAGTCACTTAAACCTGATTGCCTAGCATCTAAGAATCACCAGTCATCCTGATTCATATCTGGCCACTGAACTCCAGATGCCTCTGGAGGAGAAAAAGAAACAAATGACTTAGCACAGCATCCCTCCCCCAAATCAAATTCATGGACTTGTCAAAGTATCGCCTCCCTAATGACATGGTTTTCTTCAAGAATGAAGGACAATCATTATTACTCTAGAGCATCTGCTTCAGTTGCCTTCGTGGTCATGGGAAGGAGTTGTTCTCATCTGTTCATTTTACTGGGGAAATTTTCACAAGCATGAGGTAGACTCCCTGCCTAAGTCACCAATGGTTTGAGACCTTCTTGGTTGCACTCAATCTGGTTTAGCCTATGTGCTGGATTTTTACCAGGAATGTGGCTCCTGTGTTTGCTACAGCTTCCTGGCGCAAAGGTGACACCTGGAAAACTCAGGTAGAATTCAAAGGTAAAAGGTATCCTCAAAATGGCTCAGCAACCCTCGCACCAAGGGTTGTGGTCTTCCTTGAACATACTTTACACTAACATGGTTATGTATTTTTGTTTATGTGTATACAGAATTCATTATGTTTCCTCCTAAGCCCTCCCTGTCTCCTACCTTTTCTATATAATGAACTGGTCAACACCATCTTATTACTTCAGGCTTTGCAAGCCAGGAGTAATTCTGTATTTCTCATTATCACTCACCCCATATATCAGTCTGATGGTCTCTGAATTTCATATTTGTAGCACCATGAAAATATAGCTTAATTTCTCTGATACTGTCACCACTCTAGTGCAGGCCCTCATCACTTCATACTTAGATTACTGCAATAGTTGTCTAACTGATCAGCCTGACTAAAGTCTCTCCACATTCCAATCCAGCTATCATTCAACCACTAAAGAGATGTTCATAAAGAGAAGGTTGGATCATGCAAATACCGCCTTACAAAAAATCATAATCTACTAATACTCCCTAATGCCTTTAAATTAAATTAGATACCCAATGATATGGTTGGAATTCAAAGCTTTACATTACTTAGTCCCCTCCTTCTTTTCTCATCTTCCTAGATGTATTTCTGTGGTTTGTATTCCATTGTCCAGTGAAATTTACTGCCTACCTGTCCCACAAATAAGATACTACATCTCTCAATTCTCAGTATTTTCTGGAATGCTATCATTTATCCACTTTGCCTACTGAATTCCTTCACATCTTCAATGTCCCAACTAAAATTTCACTTTCTGTTTGAGGCCTTCATCAATTGCTTTTATTTCTAGTGCCTTTCCTCTATTAATCCTTTCCTCTTTCTTTTGCAGATAGTTTGCATATATGTGTTTTCAAACTTTCTCTCCCATAAGGTTTTAAGCTCTTTGAAGGTAGAGACTGTCTTTTGCCTCTCTTTGTATAACCAGGAACTTGTATTCAATAGGTTTTTAATGAATATTTAAGAATTGATTATATAGGAATTGTTTATGTAAATGATGTGTATGTTTATTAGTATTTATGCATATGCATTGATAATTATATGATTGTAACAGTATACCTACATATGTAAATATATTTATGTGGTGTGTGTGTGTGTGTGTGTGTGTGTGTGTGTGTGTGTGTGTATTTTCAATTTTTACTTCCTCAAAGGCAGGATCTTTTAGCCACTCTTTGTATCCCTGGTGCTTCATAGAGTGCCTGGTCCAGAATAAGCACTTCATAAATAATTTTTGACTGATTATGGATATTTATATGCCCACATCTATTATATCTGGACACATAGATGTATAACACAATCATTTTCAAACATATAGCTTTTTCTCTCATCTAGAAAATTCTCTCATTGAAAATTTTAAATGAAAGAAGAAAAAATAAAATAAAAACAAAGATTAACCAAGTGTAGCAGCATATGCAATGTTCTATTTCTATCATTATAAAGATATAGTCACCTTGTCCACATGTCTCAGAATTTTGAAGAGCTTAACTGTCCTTTCTGGACTGGCATTTGTGGTCAATTTTCTTCATAAAATTCATGTAGAGCTGGTATTACCATTATTCCTATCTTTTTTATCACTATAGATTAAATAGATGATCAAGAAATGCCTGCTATATAACTTGCCAGAAAAATTATCTCTTGTTATCTCAGATTTCTGCTAGGATAATGAGTTTGGGGTTTAGTGAGAATGAATTAAACTCTGTGTTTGCTATATGGATATTGGAGGCATAAAACAGATTCAGTTTAAAACTATGTTGCTTAAATAATTTGGCTTGTTTTCCCATCTACAATTTGAAAACAAAAAAATGGATGAAAAGTCTTAACACATTAAATCAATTAGAGTCAACAAGAGTGATAATAAGAAAGAAATGACTAAGGATCTTATGCATCAATTTCATTACTAATGTCTTTTCTTGATTGAGATGATGTCAGTAGAAGAAGATAAAACCTTGACTGCTCTTCTTCATACTAGATTTCCAATTGAAACAATAGATGCAAAATTCATATCCATGTGACTTTTGAACCTTTTTTTCTCAAGGATGCATAAAATTATATGGTAATCTAAGCAATAAGCTGAGGAGATATTAACTGACATTTCAGATCTAATAATGCATAGTTATAAATCAGATAATTTTATATCACTGAAGATTTATTAATCTAAAAATCCATTTGAAGCAGTGGGACTTTAATAATGATATTCATATTAAATTATTCTCTTAGGCTAACCTCTAGCTAAAGCTAGTTTAAATTCTGTATTTTTCTTTTATTATAGTGAAAAAGAACTGTATAAGACAAATTCTGAAGAAGAAAAAGTTCAGCCAATATCATTGCTTTCCTTTGTATAATTTCAACAAGATATGTCTGTGCAGGATGTAGATTGGGTTCCATGGTCTTTATTCAAGTGTTCATATTAATATTTCTTTCCAATCTTAGGGGGGAAAAGTGACTGGCCTGCTCATGTCATTCCTGTTAATTGGATAGATATGATACTCTACATGCACAATCCATTCCATCCTTTTGACTGAATTGATCAGTCAGTGCAGTCAAATACTCAGATAATTTAGTCAGATTGGTTTCATTTATTTTTTTAATGAAGTATATGGTCAATTTAATTTCATTAAAAAAGTCAGAAGACAAAGTTTTTATCTACTGACAAATTGATCCAAAACTGGCCATAAACCTTCATTTAAAAATCATTGCATTTAGAATGGCAACTGCAGGTTTCCTTGTCATAGTCAAAGAACTAACCCAAACTGCTCAAATTCTCAACTAAATCTATAAGTGTCTGTACATGTGTGAGTTTTGAGTGAGACACTGTAAAATAGTTTAAATTTCAACTGCCTTAATTTTCTTATGTATAAATGAGAGAGATGCATTTAAGTATCTTGGAGGGACTGGTTAGGAAGATCATAATAGGGTTGGAGGAAAATTAATGAGGAAAATCACAATTTCTTGTAAGTAAGTATAGCTTTGCTTCTGATTCCATTACCTCTCTACAACCTGCAAAACACTGAGGATATATCAAACAATGGAGATAGAGTTTTATTTAAAAAGAGATAAATCAGTCTTCAACAAGTATTTAGTAAATGCCAAATGTAGGTATACCTTCCAATTATGTCTTCTTTTAATTCTAAAAAATACTCATTTAAGTTTTTGAATTTTGTTTGTGCTTGCTGCATTGCTAGACTTTATTACTCATATTAAATAGCATAGCCTATATATAAATAATATAATTTAGAAAAGAGAAATTTGTCAAATTAAATCATTTGTGGTTATACAAATAGATTAGAAGACAAAAAGAATTAGTAATAACTTGGGTGTATCTAAAAATGACTAAGGAGGATTAGAAAGTAGAATATGAAGAGATAAATTCAAGAGTGGATTTGGGAAATGTTATTGAGAGAAAAAACAAATAAGAAAAAATAAATGTAGCAGAGGATTAACAAAATTGATATGGTAGATTTTTATACAGGCCTTATTGGTAAGGGTGATTTGAAGTTGAAACATAATTTAAAGGAACATGGTTGTAGCTATCAATATGAAATTGCTATTAAGACAAGCAAAAATAATTTGAGTAACATTTTAAATGGGAGGAAAGTCAAGACAGAAAAGTAAAGGCATATATTTACCTGAGTTCCCTCAAATTCTCCTCCAAATAGCTTTAAAATAATTTCTCCAAATAAATTCTGCAGCAAGCAGGACCAACAAACAAATAGCATGAGACAATTTTCTAGCCCAAAATAACTTAGAAGAAGATCAGGAACAGGGAAAGGTCTCTCTGAGAGTAGAGAAAAATCCAGTTACCTAAAGAAATCAGTAATAAACCATGGGGTGACTGAATTGACTGTGTCAGCTTGCTAAATTCTCAGCCTACCATAATTCAGAAAATGGGTCAGAAGATTAAAGTGAACCCTTGGAAGGCAATGAGTGTAAGCCTCTGTTGCAAGGCCCCTATAAAGCTCTGTGTCACAATCACAGGGTGAGGAGGAGAAATAGCAGAATTATGGATTGGTTACAGTTCTAAGGTAGACAAAAGCAATTTTAGTTAGGTACAGATGAGAACATAGGTAAGCAGTGATCACATCTCTGTTTAGATCATACCACCTTTGAAGAACCAAAAATTTGTATACCTCCAGAACTCTGAAAATAGTAGCACACATACACACTCACACACACACACGCACACACATATACACAGACACATACACAAACACACACAACTGAAGCTTAAGACAATATCTCCTCTATCCCAGAAGCTGAACCCAAATTTAACATAATATCAAAAGTAAAAAAAATAGGATAGTGAAATGAATCAGCAACAACCACAGAGCCTTACCACAGAAAGTAGTATGACAAGAAAAATCAAAACAAACAAACAAACAAACAAACAAAATAAAAAATACAGAATTTAAACTAGCTTTATCTAGAGGTTAGCCTAAAAGAATACTTTAATATGAATATCATTATTTTTCCTTGTCTTAAATAATTCCATATTCGTAGCTACAACCATGTTTCTTTCAATTATGTTTCAACTTCAACTCGCCTTTACCAATAAGGCCTGTATAACAATCTACCATATCAATTTTGTCAGTCTTCTGCTACATTTATTTTTTCTTACTTGTCTTTTCTTTCAATAACCTTCCCCATCCCCACTCTCGAATTTATGTCTTCAGATTCTACTTTCTAATCCTCCTTAGTCCTTTCATATACTCCCAAATTATTACAAATTCTTTTTTTCTCTTCTCACCATATGTATAACCTAAAAGGATTTAATTTGACAAATTTCTCTTTTCTAAATTATATAATACATAATATATATAGTCTATGCTATTTGATATGAATAATAATGAATAACAATGTAGTAAGCACAAACAAAATTCAAAAACTTAAATGAGTACTTTTCGAATTAAAAGAATACATAACTAATTGGAGAAACAGCTAGAGGCAAGATTTTAAAGAAAATTGTGAAGAGAAAGACAAAAAGAATTTAAAATGCTCAGAAAGAATTTTTAAAGTTAATTATAAAAAGTAAAGAAAAATTGGGGAAAGAAATGAGAGCAATGTGAGAAAATTTTGTCACCTTGGTATAAAGAAGGCACAAAAGTTTTAACCATTTGCTTAGCGTTAAAATATAACACACGATTAAATTAAAAAAAAAGAATGTTCAAAAATATTCATCATTAAGTACAATAAATTGTGTAGTTACTTAGATGAAGTAATGCATGAAATTTTCTTCATATTTGTAGATGAAATAAACCTGCTAGGGATATTAGGAACCTGTATAAAGCAATCCAAATCCCCCCAAAAAGTTCTTCAAAGTCTACTCTCTAGAGCACTAAGCTGAATCTAATCATGTATAATTCAATGAGAATAAATATAAAGTCTTCTCCTTTAGCTAGAAAAAATGAACTTCACAAAAATAAAATGGGCAGCATGGAAAGACAGTATGTATTCTGATAAAGATCTGAGGGGGTTTGGTCCCTTAAAAACTTAATATGAATGTATAATATGATATGGCACTGAAAAAAAGGATAATTCAAACTTGAGCAGTTTTAAAATTATCATAACAAACACTAGCCCTGGAGTCAAGAAAACCTGAGTTCAAATGTGACCTCAGACACTTAATACTTATTTAGCTGTGTAACCTGGGGCAAGTCTCTTCAACCCATTGCCTTGCAATTTTTTTTTTAAGTGTCATAAGTTCCAGGAATAATGAGATGATAGTAACAATGCACTCTGTAATTGTAGAGTGCATTTGGAGGATTGTCTTCAGTGCCGAGTATTATGGTTTAGAAGGATATTGGAAGACTGCATCAGAACAGTAAAAGGCATTTATTCTTTGGCATACAAGGATTGACTGAGGTGTGAGAATTATTACCCTTAAGAAAAAATAGGTTCAGGGGAAACATGTTATCTATGTTCAAGTCTTTCAAGAACCTTTAGGTATGGTAGAGATTAAACTTGGTTACTTTAGAGCCTAAAGGACAGAACCAAGAATATTAGTTAGAAATTGTAATGATTATCGGGGAAGAAACAAAAACTAAAACAAACTTCCTAATAATTAGACCAGTGCAAAAATGAAATGACCCTTTTGTAAAGGTTATGAGTACTTTCTCTTTGAAATGACTTCAACAGCAATTGTAAAATCATTTGTTGAGCATGAAAGAGAGAACAAATGAGTAAAACGTTTATTAAGCATTGACTTTGGGCACAGTAAAGCTCTTAGTCAACGACTAGTGATACAAATACTAAAAAAATGTAATACAGTCTTCATGTCATGGAGCTCACATGTAAAGGGAGAAACAGCACATATGAAAGGATTCAGTTGCAATTCAGTTGGAAAGTCCCATGGTCCTATTGTGGTAGACTTGATGAGCCTGAGGTTTTCCTAATTTTAAAATTCCTTGATTTTTACAAACAATTTTTAAATTAATATTTTATTTGTTTTCCCATTTTATATAATAGTAGTCTCTACCTAACATTTTATAAGGTTTTGAATTTTATAATTTTTCCCCCACCTTCCCTTCCCTCCCCCATCCCTCCACAGAAGGCAGTCTGATAATCTTTACATTGTTTCCAAGCTGTACATTGATCAAAATTGAATGTGTTGAGAGAGAAATCATATTCTTGAGAAGAAAATAAAATATTAGAGATAGCAAAATTATGTAATACATAAGACACTTTTAAAAAATACTGAAGGAAATAGACTCTGGTCTCTGTTTTAACTTCTTTATTTTCTTCAAAATTTAAAGTTTGTTTGAACTTCTTCCTTGGTTCTTTCTCTGAATATAGATGGTATTCTCCTTTTCAGGTACTCTAAAATTGTCTCTGATTATTGCATTGATGAAATGAGCAAGTCTATTAAGGCTGATCACCCCCATATTGCTCTTAGGGTGTACTATGTTCTTCTGGTTCTGCTCATCTTACTCAGTATGAATTCCTGCAAGTCTTTTTAGGCTTCTCTGAAATCCCATCCCTCTTGGTGTCTAATAGAACAATAGCGTTCCATAAGCAAACATATACCACTACTTGTTTAGCCATTCCCTAATTGATGGGGGGGGGAATTAATTAACTCGATTTCCAATTCTTTGCTACCAAAACAGGGCTCTATGAATATTTTTGTATGAGTGACGTTTTTACCCTTTTTCATGATCACTTCAGGGCATAGACCCAGTAGTAGAACTGCTGGGTCAAGTTATATGCCCTTTGGGCATAATTCCAGATTGCTGTCCAGAAAGATTGGATGAGTTCATAGCTCCACCAACAATGTATTAGTAACCCAGATTTTTCATATTCCTTCCAGCATTGGACCTTCTCCTTTCTGGTCATATTGGCCATCTGATAGATGTGAGATGGTATCTCAGAACTGCTTTAATTTGAATTTCTCTAATCAGTAATTATTTAGAGCAATTTTTCATATGACCATGGATAGCTTTGAATTTCTCATCTGTAAATTGCCTTTGTATAATTTTGGACCATTTATGAATTGGGGCATGGCTTATTTTTTTTTATAAATTTGACTCAATTTTCAATATTTTTAGAAATGAGTCCTTTGTCAGAAATAGTAGTTGAAAAAAATTGTTTCCCAAATTATTACAGTTCTTTTGATCAAGTTACAATGCAAAAGCCTTTTAACTTTATGTAATCAAAACTATCTAATGCATTTTCAATGATATTCTCCATTTCCTCCTTGGTCATAAACAGCTTTCCCTTTCCATGCTAAACTATTGCTTGATCTTCTAGTTTCCTTATAATATAGTATTTTATGTCTAAATCTTGTATGCATTTTGATCTTATCTGGGTATGGGCTGTGAGATGTTGGGCTAATTCAGGTTTCTGCCATACTAACTTCCAATTTTCCAAACAGTTTTTACCGAAGAGAGATTTCTTATCCCAGAAAGCTGAAGTCTGGGTTTGTCAAACAGCAGATTACTATAAGCATTTGCTGATGTCTCTTTTGCACCTAATCAACTACACTGTTCCACCAATCTATTTCTTAGCCAATACCAGATAGTTTTGTTGACTGATGCTTTATAATATGATTTTAGATCTGGTAAGGCTAAGCTACCTTCTTTTGCGCTTTTTTTTCATTAAATCCCTGGTTATTCTTGATTTTTTGTCACTCCATAATAATTTATTTAAAATATTTCTAGCTAATTAATGAGATTTTGGAAGTTTGATTGGTAAGGCACTAAATAAGTAGTTTGATTTAGGAAGAATTGCCATTTTTATTATATTAGCTTGGCTTATTAAAGAGGCAGTTGATATTTGCCCAGTCATTTAAATCTGATATTATTTGTGTGAAAAGTGTTTTATAGTTGCTTTCATAGAATTTCTGAGTCTGCCTTGGTAGGTATAGTCCCAAGTATTTTATATATTTTGAAGTTAATTTAACTGGAATTTTTCTAGCTCTGGTAGTTTTTTTGGATGATCTTTTAGAATCTTCTAGGTATACCATCATTTCATCTGCAAAGAATGAGAGTTCTGTTTCTTCCTTCCCAAATCTAATTCCTTTAATTTCTTTTTCTTCTCTTATTACTGAAGCTAACATTTTTATTACAGTATTGAATAGTAGTGGTGATAATAGGTAACTTTGTTTACCCCTGATCTTATTGGGAATACCTCTAGTTTATCCCAATTGCATATTATGTTTGTTGATGGTTTCAGATGGATACTGATTATAATTCTAGGGAACAATCAATTTATTCCTATGTTCTCTAGTGTTTTCAGCAAAAATGGGTGTTGTATTTTGTCAAAGGCTTTTTCATCATCTATTGAGATAATCATACGATTTCTGTTACGTATGTTATTGAAATAGTCAATTATACTACTAGAGCCAACCTTGCATTCATGTGATAAATCCTCCTTGGCCATAATCTGTTCCTGGAGTGATAACTCGCTCACTGTAATCTCTTTGCTAAAATTTTATTTAAGGTTTTTGCATGTATATTCATTAGGGAGATAGGTCTATAGTTTTCTATATGTGATTTGAATTTTCCTGGTTTAGGTGTCATCAACATATTGAAGTCATAGAAAGAGTTAGACAGAGTTCTGTCTTCAACTATTTTTTTCCCAAACAATTTATATAGAATTGGAGTGAATTGTTACTTAAATGATTGATAGAATTCACTAGTGAATCCACTAGTGGAGATGGAGATTTTTTCTTAGGGTGTTCAATGTGGCTTATTCAATTTCTTTTTCTGAGATTAGGGAAATTCGGTATTTAATTTCCTCTTCATTTAACCTGGGTAATTTATAATTTTGTAAATATTCAACCATTTCACTTAGATTATCAAATTTATTGGTATACAGTTGGGCAAAATAATTCCAAATTATAATTTTAATTTCCTTCTCATTGTTGGTGAGTTCACTTTTTTCATTTATGATACTGGGAATGTGCTTTTCTTGTATCTTTTTTAAACCAAATTAATCAGAGTTTTATCAATGTTATTGTTATTTTAATAAAACCAAATCTTGGTTTTATTAGTTCAAGAGGTTTTTGCCTTCAGTTTTATTAATTACTCCTTTAATTTTTACAAACTTAGTATTGAAATTGTTCATTGTCTATGGTAGCTTCTAGGAGGATATAGTTTCCTTCTTTATCTCTTTTAATGAGATCTATTTTAGCAGCTGCTCTGTCTCAGATAAGGATTGCTACCCCTCCCAATTTCACTTCTGCTGAAGCAAAATATATTTTTCTCCAAGCTTTTACCTTTATTCTATACGTATCTCTCTCCTTCGAATGAGTTTTTTGTAAGCACCATATTGTTGGATTCTATTTTTTAATCCACTCTGCTATTCCCCTATATTTTATGGAAGGGTTCATGCCATTCACATTCAAAGTTGTAATTACTAAATCTTTGTTGTCCTCCATGCTATCATCCCTTTGGTTTTTATTTCCCCCTTTTTTCTCTTTATCCATATTCCCCAGTATTTTACTTCTGAATACCATCTGCATCACTATGTTATCCCCCTTATATCCAAGTGCCCTCCTTTTCTTTCCCTTTTCCCTTTGCCCCTTATGCTTTCCCTTGCTTCTGTTAGTTCCTCTTTTCCTTCCTCCACATTTCTCTTTCCCCTTTTAATACTTGAAAAAGTAAGATAAATTTCTTAATTTAACTGTGTGTATGTTAATCCTTCTTTGAGCCAAATCTGATGAGAGTAGAGAGTAATATTCAGGTGGTTCTCACCTCCTTCCTTCTTCCCCCTCTATTACAATAGTCTTTTGTACATATTCATGTAATGTAATTTACCCAATTCAGTCTCCTCCATCCTCCTGTCTCCATTTGTATTTTCCAAGGATTATTTTTTCTTATTGCAAGGTGTTAATTTTCTCCTTCAAGGTTTCAATATTCTATTGGATTTCTTTTCCCAATTTTCCTAATTGATTTTTGAACTCCTTCCTGATCTCTTCTAAGAATTCTTTCTGGGCTGGAGACCAGTTCATATTTTTCTCAAAAGTTCTAGCTCTCTCGGAATTAGGGTCTTTGTCTTTAAGGTAGCTTTGAATGGACCCCCCACCCACCCACCTTCATTTTCCTGGGGGACAGGCTGGTTCATAGACCTTTGGTTTTGAAAACAGTAGAGGCTTTTCTCACTGGATGTAGTAACTCCATGTGGGCTAGCCAGTAGGGTGTGCTAGAACTTTTCTCTGGAGTATCTTCTGACCTTGCTTTGTGGCCTACTCCCTAGGCTTGGGGGGAAGAAGCAGCAGGGTATGAATTATCCTTAAACAATGTACAATGGGCCCTTGTGCTAGGTAGTTAATCTCCTTATTCATTCAGTACTGAGAGAGATCTGATGCCCACACCTGAACCTGGGGGAGGGGGTAGCACAGCATTGTTACTTTGTTCTCAGAAAAGTTCTTTTCTCTCACAGGCTTTTGGGGATGGCTCAACTGGAAACATGGGGATTCCACTGAAAATACAGGGCATGTAGCCCTGGTTTTCCAGACCAGTGGAGTGGATTGAAGTCTAGCTATCACACTGGAGCTCTCCTGTCTGCTGTACTGGAACTCTCCCTCTAACTTCACTGGAGCTATTCTCCCTGCTCACAAAACCAAACCTTCCATGTCTGTGCTGAGGTTAGTCCCGGGTCTTACCCCACCTTCCCTGCACTGGCTCCCTGCTCTCTGCCCCTGGATCACCCATGTTGCCCTGAGACAGACCTTGTTGGTAGATGTTCTTCTCCTTTTCTCTTTCTAGATTTTGTTGATTTGAATTCTGATTCATATTACTTCTGAGGGAAAACCAGGAGACCTTAGGATAGTGATGGCTTTTCTGCACCATCTTGGCCAGAAGCTTCCTTATAATCAATTTCAAAGCTCAACTTTAATACATCTTTCAATATGAGATTTTTTCAAGTCCATCTGAAGGTAGTTACTTTTAATTGTACTTACTTTGTATGTGTTATGCATAAGTTTTTATCTATCTTTTATCTATTTACATTTCATATTCTCATGTATAGTATATAATATATTTATTACTTCTATGATCTTGAGCAAATCACTTAACTTCTTAGGTTTCTCATCTGAGAAATGGAAATGGTAGGGTAGAACATTCTAAGCCCGTATTGGTCTGATCAGTCATTGTAACTTAATTCTAACAAAAATTTTGTCCAGTTCAAGAAGTAAGGTCAAGGACCAATGAAGCTTCTACTCCTAGAAATTTCTGGAAAGAAATTAACTGGAAATATTTTAAGCACTATGTGTATTATTAGTATCATTATTATTTTGAGCAAAAACTATTTTTTCTTCTAAAGCATCAATCATAAAAAAATTATTATGTACTTACAATACACTTGGCAGTAAGGTAAGTGCTGGGGATTCAAAGACAGGAAAAAAAGACAGTCTGTAAACAAGTCATATTTGGAAAAAAAACTGGAAATAACTTCTCTACCTACTCCTTTCCAAATACCATTTTCCATTTCCAAACTCTAATGCAGCATGGGCTAGTGAAATACCAAACTGATATGTGATGGTACTTTCCAGTCTTCAGAGGTAGTGAAACTTTGGTAAGAACTAGTGATGTCTAAATGTTGACACCTGGGGAAAGAGTTTTGAATGTCCTGACAAAGTTATAATAATAACAATAAGAAGAATATTTATCTAGCTCCAATGTATATACCAGAAACTATACTAAGCACCTCAGAAATGTCTTATTTTAACCTTATAACAATCCTGAGAGGTAACTGTTGCTGTGATATTTATTTTGAAATTAGTGGAAATTGAGAAAAGTAGAGTTTAAATAATTTACCCAGTCACACAGATAGTGTCTGAAGCTAAATTTGGCATTATATTTTTCTGACTCTAAACCCTCTAGTTATGATTATAATAACTAGATTTCCTACCCTGAGAGGTACTTCCTTTTCCAACTGGATATTTGGTGTGAGATTTGTATTTCACTCTGGTAGCCTATAATTCTAGTCCTATTGTAAACAGCTGTGTGATGATATGTGTATATTTCTTTAAGGGTTGGGTGGAATTCTTTCTTGTCAAGAATCCCTTGATCTTTATTTTTATCAGAATAGAAAGTCTCAAGGTGAAATGGCTCTTCTACAGGAAACTGGTAATGAAGCAGGCTACTCATGAACTCAATTCCTGAATTTTCTCTCTTCATCATAGAGTTCTATGTTTTTCTTTATTTCCAAACTTTAAAAATTGCTTCTTAGGCAAGTATTCTACTTCCAAAATTACTAGGTATACCAGGATATTCATTAGCATTAGTCCCAGAGTAATTCAAATCTTACAAGATAATACTGAGATTAATGGAATATTAAAATCCTAAAAAATAACTGTGTTAGTTTAGCCTGATATTGTTACTTCAAAGACTGAGGAATAGTTGGGGCATGTGGCCCAGAATTATAATTTTGCACAAGAATTTGGCAACCAAAAGTACTTTTATTTTCAATTTATAAAAGAATTTCCAATCAATAATTTCTTTTCTTAAAGCTGGGTAAAATAATAATTCTGCAAAGTTAGAACTTAATTCTATCATCTGTAGAAGTCACTTTCAGTTCAGTTATCCCCCCCTCCAATCTCCATGGTCTAGTGCTTCTATACTCTCTTAACTATCAAAATTGCTCTGAAATAAGATTTAAACTTATAATATAAATAACCAAGAGCAAATTGTAGCATGCCCCCATGATTCAACAAATCTTAATTAAGCACATGTTGTATTCAAAGTAATGTTCTCAGCAACAAGGATATAGATAAAAATAAAACTCTAGTCCACAAAGGGTTTTAAGAACAGTAGCAAGCTATAAACATCACTTCCTTCAAACTACAGAATGAATTCCTATTGGAACATTTCAGAACATATTGAAATATGAGGATAATTTTTATTGTATGTTTTATTTTTAGAGGTTAGAAATAATATTATTATTTTCTCTTTTCACACATTTATTCCTACAAAGTACCACCTTGCCTGAAATGCCTGGAATTCATTCATTTGTGTTATAAATATTCTATTCAGTTTTCAAATTCTAGATCAAGTTTCCCACTTCTGCTAACTAATCCTCCTTTCTCCAGCTAATTAAATAATTTCTTCTTCTTGTGAACATTTTCCAAGCTGTTTATTGTTTACAAAATTATCAACAAAATAGTTGCTTCAAGATGATGGCATGAAGCCAACATGTTACTAGAGTTTTTACGTACCAAAAATAAATGAAGCCTCTGTGCTTTCACTAAAGTTACAGATCCCACCAAGAAAAATAGAAGATCCAAAGATGTTTTAATGATAGACATTGTGAAAGATCTTCAGTGGAAATCTATTTCTTTGAAGGAAAACGGGAAGTAAAATGAAGCAAGAATGGAGAGGGGGAAAGCTAGTAGGAGGCTAAGTCACAGTGTAGTCCAGGTCCAGAAAGCTTGACACCAACCTAGGTCCTGGCAGTTAGATAACAAGCCAGCAGTGAGAGTCCTAATCCCAAACAAAGTCTGAACACTGGAAATAATAGGACAAAAGGCAGAAATGGTTTGGGAAAAACACTGCATAGACAGAATCTGGACATAAAGGAGAGGAAATAAACTTCTGCAAAAGCAAAACCTAAAACCAGGGATCAAACACCAAGCCCTAGCACAGAAAAAATTTGTTCTATTCTCCCTATATCACAGGAGCAAACTTAAAACAACAGAGATGAGCAAAAAAGCTAATAGAATGCTCATTAAAGAAAATCACATCACAGATAAAGATGATAAGAATTCCACATTTGAAGAAATCATTGAAAAAATACTTGCATGGGAAGCCTCAAAAGATATTATGAATTGTACCCAAATCCAAAAGAGATTAAAATAATTTAAAAACAAAAGAAGAGAGGAAGTAGAAAAATGAAAAAAAAAAGAAAGGAGAGTCATGCAGGAAAGTTATGAAAAATTGAGCAAAGAAATCTATTCCATTAAAAGTAAAAACAACTAACAGGGAAAGGAAACACAAAATCTAAATAAAGAAAATACAACCCTAAAACTTAAAATTTAACCAAAAAAACAAATGAATCTACAAGACTACAAGATTCCATCAAACAAAATAAAAAGACTGAAAAAAATGAACAAAATGTAAAGAAGCTTTTAGAAAAAAAACAAATGACCTGGAAAGCAGGTACAGAAAAGCTAATTTGTGAATCAATGAACTATTACAAAACCTAGATCAAAAAATGAAACTGGAAAACATCATGCAGGAACTTGACAGGGAAAATTGTCTGAATGCCCAAGACCAAGAAGATAATATGGCCATTGAAAGAATACACAAAACTTCTCCAGAAAGTGACTCAAGGATAAAAACTTGAAGAGCTGTTATAGCCAAATTTGAGAACTGTCAAAAAAGGAGAAAATTGTGTAAATAGCATAAATGAAATAATTCAAATACAAAAGAACCACAATCAGACTCACACAGAACCTATAAGGCTCAACACTGAAGGACTAGAGGACCTAGAATATCATATATCAGATGGCAGAGGACATGGGGTTACAATCAAGAATTTATTACGCTTCAAAATTCAGCATATACTGTCAGCAGAAAAGATGGATGTTCAACAAAGTAGAAAACCTCCAAAATTTCTTGACAAAAAGAACCAAATTGAATAGAGAATTCAATTGCCAAACATGACTCAAGGGATGCATAAAAAGGTAAATGAACAGAGGAAGGTCGAAACAAAACAAAATAAATTATAGTCAAGACCATTAAATTGTATGCAACCCTAAAAGGATAGATATACTTCCTATAATTGAGAATTGTATTTCTCTCAGGATGATTAAAGGGTCAAATATAATTAAAGAGAATGGACTTAGAAGATATAGATGTAGTTGGATTTGTCTCTCCATTGAAGAGGTTCAAGATGACATCACAATGTTTGAGACAAAAAGCCATGATGAAAAGCAGGGGTGTTTACTCTAAATTTAAGTAACTCCTTTTTACTTGACCTTCTCTAATTCTGCTGATTATATAAAGCTTCATACTCTCTCTGATGAGGGCATCATAAATTGAGACATCAGGAGTTAGTGTTTCCCATAACTTACAATCAATTTTAAAGTTCTTAACTGAGACATTAAGAGAGTCCCAGTGCTTAGAGCCCAATCAGCATTGGACTTAATCCATACTTTAACTAACAAGGAGTTAACTACCCTAGATGGAGTGGGGGTGGGTAGTGAGATACTTAGAGTTAATTAAATCAGGATTGGCCTTAATCCATATTTTACTTAACAAAGGGTGGGGGAGAAATATACTTGGGGAAATGGGTATAAATACTGCATGAAATGATTTGGTTTTCAATGATACTTTGGTACATCAATAATACTTTGGCTTATCAAACATTCAATGAAGCAAGCTATGATTTATAATACCTGATTAATAGTACTTGAGAGACATAAATTATACTGAGGGAAGAAGGCACAAAGATTTACAAATTTAGAGGGAAATAAGGAATAGTGTGAATCCAGAATAAATTCTATCAAGTAGATTTGACCCAGAGAGGGAATGTGATACATTTCCACATGGGGTTAAAAATCTACCCTATTCTATGGGGGGCACCTAGGTGGTGCAGTTGATAGAGAACCAGCTCTGGAGTCAGAAGTACCTGAGTTCAAATCTGGCCTCAGACACTTAATAATTACCTAGCTGTGTGACCTTGGGCAAGCCATTTAACCCCCATTGCCTTGCAAAAAAACAAAAACAAACAACAAGAAAAATTCTATCCTATTCTACAGGGAAGGGAAAGATGAGAAAAGAAGGGAAGGAGAAAATGGAAGTCAAAGATATAAGGGAAAAATGAACTGAAAGTTAAATTTTAAAAGAGAAGCTAAAGGGGAAAGGGAGTAAGCCTTAATAAGATGAAAGAAAAGAGAAAAATATAAGTGGGGAAAGAGCATGGAGGTATGTACTGTATGTATATATACATATATACATACAGTATACACAGCAATGTTAACTGTAAATGTGAATGGATTAACTGTCCTATAAAACATAAGTGGACAGCAGGTTAAAAACTTACAGTATGTTCTATACAAGAAACACATTTGAAACAGAGAGAGACACAGAAAGGAAGGGTAAAAGGATGGAGCAAAATATATTATGCTTCAGTTGAAGTAAAAATAATTCAGGGGTTAGTTATCTCATCCTGATCTTAGATAAAACAAAAGCAAAAATAGA
Source organism: Macrotis lagotis (assembly GCF_037893015.1). Lineage (NCBI taxonomy): Eukaryota > Metazoa > Chordata > Mammalia > Peramelemorphia > Peramelidae > Macrotis > Macrotis lagotis. The sequence goes on along the minus strand of NC_133666.1, from coordinate 316,865,363 downwards.
TATCAATAAAAGTGATGAGGAAGGAAACAACATCTTCTTAAAAGGCACCATAGGTAATGAAGCTATAGCATTATAGCATCCAAATTCCTAGAGGAAAAACTGAGTGAATTACAAGGAGGCATAGACAGCAAAATTTTAATAATGGGGAAACTCAACCTCCCTCTCTCAGAACTAGATAAATCTAAGCACAAAATAAACAGGAAGGAAGTTAAGAAAGTGTTTGAAATCTTAGAAAACATAGATATGATAGACCTATGGAGAAAACCGAATGGAGATAGAAATGAATATACCTTTTTCTTGACAGTATATAGCACTAATGTCAAAATTGATTGAGATGATTATTTCAATAGATGCTAAAAAAGCCTTTGATAAAATACAACATCCATTCCTATTAAAATCACAAGAAATTTTAGGAATCAATGGAGTTTTCCTAAAAATAATAAATAGCATGTGTCTAAAATCATCAACAAACAATATATCTATTAGGGATAAACTTGGAGTGTTTCCAACAAAATCAAGTATGAAACAAGAATGCCCATTATCAATATTAACCTTTAATATTGTATTAGAAATACTAGCTATAGCTAAAACAGAAGAAAAAGAAACTGATGGAAACAGAATTGGTAATGAGGAAGCAAAGCTTTCACTCTTTGCAGATGACATGATGGAATAAATAGACAACCTAAGCAACTCATCTAAAAAAATCTCCTTGAAACAATTAAGAAATTCAGCAAAATGGCAGGATATAAAATAAACCCACATAAAACATCAATATTTCAACATATGAACCACAATGCCCAAGAGCAAGAGATAGATAAATACCATTTACATTAAGTATAGACAATATTAAATACTTGGGCATCTACCTGCCAAGACAAACTCAGAAATTATATGAACAAAGTTATAAAGCATTTTTCACCCAAATAAAGTCTGATCTAAATATTTAGAAAAATGTAATTTGCTCATGGATAAGTCGAGCTAATACAATAAAAATGACAGTTCTACCCAAATTAAATTACTTGTTCAGTGCCATACCAATCAAACTAATAAATACCTATTTTATCAAGCTAGAAAAAATAGTAACAAAATTAGTCTGCTTCAACAAAATGTTAAGAAAAGCAAGGGAACTGATGGAAAAAAGTGAATGAAGGTAGCCTAGCTCTACCAGATCAAAAATTAGACTATGAAGCATCACTCATCAAAACTGTCTGGTACTGGTAAAGAAATAGAGTAATGGATCAGTGGATTCAGATAGGTTCAAACAATACCATAGTAAGTGACTATAGGAGTCTAATGTTTGATAAACCCAAAGACATCAGTTTCTTGGACACTAACCCACTGCTGATAAAAAATGTTGGGAAATAATATGGCAAACACTAGGTATAGACACCATCTCACAACCTATTTCATCATAAGGTCAAAATGGGTAAGGATTTAGACATAAAGGGCGACACCATAGATATATTAATAGACCAAGAAATCCTCTATCAGGTCTTGAAAAGGGACAGATCTATCACCAAACAAGAAACAGAGTACATTAAAAATTGCAAGATGGATGATGTTGACTATATCAAATGAAGATGTTTTAGCACTAATAAAACCAATACTGCCAAAATTAAAAGGAAAGCCGAAAGTTGGGAAACAATCTTCCCAATTAGGAATTCTGATAAAGGTCTCATTTCTAAAATATAAAGAAAATTGCATCCAATTTATAAGGTTGCAAGTCATTTCCCAATTGATATATGGTCAAAGGATATGAATAGACCATTTTCAAATGAAGAAATTAAAGCTATATATAATCATATGAAAAAATGTTCCAAGTCATTACTGATAAGATAAATGCGAATTAAAACAAATCTGAGGTATCACCTCACCCTTATCACATAAACTGATATGAACAAAAGGGAAAATGATCAATATTAGGGAGATTGGGGGAAAATTAGGACATTGATGCATTTCTGGTGGAGTTTTGAACTGATCCATCCATTTTGGAGAACAATATGAAACTGTGCTCAAAGAACAATAAAACTGTTTATATCCTTTGACCCAGTAATTTCAATTCTAGACATATCCAGAACAAATCAAACAATGAAAAAAGTCCCAAATATTCCAAAATATTCTTAGCAACTCCTTTTTAGGAAACTGAAGAGATACCCATTAATTGGGGAATGGTTAAACAAGTTATTTTACATGAATATTATGGAATACTATTGTTCTATAAGAAACTATAAATGATCAGACTCTAGAGAAGCATGGAATGAATAACAGGATCTGATTCTGGGCAAAGGGAATAGAACCAAGAAAACAATGTATACATTAACAACAACACTATGAGATAATCAACCCTGATGGATGCAGTTCCTCTTTGCAGTTCAGAGAGCTAGGACAACCCTATTAGACCAGCTATAGACAATGCTATCTTCATCCAGAGGAAGAAAAGCAAAATAAAACAAAACAAAGCAAAAGTCCTTCAAAGTCTGAGCAACAGTACACTCACTTTAAATTTTTTTTCTCTTGCATTTCTTTACCTTAATCCTAATTCGTTATATCGAAAATGACTAATCTGTAAACACAAATATGTATGTACGTTATTAACCTGATTGTTTTCCCTGTGGGGGAGGGGGTGTTGGGACTGGAGGGTGGAAGAAATTTTGTAACATTAAAATACACATAGGAATATGGATGAATGTAGAAAATTTTCATATCATGTAGTTGGAAATATAAAATATAAGTAAAAAAGAATATAGACAGTCCCTTCAATTTATAAAAAAAATGCAACTGGCACTCAGTAAATGCTATTGAATGACCACAAAAAAATATTGCTTCTTTCATTTGTACCATTCATTTCACCTATCACACTGTCCTACTTGATTATAAATATATATGAATATAAATATATATCTATATATTAATTTATATAAATATGTATGAATATATAAACATAAATATATAAATATATATACACACACAATATATACATATAGGTATGCATATTCTCGATCTCACAATAGCTTCTTTAGGACAGATGTTTCACATGTCTTTAAACTTCCAATAAAACTTGGAATGACACCTTATATCTAGCATTTTCAGTTCAGTAAATGAGTTTATAACTTGATCAAATGAACAGAGCTAATGAGCGATTAGAGAAAGTAGGAAAAGAAGCTAAATCTCTTGATAGCTAAATCAATTCATTAGAAGTACTAATGTAATGATAAATCATTTTTATATAGTTTCTAAAGTTTTATTCATTACTTTGTCTTCAAGAAATCTATGAAGCATTGCTTTTATGTAGGGAAATTATATAGAAACATTTGTAGATTGTAAGCTAATATACGAAGTTTAACTATTATCATTCACAATTTTTCAATTAAAATATTGTGATTTAGAGGGTTTAATTTACTTCTTCATAGTCACACAGCAAATAATCATCCTGAACTGAACCTTGAACCTGGGACACCTGATTTAAAGTTCTTCAATCCTCTCCCTATATAGTATGGCACATACAAATCTGACCAATCATTAATATGTAAGACTTCAGAGGAGGATTTAATAAACAAACAAATTGCTGTACACAGTTAGGTGCTTTATAAATGCATTTTAAAATAGTGGGTTTTATCCAAGGTTGCAAAAAATAATTACTGGGTCACTGTTTTAACTTCCCTCCTGCAAGTTATTGGCAAATTTGACTCTTTCTCCTTGATTCATTTCAAATTTAGCATTCTTAATAAGGGTCTCATTTGCACATAACAATAAGATGGGACCGCAAATGCTTTTCCTCCTGGTACAATGATATGCAAGTATGTTGACCTCCTAACCATGATATATAAGTCTAATGATTTTATAATGACTTTTGCCTGCTGAGTTGTATATTCTAATCCTGGACTGACTATTATAATTTTAAACTGGACAGGTTATGCAAACAAGAGTATCTTACATTTTGGAGATTCTCTGAGTACATTCAACTTGAACCTACAGTATTGATTCCACTGATGTAATCCTAATAAAACTGATTTAAATTTTAAAATTAAGGATATTGGTGTTTAAGGAGAACACTGATTAGTGCTGACTTCATATGAAGACAGAACAGATGGTGTGATTTGAAATGCCTAGAAGATCCTCTTTCTCTCTATGTCCTCCAGGTTACTCGAAATTTCCTCATTGGAAATTCATTCCTTTGAGCAGAACACTCTTTCTTTCCTTAGGTCTTCTCTTAAACAGGAAAAATGCACCTAAAAAGAGTATAACTAGATCCATTGTGGTAGAGTAGAGGGGGGAAAGGAAAATACAAACGCTAATTCTCCCCCTTACTTGGAGACATCCTTAAAAGAAGATAATTATTCAGAAGCAGAAAAAGGTTAACACGTTAGAAATTCTTTACAAATTTAAGGTAAGGTATCTGTATCTGTCTCTGTTCTCTCCCTCTCTTTCTCTCTCTATCTCTCTCTCTCTCACACACACACACACACACACACAAACACACACACACACAAACACACACACATACACACACACACACACACACTCGGGCACACAAACAGAAAACAATAGCTCATGTTTTTATAAACCAAGGAATGGAGAATTATCATTTCACAAATACAGAAGTATGTCTTTTGAGGTAATTTGATTTCTGCTCTTGTCATTTTTTAGAAGGAAAAACAAATGATTTGTCTGGATTTGAATGTCATATATGGGTCTGAATGTGAATTCCTTTAGTCACTATTATTCCACTTGTTTTTGCCTTAAGATTGATGTAACCTTTGAAATTGACATGGACTTTGGTCTATACCCCTCTTAATGCCCTGCACTGTGGGTAGACAGTCCAGATCAGTGGATACTTGTGATCTTTATTTGTGGACAGTCCCCACTGACACAGCTGCAGAATAAATGGTGATTTGCTTCCCCCTCCACCACATTTTCAGCATTTCTTTGGTCTCTCTGAATCCCAGAACTTGGGATCAGGAAGAACCCCTAAGTACACATAGGTATTTAAAACAGAAAACAATGTTCAAAACTGGTCAGTCACTGGTCTTGGTGGATAACTTGGTGTGTTTCAAAGGGTGAATAGAAAATGCCCCTAATCTCTTTATCTATTGTTGACTTTGGAGAGTTTAAGTGTAATGTTTATTGTTTCCCTTGTATGAGAAATAAAGTAAAAGGAAAGCAAAACACAGGAGTTAGAGGTGACAATGAAACATGAGATTTAACATTGAAATTGATACTCATTCTACAGTACTAATGTCAAGAAAAGGAAAAGAGAATGACTTTCTCTTTTCAGTACATTGAAATTTTTTCCTGCTTAATTCAAGTCTTCATTTCTATTAGATCCAAATAAACAAAATCAAATCCTTGTAGTGTAAACTAATAATTAGGAGAGTAGTTCAATGGTGTTACCAGCCTTGGGATAAGAAGCAGATCTGGTTTTACATGTGGAGAATCTATGGGATAGAAAAAAAAAATTAGTGAAAAAGCTTGGGGTTGACAATAAGTGATCCTTGACAAAAGAGATTCATGAAAGGATTTTTCAGGCATTGCATCTAGGGACTAGGAACCACTTTGAGATAGGTTGCCATGAATATAGGGATAGAATTCTAGATGGTGTTTAGATTGGCTGGTATGTCCAAAGGTGAATGTTAGGAGGTAAAGATGTCTTTTCCAAGGGCAGATAAATCAGGACATGTGGTGAACAGGATGACAGGATTCCAAAGGAAGATTATCCTTTGTAATAGGATGACAGATGCTGTGTATGTGTATATGGACAATAATGTTAATAACCAACAGGACCTGTGACAGTCTCCTCCCATAGGTTTGAAGAGAATTATTTTTGATGATGATGATCCTAGTTGGCAGTACCAAGTAGTTGAAATAGAACTTCAGATAAATGAGTTGTCCTGGTTATAAGGAGTGAAGGAGTCATTTATTTTCAGTGCTCTTACTTTTGAAGGAAGTGCAGAGGGTCATAAAATGCAGATCATGACTTGGTACACAGTCATTCCAGAAAAACTAAGAGGCCGAAAGATTAGTGGAACGAGAGATTGTGTTTATAAGCCAACAGATTATCTTGCCTACAATAACTTGAATATATGAAATAACATTAGAGGTATAATTGAGGGCATATCACACCCTGTTTTAGAGAAGTAAGATACAACAAGTAAGGATCAAAGCATGCATTATCAGGTATATTCAATACATCAACTTGTTTATCTTGACTGTATTTCTTTGCTAAAAATGGAGAGTTGTGAGGAGGGGGGAGTACATTACTAAAAGATAGAGAGTAAATGGCAAACCACTACAGTATTTTTGCCAAGAAAATCTCAAATGGGGTCATAAAAAGTAGGACAAGTCTGAAGAATTACTGAACCATAAAAACAACAATTATTAGGTAATATATCTATGATACTGACAAAGAACCCGGGGAAGAATTCCAACATATTTTTGGTGATGTAGGGATATTTATTTTTGGTGAAGATGTACATCCACAAATGAAATCAGAGCTCGCTCAAAGAACTCTCTTTAAAAAATATCAGATAAGTCCTAAACTAATTTCCACTGCCAGCAACTAATATAGTATTCTTTAGCAAAGAAGTGCCTAGCTGCTACATTATTCTTATAGGAAAATATCACCAGAATTTCTTTTTCTTCCCTCTTAAAAAGTTGTTATGCTTTACCCTTATGCATATTTCAGCTGCCTTGCCATGAAAACAATAATACATGTTAATGTGATAGGATGCTTGGAGTTGGCATGAGCCAATTTAAAAATTTTGTTGGCTCTCACGTACATGAGTCAATACTCACAATGGAAACTGGACACAAGGCAGGGCATCTTCCCATCCCTTCTTGTATTGCTCTAGGAAGATGACACTAACAATTAGTGTTCTCTGAATTCTTTTATAAGCCACTTAACTATGTATGAATTCAATACCTCAATAGAGAGACAAATAGCTAACAACCATTGCCACTTCTCAGTTTCATTTTGCTGAGGTTTTCTGTCTAATTCTTGACCCTCATTACCTATTACCTGGGCATCTCATAATTTGGTAGGCTTTTTTTTTGCCCATGAACATGATAGTATGGTATTGATATTTTATCCTTTTTTCCTAGGGATACTTATTTCATTAGGGAGAGGGTTAAAGTGGGAGGAATATAAGGATATTTAAAACTTATCCACCCAGTGAAAACAAGCCTGTCTACATGCCATGACTTTCTTGCGTATAATAATGAAAGAAACTCAAAGGCAAACAGAAGTTAAGTTTAAAAAGTATAATTCTGACTCTGTATTGTTGGATTTTTAAAATTTTGTTAGTCACAAAAGAAAACCTCTAACAGATGTGTTCAATATTTTGTCCACTTAAATATGCACCTGCATATTGAAGCAAAAGGCAGCTGATGCCACAATGAATTTATTCTATCTCTCAAAATGTTTTTGACAAGTTTGACATAAATTAGTCACATAATAGACGTTATTGTTAAACTGTTTGAGCATAAAATAAAGTTCACTTAATTTTGCTGAATGAGCTGGTCAGAGAGAAGTCCTCCAACTGTCCTCATTTTGCCGTTAAGAATAAGCAGAAAAATACTTATGATGCAAAACCATTTGTTGACTATTTGGAGTCAGCATTTAATCAGGCCCAGGTAATTTCAGATTTGGCAATTATTTTGGGTCACACTTCAACTAGCACTCTAGGCAAAACTGTGAAAATATAGATAAATATCTCTCAATTTTCTTTCTTCATATCTCTTGCCTCTTCTCTATTCGTATGAACCAAACCTGAGATCCTCCTTAAATCATACTTGTTATTGCAATAGGTTACTCTTTGCTCTCTCCATTTTTAGTCTTTCTACTAACTTAAAAAGTTATCAATATAATTTTTTCAGAAGCAAAGAGCTCACTCTGTTATTTCCCTCTTCAAAAATCTACATGGACTCACTATTGAGTCCAGGATGAAAAACAAGTTCCTCAGCCTTCTCCTTAAAGTCCTCTATAATTTGTCTCTAGACTACCTATGCTAGTTTATTTTATATTTCCTGGAATGTGGGAAACACTCAATAAATGCATTTTTCATTCATTCATTCAATCATGAGCAATGTTTCTGGACAAAGCTGCTTGCTGTTCTATAGATGTTTCTTTCCATTTTCAGCCTTAATGTCATTTATCGTTCGCCCTATATGATCTGAATGTTCTCCTTTTTTTAACTCTGCTTTGAGACCTTAGTTTTCTTCAAAGATTAAACTAAGTGCCACCCACTCTGTGAAGTCTTTCTTAATCTAGTAGTTGTGTGTACTATGTTACTACCTGATAATTACTTTGCATTTACTTTGAAATATATTCTTTCTGTTCCAGTGGAAGATTTGATTTTTTTTTTTGATGTCTTCCATTCACTCTCGAAGAAGACTGTGACATCAGAAAGGTGAAGGCATGATAAACACATAAATTGGATTTGAGTGAAGGAGTACTGTACAAAGTCACCAGCCTCACGTTCTTCTCCAGAGTCATCTAAATCTAATAGTCAGATATTAATCACGATGAGTGGAAATAGCCCTGACTGTGAGGCAAAGTTAAGTGACTTGCCCAAGGTCACACAGCTAACACCTGTCAAGTGCCAGAGGCTGCAATCGAATTCAGGTCCTCCTTTTCCTTGGGAACAAGAACTGATTTATCTTTGCATCTTTAGTAATGACAATAATGCTTTATATTCACTATTTAGGCATCAAATAAACTCTTAATAAATTGAATGGATTTTTTCTCTATCAGTTATTTTCATCTTTTTTTCCTCATTCAATATGACATAATACTTTTACCTGAGTATAATGCAGAGTAAATAACATTAGACTTGGGATCTTAAGACTTAGTATCAGATCTCTCCATTAAACACTCTTCACATCTGCTCATATTACAATCTAGAGAATGCTACTTAACTTCCCTAGGCTTCCACTGGTAGATTTTTAACCTCTCTGTCCCAATGATTTCTCATAATGCAGATACTTCCATCTTCCTATGACTATTTTAAGTATCAAATAATATAATGCATATTAAAGAGCTTTGTTACATTAAGGGACTATATTATTTATTGTTAGTTAGGCATACTTTCTTGGTTAACATACTGGAGTTGTTTGCCAATTTCTTCTACAGTTTATTTTACTGTTGAGGAAGATGAGGTTAACAGGGTTAAGTGACTTGTGCATGGTCAAACAGTTTATAAGTCTCTGAGGCTAGATTTGAACCCAGATCTTCCTGACTCGAGAACTGTACCACCTAGTTGAATTATTATATTAATATTATTTATTCTCATGTCTAAACCTAGTATGTGAGCAGCATTTTCATAGCTAAGATAAAAAAGCATGCATGTTCAGCATTATGTCTTCAAACAATTTTCTTTTAAATGTAGTCTCTCTGAAGGTACAAGTTCTCTAAACTAAGACTATATCTGGGGCAGGAGTTCTTACCACAATGTCCTTAGGTTAGATTTCAGGTGGGTCTATGAAGTGAAATGTGAAAAAATGAATGTTTACTTACAATAACTTTTTTATTTAAATGAGCATTTCTTTCAGCAATATTTGCTTTTTAATATTTTCCCGAGAAGAGCTCCATAAGTTTCATCAATCCGACAGAAGGGGTTTTTCACTCAAAAAAATGGTGAAGAGCATGGGCCACATTTTCAAGGTAGCAGAAAGCCATTAAACAAGTTTCAAAAGAAGGGTCATGAACTAAACTTTTAAGCATTATTATTTCTTTGATCAATCAAAATGTTCAAGGTATAGTAAACAGGGAAACATTTGGAAAGAAATGTAAATATAAAATGACCTATGCATATTTGTTGCAAGGGAAATCATTCATTAGAAAAACGGGAGATTAGTGAGCAGAGATACACAAAAATTAAAACTGATAAAACATTAGTTTAAATGCAAAGAAGGAAACAAGAAATGCAGAAGAGGATACATATATATATTGAAAAATTCTGGTACCTGGCAAGTAGAATATATCCACATATATATTTGTATGTCTCTGTCTTTGTCTCTGTCTCCCTTTGTTTTTCTCTCTCTCTCTGCATATATATAAATATATATATATATATATACACACACACACACACACACACACACACACACACACACACATATATATATAATTACATTTAAATATTTCTTGAAAATCAAACTATTCACAGATCTCTGGTTTCTCATATAACTATTTCATATATCAAAATATTTGTTTATTAATGATTTTAAGTTCATAATAAACATTATAAATAAATTATAAAGCGATTGAGATTTTAGTTTTACAATATAAAAAACACAAGTCATAGGTTAAATATATGCATTTTATTATTTTAACTTTTTAATTTTATGAACTATAGCAAGCATATCCATAATATAGTTGAATAAAAATAGATGATTGCACATGAAATTTCAAATCTATTATAAATAACTTGATATTCCTTTTAAAAATATAATAATCTTATCAAGTAATTTTCTTTTTACCCCCTCCCTACTGAGATGGTTACCATTAGATATAAATATATATCCAAATCCATATGTAAAATTATTCTGTACATCTAGTTATCACTTCTTTCTCAGATTATTGATAATGTCTTAAGAGCATCTGTAATTAGAGTACTAATCATAGTAAAAACATCTTAGTCACCCCCACATTGTTATTAAAATAATATTTTAATATCATATACAAAATTCTCATGGTTCTACTTTTTCCACTCTTCATTATTTTGGTCTATCAATGTTTTTTTTCCTAAAATTAATGAGCTCATGGTTGACCTATTTGAGGATTCCAACCTATGTGCTGTACACACCAAATGTGTTCCAATCATGCCAAAAAATATCCAGCTAGCACACTGCATCCATGGAGGGCAAGCTTAAACTCCACAATGAGAGGGAACATTCTTCATTCTCAAAGCAGAAAATAAATCTCTTCTTCCTGTTATTCCTGAACATTAGATATTTTTCCACATGGGGTCAAAAGGTACCTAATATACCAGTGTGAATGGGAAAATAGGGACAGAATCAGGTATTGGCAATTTTTTTTTCCATTTCCATTGATGTGTGAATTTTGAATATAAATGAGAGGACAATTAAATTGTCATAAGCTCACAGGATCAAAAAGGTACAAATGTAAAATAGAAAGAGGACACCAGATGGCATTTTTTCTAATCCCTTATTTTTAAATAAAAGGAAACTGAGACCCAGTTATGTTAAGTGATTTGTCTTAGATCACACAACTAATACCTATTAGACAAAGGGTTAGCAACTAATGGATGTGTTTATGACAGATTCCTTTTTCTTGCTAATAACAAGGTATGAGCATCTATTTTTTCACACTTTTTTAAAAAGTCTAAAAAAATATAAAAAAACATTCTGGACCAAAACTTGAAATTTGAAAACTTGAATAGGACAAATATTTGAATATTTCAATTAAGTTTTTGTAAGATTTTCTCTTTAAGATAACTCAGTAATTTTAATAGATGAAAATTTTGAAAATCATACTATTTAGGTTCTCTTGGAAACCCCAAGTTTAATAAAGTCTCAATAATCCTCCCTTATTCCCCTTCTTTATTTTATCCAGGTAAAGTAGCCAGCAGAAGACCATTTATATTTTGATGGAAATAGTTCTGTACATTTTGCTCCACAAATTGATTTGATCTTAGTATCTGTATCCTCAGCAAACATCCAAATAGAGCAAAGTACTATTTGACAGCAATAACCCAAAGCCAAGTGTGTCCTGACAGGGTACACTATCCCTCCAAGAACAGAAAGAGAAGAGTAAAGCCACCTTGACAGTGACCAGTTCAAATAACAAATTCATTAAAAATCTTTCCTCATTCTATAACCAATCTGTTTCCCCATCTGAAGTTGAGAACAGCAAAATTCCAATAAACCAAATTAACAAAAATCAAGAAAAGGCCATACTCTGTACCTGACCTTAGCTGACACCCATTAGAGGGTCATTCCCTTAGGATCAATGCTACTTATGCATAACTATGGACACCACAAGTCAATGGCCAGTGATAAAAGAAGCAAAATCAATAAACATGAGAGAAATGGAGATAGAGGGAAGAATTAAACATTCACGAAAAGAGAAAAAAATAGACAGTGAAATCACTAGATTTGCTCAAAGCATGAAATGTAGAGATCATTAAAGGACAAACATCTACAATTGAAAAAAAAAACTTTTGCTTTGTTTTGTTTTCCTCTAAGTCTGTTCCTTTAGCTCATACAGAATATGAACTCACTGTCATAAATAAGATTCAGAGAAGATTCCAGGAAGTTCCAATAGTGTATTATCAAACATACCCATTCTTTTACAAGTCTTTTTATCTATAGCATCTCCCCTTTCTCTTCTCTTTTGTTCACTGTTATACAGTTTCTAAAAGTACAACTTATATTTTTCCTCTCAATTTAGTCAGCAACTAATTACCCTTGTTTAACCTACCCCCCATCTATTTTCATTTCCATCTCATTATATTTCCCCTGAAACTATTCTCTCGAATGTTGCCCATGACCAATGATGTATGATAGCTGTTTTCAAGTATTTAAACCTATATGAGAGGTTAACCTTAATTTGCTTGACGTCACTAGGAGCAATGTGTTTATGTTTTAAAGAAATAAATACAGAATTACAAAGTATCATTTATAAGAGTTAGATGCATACTAAGATGGATCTTTTGAGGCAGATAGTGGGTTCTCTCTCATTGAAATACTTTAAACAAAACCCAGTTAAGCACCTGCCTCCTATAGAGTAATTAGTTACTTTTCCAAGACTTATACTAATAACCTATGATATAACTTTTCACTCTGAGCTTCTGTGTTTCTGATACCTTGCCAAAAACTTCCTTAACAACTGAGTTTTATTTTAACTTTTTTTTTCCTTTTCTGATTTTCTGTAACACAGAGTTGCAAATAAGCTTTTGCTTATATAATTACTTATATTGTTTCTTGAATAATTACTTATATTGTTTCTAGTGTGATTAGTTCTTGCCTTCCTTCTCTTATAAGAAAATGTTAAAGACAGTCATAAAACTTCTATTTATTAAGATTATAAGAGTGCCTACTTTTTGTTTTAATACTTGATATCAAAAGCAGATAATTCAGTTCTTTATTCAATGACTTGGCTTGACTAGGCACTGTTATAACATTTTGTCATTTTTTATGATTAGGAGATCCAGGCATTTACTTTTTCTTCCCACATTTGATTGTCTTTGATTTTTGTTATTTACTTTCATTTAATTTTTCACAGTGTAGTAAAACCATATTTCTATAGTAGTATGTGTCACTCTTCAATGTTTCTTTGTCTTCTTTATGATGAAGCACAAATACCATAAACTCACTATCTTGTTGGCACAGTGGATAAAGCACTGGCCTTGGATTCAAAGGACAGGAGCTCAAATTCAGCCTCAGACACTTGATACACACTAGCTATATGACCTTGGGCAAGTGACTTAACCTTGATTGTCTCACATCCAGAGCCATCTCTGGTTTTCCTGATTCATATCTGACCACTGGACCCAGATGACTATAAGGAGAAGGTGAGACTGGTGACAGCAATAGCACTCTCTCATTCAAATCCAATTCATGTGCTTTTCATGTTATGAAATCATTGATGTATTGGTCTTCTTTAAGAATGAAGAACAAACATTACATTTCATGATGCTCTCCTCTGAATGTTATATGTTTCAGTCAAATTGGAATATTTTCTATTCCTCAAACATAGAACTCTATCTCCTTCCACCTCCTCTTTGCACAATCTGTACTGCAAGTTTGTTTCATATTCTAACTCCTTACTTCCATCTCTTAGGTTTCTCAGCTTCCATCAGACTGTTCCTTTGATGTAGCTCCACATACAAGGCATTTTCTGATTCTGGCAATTGTCTGTGCTCTGCCCTTTCTCAAATTATCATTGTTTTATTGACATATATGTACATGGTGTTTAGAATATAAACTCATTGAAGACAAAAATTGTTGTTCATTATTCCTTTGTATCTCCAAACCATCTCATAATATTTTTCACTTAATTATGTATAAAACGTGCTTTTTGCTTTGAATGGTTGAATTAGAAATATTTTTCTTCTTGTCTTTGCTACTAATTTAAAATCAATTGTTTCTTATTCTAATAGTTATTAATTGTAGGAACTTAGAGTAATATACCTTTTTCAATAAAGGAACAAGCTGAAATCACACAAAATAGTTTAATTCCTCTTTCACCTCCTAGTTCTTTGAATATAAATACCTAAAGTCAACTATCTATGTCTCTCTTTTTTTAAATCAAGGCTAAACATTTTTATCCCTTTATCCTAATTATATACATCACAATTTAGAAAACTTTCACTATTCTGATAATCCTCTTCTTTTAATCCATAACATTGTTTCCTTGTTTCAGAATTGTTCCTAAACTCAATTATTAAACAATAACTTTTTTCTTAAATAATAACTTTTTTACCTCTTTTGGATATTTCTGTAATTTTTGTGGGGAATATTGAGAAATTAACATTTCTTTCAAATTCTTTCTTCTGTTTTCCCATGACTTCGGCAATCATATTTAGGTTATTTGTCAATGTTCTAAGATAATTGTTTCCCAGTTTTGAGCACATCACACTAAATGTCACCAACCTCTCATAGTACTAAGAGTAACTTCTGTTTTCTTCCTTCCTTCCATCCTTCATTCTTTCCTTCCTTCCTTTCATAAGCATTTATCAAGAGTCTACTATGTACCAGACACTGTACTGCTACGGATTCAAAAAGGGTGCAAAATAAATAGCATTTCAAAATGTCTCAGTGCTTACATTCAATTTGAGGGAAATTAAGGGAACAAAGATAAATATAAAATATGGGTAATGTAAAGCAAAGTGATTTTCAAAGAGGATAGCAATAAGAATTACAACATAGGTTCTCTAAACAACATGATGATATTGTTTGCTCTTTACTGCCAAAGAAGACCATGACATCAGTGAAATGATACCATGATTAGCATATATACTGGATTTAAGTGAGTGAGTGCTGTGCTAAGTCCTTTATTCTTCAGAACCATCTGGATCCAGTGACCAGATATGAATCAGGTTGCTTGGAGGTGGCACTGGATGTGAGGCAATCAGGCTTAAGTGACTTGCCCAAGGTCACACAGTCAATTGTCTGAGTCTGGATTCAAACTCCCATCTTCCTGACTCTAAGATTGGTACTATATCCACTGTGCCATCTAGCTGACATATAGCCAAACACTGAAGGGATCAAGGGATTTTTTTTTAAGATGGAATGGAGAGATCACTTTCCAACAAAGAATCAAAAAAGTGAATAATTTGTTTTTTTTTCCTCTTAAGCATATACTTATACTTACCCTTACTGCCTCACATTTCTTCTTGATATGAACTTTTGTCAAAACACATCTTTCCAATGATGTGTATTTATGATGATTTTTAAAAAAATCTAATCATAAAACTTTTTGTTGGTCTGTTATATTGCCTATTGTTGTTTTGGGGACATCATTCTAGCCTATCAAGATAACAAGCTTTTCATGTTCCTTGGAAACACAGATAGCTAATGTTCCTAATAATGTGATTGTATCCCTTTAGGGGGAAATCATCCCTTCAGATCTCAGCCAAGGTTCACCTTCTGCTATGATACAGGTTTGATTGCCATTTGTTATTTTTATTTGCATTTGTTGATCCATTAAAATATATCACCCACAACTTAACTAAGTTACCATCTGGTAGAAAAGTTTTGAGAGATGTTGTGAGATTGTCTGGTAATAAAATAGCCCCAGGCTCCATATTTTCAATATGTCTGTAATCCCCCTAACAGATATGTATAAATTAGCTATCTTATAAGGGGATTTAACAATTTATTTTTATTTAAATATTAAAGTCAGTGATAAAAAATATACATTATTGATGGAAAGCAGATTTACATATTTAATTACCAACACCTTCTTGGAGTTTTACAAGTTCAATATTAAAAAAAAATCACTTCATTTCATGTAATCTGTGTACTGGAGAATGACCTATATGTGCCTGGGACTTGGTGGTGATATGCAAGGATAGTATTCTCAAAATCCTTCCATACAGTTATTTCTGACACTTCCCATGGATTCTTGCATTTATTAGCATCACAGTTATCTAAGGAGTTACTGATAAAGGAATTCTACCTGTGCCCTCTTCTTTCTCAGGAGGAAATTATTCCAGCAAGAGAGATACCCATTGTAAAGAAGATTCAACTTTATATCTAGGTGAATACAATTCTAAATGTCTGACGACAAAACTAAAAAAACCTGAAAATTGCCTATATAACAGATACTAAATATATATTAGTTGTTATCTCTTATTTAATAGTCAATTATACATACAATTTTGGAGGTCAGGAATTAAGACATTTACTCATATTCCTCTACTGGGGGGGATACTAGGCATTCAATAAATTTTTACTAAATTCAATTAAACTGAATCAAATTAACTGGAACAAACAAGCAAAGGGAGAAATTAATATTGAAAGGACTAGATATTTTAGTATGTTCTATGAAAAGGATAATAGAATACGGACCTGAAGGACTATGAGAGCACTAGTTAGCTTGCAGAGGGTAGGGGAAAGAAGCAGAGCTAGAGAGTATTCCAGACAAATACCTACCTTTCCATTCAGCCTTATGATTCAATTCAAGGAGCATTTACTAGGTCCCTACTTGTTTAAAGAGTGTGGATAAGCAGTAGGAGTTCCTGTCATTTAGATCTTAGGATAGATTAGGTCTCTCAGTGCTCTTCCAAGGAAACTATTGGATTTTCCAGAGAACTAGGAAAATTGTATTAGACTGGCTATGAACGATGTTATCCCCATCCAGAGGAAGAAAATCAAAACAAAACAAAACAAAACACACACACACACACACACACACACACACACACACACAAACACTTCAGAATCTGATGAACACTTTATAAAAATTATCTCTTATGTTTCTCTTTCCCTTATTCCTAATTCCTCATACCAAAAATAACTAATCTGTAAACATATTTATCAAAAATATATATGTATTATCAAAAATATGTATGTATGTATGCTAACCTGACTGCCACTGAGGGAAGGGGGGTGGAAAGGGAGGGTGGAAGGAAATTTTGTAACTTAAAAATGCATATGTGCATATGGATGAAATTAAAAAATAAATTAAATAAATAAAATTAAAAAAGAAACTAGCATTTTCAGTCAAAATGAGTTTTAAATAACTTCTCATATAATTGGATCATTTCCTAATGCCTGTGAGAGACCATATAAAATTTAAAGATTATTTTCCCAAATGTATATTAAGTTTATATTGAGTATGTTGAGTTTATACTGCCTTTTTTGTCATCCTCTTCTATCTACTTAAAAGACTGTTATTAAGCCTTCTCTTAGTCTATTATTCTCTAAACTGAATAATCATAATGCTGCCTCCTCTCCTTCTCCTTTTCCTGCTCCTTCTCAGGTCTCCCTCTCCTTTTCCTTCAACCTTCAGCCTCCCTCTTCCTTTACTCTTCTTCTTTTCTCCTTTCCTATCTCCTATCTTCTCCTGTTCTCTCCTGTCCTGTATTTTCTCTCTCATACACTCACATGTATATTTTCACACATATGTATGAAAAATATGTTTTATAATAGTATAATAAACAGATTTTCTCTCATGGAAATACAGTTAGGCCTTTGACTTAGCAAGAATGATTATTATATTCAGACCAGATCTTTGTGGAATAACCATTATAACCAAGCATAAGTTTGGTCTTTCCTGAAGGTCAGTAAAATGCATGCTTTTGAAAATAAATAAATAAATGCAAAGTTATACCATCACAATTCAATTTAACCTAGTGAAGCACTTTCTGAGTGGTATGTCATTATAGCCAAGGTAAAATCACTAAATATGATATTGAGTTGATTATCAGATATATAATTCTAAACTTTTATAGATGTATAATGATATATAGATTGGTAAATTAGATATTACTAAATAAAATTCCCAAGACCTGATGCAGAATGTGAGACCTGAATTATATTGTTAATATAAAGTATATGTGAATATACATATATCTGGAAAAAAAGATGACCAGTTGCCTTTAAAGACTTTCATGCAGTTATAATTATCACCAACAATAGTGTCAGGATCCCATAGTATTTTTTTGCCTTAATCTCTTGACTAATACTTCATCAATGATTCTCTGTAAATATCTGGCTTCCATAAAGAATTTCAGGTGAGGAGTTTTCCTCAGTAAGACCTATTTTTAGGTGATAAAATATCTATTTTCTTCCAAGTATATGTACTTTGAAAGAAGAAGGTATAGAAGGGGCTAGTCCAAAAACATTTTTCATCATGTAAAGATGACTTAAATTCACTAAATAAATGTTTGTTAACCATTTTTTATTCTGCCAAATATCACTCATATTTTGTGCTTACATTTCTTTACTCAATTAAAATTTGGGTAATACTCTGCCCAACTTACTTTACTTAGTACTCAATATCCTACGACATAAGTAAGGCTATTATCCATATTTTATAAATCAGGAATCTAAAGCTAAATGAATTTGCTAGCATCTTATACCTATAAACATGTTAAGGAAGGATTTGAATCTAAATCTTTACAACCTCAGCAGAAGAAATTGTCCCTCCATTGAGAAGTTTAGAATGCAATTAGGGAAGAGAAAATTGATGGAGATTGTGAATAAAATAATCCCTTTGATTATATGATCAGTTTAAGTGTAAGAAAATAGGGCTCATCTATTTCTGATGATGAATTTTCTCTTAATATTCTCTCAATCTTTCCTTTCTTTCTACTGTGAAATTTCCTAATTTTTCTCTTTTTCCATCTGTATTTTATTTCTGCTCTTCAGTATTTAAAAATATATTATAATGGGGTGGCTAGGTGGCACAGTATAGAGTACAGGCCCTGGAGTCAGGGGTACCTGAGTTCAAATCTGGTCTCAGACATTTAATAATTACCTAACTCTGTGAGATATAATAACCTACCTGCTATCAAGGTATCTGTAGAAGCAGAATCTGCCAGTGGAGAAAATTTATCTCCCATACCCCAACATACAAATTCCCTTTTCCCAATATTTCCTGATGTTTGCTTTATGTGGTAAAAATGCTTTGGTGTAATGATTAGATGTGAGAACCATACAACATTTGTTTTTCATTTTGGATGTGACATAGTAGGCTATGTAAGCAGCACTGAGTTGAAATATGGATAGCAGATACTATGTAGGTCACCTTTTCTCTCAAACCAAGCTCTTTTCTGAACTCTACTATTTCTGAAAGTCCTCCTTTTACTTAAGCATATCTAAAACTTCAGTATCCCCCATTTCATGTATCCAATTATTTGCTAAATCTTGTTTCTGTTTTCTTTTTTTCTTTATCCCTCTCTTTTCTTCTCAGGCCTTCAAAGCCACTACCCTAGACCTGACCTGCTTGATAATCTGTCAGTCAAGGAGACAGATTAAGAGACTACTGTATAAGTATAGGCAAGTGGTATTAAGGAATCAAACCAGAGTGGATGTGCTATGTGTAGAAGACTCATGAGAAATGATGCAAAGGTAAAAAAAAATTAAAATTTGGCAAAGAGAAACAAATTGATTGGCGAGAGACTTGAGTTTTAGTCCTAGAATTAACTAAGTAAACATAGGCAAATAGAAAGTAATTGCTTCTCAATTATCTTCATTTATAAATTAAATTATATTTTCAGATGCCATTTCAGTTTTAAGATGTTATGATTCTGCAAAACTATAACTAGATTTGCATATCAAAGATATTTTTATAAAAGGAAAATAACATTTGTGCAAAAATATTTAAAGTATCTCTCTTTTTGTCATGACTAAAAATGAGAAACTGAAGGAAGGGGAAACTATCAATTGGAGAATGATCGAACCAATTGTGGCATATGTTTGTGATGGAGTATTATTGTACCATAAGAAATAATAAAAGGATGTTTTCAGAAAAATCTGAAAAGACATACATGAACTAATGCAAGTGAGCAAAACCAGGAGAACACTGTACACAATAACAGCAATATTGTACACTGAACAACAGTGAATTACTTAGATATTCTCAGCAATATATTAATCCATGGCAATCACAAAGGAATTATGATGAAAAATGCTATCTGCCTATAGAGAAAGATTCAATATCAAATGAATGCAGAACAAAGTGTTTTCCCTCCTTCCATCTTTCCATCCTTCCATTCATCCTTTCTTCTTTCTTTCTCTTTCTAAATTTTCTTCCACAAAATATGGACTAATGTCAAAATTTTTCACACAATTATATGTATGACCTATATCAGATTGTTAACTATCTCAAGGAGGAGGAAAAAAAATAGAATTTTTATGCAAAACAAAAATATTGAAAAAAATGTTATTGCATTCAATTGAGTGAAAATGTTCTTTAAAAAATCAAGGTCCAGACTTTATGAAATTCACATTCAAAGTGCCTAGAGATTAGTGGAATGAGGGAGATAAGTTGGATCTAAGAGAAAAAAGACTAGTACAGATCCCTTGTTTGAATATATGGGGAGAGGTGAATACTCCTTCCATGACTTCAAACAGTGGTAGAGCACCTATGGAAGTAAGTGATTAATTCTATTACTTTAGCATGACTCAAGGATAACAGGAGGTAAGTAGACTGTTAGGTTCCAGTGAAAAGCATTGAATTTGATAGCAGTTTATGAATAGAAAATGTAGAATATGACAGGAGTGTCTTTGGTTGATATAAACTAGGCAGCATATTTTTTGACGTGAAAGGATTGTGTGATTGCTGGTAGGATGAGTAGGAGATACTGAATTTGGCAACACCCTTAGTTTCCCAATATTTGAGATTCATACTTTGTGTGTGGTAGAAGCAGGGGAAGATGAGTGTTTTTGGCTTAGATTCTCTATTTAGAGAAATGGCACCTTCTGTGAATGAAACATTTCCTGATCTCCACTGTTAAAAGCACACTTCCCCTCAATTTTTATGTATTGACCTATTTATGTATTCGTAGCCTCCCCAAAAAGAAACCAAGTCCCTTGAAGACTTCAACTTTTTAAGTCTTGTTTTTGAATCATCAGTTTACAGTGACTTGCCCATAATAAGCTCTAAGCAAATATTTGAAATTGCTTTAATGATCTATTACATACATACACACACACACACATGCATACACACACATACCCACACACAGCCACACCCATCAGTGAGGTGAAATTGCTTGTATGAATCATAAAACTCAGCTGAGGAGAGGCATGATCCTAATTATATGTTCATATATAAAAATATATATGTATATGCATATGCATGTATACATGTATATTTTGTGCATGCATATGTATATATGTGAGTGTTTACAGATAGATAATACCTGCAAATTCAATACATGTCTTAATATGGAGAGACCAAAGATAATATAGGTTTGGGGTCTAGGTAGAAAAATGCTGGAAGGAAGGATTGTTAGGTATGACAGTTCTTTGGATTGTTCCCTCCCTTTGCCCATTCATGTTTAATTTGTTATCATATAGAGTCAGTTTACATCTGGACATGACATGGGAAATGCCACCCGATTTTGAATCATTTTACCCTTGGGCATGGACATCATTCAACATCACCATTATCCACATTATCTAAATTGCTTGAACATGTTTATGCACAGTTAATGGATTGTATTGTAAAGAGTAACGTTTGGTCTAGACATAAATCTGGTTTTAGAGCTTCTCCTTTGATGATGAATGTGTTAATAGCCTTTACACATGAATTCCTTTTATAGCCATATAGGGTAAAATTGGCCAGAGATACTGCTAGATAAAGAAGGTCTGATTATAAAGGGTCTGAGTTTGATAGAAGATTTTCATTAAAATCAGTTAAATTTTTGTTTCTACTCAGGTTATTTACTAGCTGCAAAATGATCTAGAATTTTTATCCTATGTCATTCTATGAAACAATCTAATTAAGGGAACTATTTTCTTCATATCAAAGAGAACAACATTCAATTTTTTAACTTTGTGTTTTTCTTTGCTGGATCATGACTTCTTAGAAAAATAGTTCTAGTTTTCTCCTGCATGCAATATCCAACTTGCTTCTTTGTCTCTTTACCAGAATTCTAACGAATTGTTTAAAACCATGTCAAATCTTATCTCCTACATGAAGACTTAACTTGAAAGTCAGACATTTCACTCTCCCTTGAACTTTCTTTGTACTTATTATCAAATTTATGCATTTGACCTTGTGTTACATCCTATTCATGAATGATATTATTAGGGCAGAGATTATGTCATATTCAACTCTTATCTTTCCAACACTGGAGTTACAATATTGGAGATAGTACAGCATTACTCTTAATAAATGTTACTATAAAAATGTCAAACAAGTTCCTTTTTTTCAATTAGACTGCAAATTCCATAATAATAGGAATGCTTTTTTATCTAAATTTCTCATCTTCTTCAGAAATCATGGTAATCTGGAGATATTATACCTCTGAAGCTATTCCTATCACTTAAAGAGAGCATTACCAGTGTGTTTGTGAACAATTGTCCCTGAGTGGAGAGGAAAATAATACCTTGAAAGGAGTTAGTACTTTGATGTGATCAATTGAATCAGTATAGAGAATAAGTATATGAACATGAGAAAGGAAAAGAACTAAGTTATAATGACTGTCTAATGAAAAGAAATGCATTTTTGTGAGTTTGGAACCCTAGGGTATTTAAAAGTTTATGAAACATCAAAGGATATTTTGGCAGTAGTTGAGAGGGGGGAGGTATTTTCATGGGTCTAGGTCCTTGCCATTACAAACATCAATAGCAGGGACCAAGAATCTATATATTTCAATGGCAAATTTCTGAGATTCCTCCTTTCTTTATAAGAGGAATGAGGCACATAAAGGGACCCTAAAAATTTAGAAACAGGATACAAGTGAAAATATATGACTATGCCCAGTAGTTCTCTAGCTTCCTCAGAAATAATACTCTTCATATAACAGTCACTTAATTTCTTTTATGAATGTGGCTAAATATCTTGTCTCCCAAATAGATTATAAATTTCTTGAGGGCACAGACTTTGTATTATTTTTTTATTTATTTCCTCCTGTACCTGTCACAATGTTGTATTCTCAGTGATGCTCAACAAATAACTGTTAGAAGGGGAAGAAGCCAAAGGAAATGGCTTGGTCATGTTGATGTGAAGTTTAACATCAAAATATTTCCTTATAAATCATTTAAGATGACACTATAATGAAGCCATAGAAAGAAAATTATCAACAGGAACTGTTATATTTTTTGGGGGGAACAATTGGAAAAGTACTGGCACAGATACTACATCCAAATCTTGCTCCAGAAGGTCAACTCTAGTGAGTAAGAAATTTGTGAGGCATTACAAAATTCTATCTAATAAAAATATATATATATATATATATATATATATATATATATATAATGTCTTGTTAGCATACGACAACTAAATTCCTTACACCATTAATTTAATTTGTTGATTTGTCATTGTATTTGGAAGGACCCTCTTAAATATGCACCTTTGGAGACCTTCGGCCAAGATGGAGGAGAGAAGACAGGCACAGTTTTAAAGTCTCCTGATCTTTCTGCATCTATCATATGAAACAGACCTCTTAACAGTAATGAGACCCACAAAACCAAGAAAGAAAAGCCAGGAGAAAGAAGATCTACCTCAGGACTTGTTTGCAGCAGCAGCCTTGGGTGAGTTAGGGCTGGTGAGTCTAGGCTTGTAGGGCAGATCAGCCAGATTAGCTGCTGAATTGGAACCAGCATTCTGAGGGCCCCAGAGACAGACCTGCTGCATCAGCAGTGGGGCTAGACCACGGGTGCTTGAGTCAACTAGAGGGCAGAGGCACTGGTGTTGGCACTGACACTCTGGAGCTTGCTGACAGGGCTGGGGGGAGAGTTCTGGTGCAGGAGAGCTGCAGAAACAATCCCTGGGCTCCTCTGGTCTGAGGAACTCTGAGTCCATACCTCCCTTGCCTCTGAGGCCTCTTCCCAGAACAAAGGATTACAGACTACTTCTGCCTCAGGCACAGGTGTGTGAGCAGAAGAACCAGCCCAGCTAACAACAGCAAGAGGAATGATTTCACCCCAGGGTAAAGCCCACCATTGATTGAAGGCCAAAGGACTCAATAGCTTCAATAGCTCCCTTCAAGCTATGGGAGAAGGCCTCAATCAAGATCACAGACACTACAGAGAAAGCAACCAGCACCTCCTACTGGCCAGCCAGAAAATTGCACTCAGTGAGTAAAGCCTCTAGCGATCCCAAACCCCTGTGAACCAGCCCCTCACCACCTCATGGTCTTAGAAAAATGAAGAAGGGTCAGTGAAAAGGTGGATTCATAGAAAAATTCTTGGAAGGAAAATACCCTAACTCAGAGATACCTAGAGCCTCTGAGGAGAATATGATCTATTCACCAGCACAAAAAGACTTACTTGAAGAAATAAGGATGGAGTTTAAAAATCAATTGAAAAATTTGGCAAAAGAAACCAAAGAGAAGATAAATACTTTGGAACAAGAAACCAAATCCTTAGAAAATGCAATTGGACAAATACAAAATAAATAAATCTCTCACATCCTCAATTGGGTAAATGCAGAAAGAAAATAATTCTCTCAAAACCTCAATTGGTCAAATGGAAAGCTCTTTCAAAAGTAGAATTGGCCAACTGGAAAAGGATTTGCAAAAGGTTAATGAAGAAAAATCCTCCCTAA
Organism: Macrotis lagotis; assembly: GCF_037893015.1. Taxonomy (NCBI): domain Eukaryota; kingdom Metazoa; phylum Chordata; class Mammalia; order Peramelemorphia; family Peramelidae; genus Macrotis; species Macrotis lagotis. The sequence continues at coordinate 316,840,675 of NC_133666.1, read as the reverse complement.
AAAAAGAATGGGGGCGTGGCTAGGTGGCATAGTGGATAAAGCACCGGCCCTGGAGTCAGGAGTACCTGGGTTCAAATCCGGTCTCAGACACTTAATAATTGCCTAGCTGTGTGGCTGTGGGCAAGCCACTTAACCCCATTTGCCTTGCAAAAAAAAAGAATGGAGTCTGCAAAAACTAATGACTTCATGAGACAGAAAGAACCTGTCAAACAAAATTAAAAAAATGGAAAAATAGAAGAAAATGTAAAATACCTCATCAGCAAAATCACTGACCTCGAGAATAGGTCAAGGAGAGGTAAACTCAGAATTATTGGACTTCCTGACAGTACTGAAGAGAAAAAAAAAGCATGGACTTAATATTTTGTGATCTAGTGATGGAAAATTGCCCTTGATATCATGGAACCAGAGGGCAAAGTAGTTATTAAAAGACTACATTTATCCCCTCCAGAAAGAGATCCTAAAATGAAAACACCAAAGAATATGGTGGCCAAATTCCAGAACTATCAGATAAAAGAGAAAATCCTGCAAGCAGCCAGAAAGAAACAATTTAAATATTAAGGACCCACAGTAAAGATCAGGCAGGGCAGGACTGCATCAACATTAAGGGATCAAAGGGCCTGGAAGGAGATATTTCAAAGAGCAAGGGAGCTTGGAATGTAGCCAAGAATCCACTATTTCACAAAGCCAAGTATTCTTTTTCAGGGAAAAAGATGGACATTTAATGAAATGGAAGAACTCCAAAAATTACTGATGAACAGACCAGAGCTAAATAGAAATGTTGGACATCAAACAGGAGGTTCAAGTGACACATAAAAAAGTTAAAAGAAAAGGGGGGGGAGAATAAAACCTGCTATCCAATAAGTTGAAACTGGCTATATCCCAGCATGTGAAAAAGCTTTTCATAACTGTTGAGAACTGTAACTCTAAGAGAGAGAATATACTTAGCCAGAAGTGATGGACATTCATTGAATGGGGATAGAAAGGAGTATACCTTTTTCTCAGCAGTACATGGAACTTATACAAAAATGGACCATGTACTAAGACATAAAAACATAATGATCAACTGTAGAAAGGCAGAAATAGTGAATATATCTTTCTCAGGTCACAATGCAATAAAAGTCATATGCAATATTGGGACAAGGATATACAGACTCAGAACTAATTGGAAACTGAATAAGGTCATTTTAAAGAATGAGTGGACCAAAAGACAAATTGTAGAAAGAATAAATCATTTTCTCTTAGATAAATACCATAATGAAACAACATACCAAAACCTATGGGATGCACTCAAAGCAGCTCTCAGGGGATATATTATATCTTTAAATGTTTACATGAATAAATTAGAGAAAAAGGAAATCAATGAAGTAAACATGCAGCTAAAAAATTAGAGAAAAAGCAAATTAAAAATCTTCAATTAAATACCAAATTAGAAATTCTAAAAATTAAAGAAGAATTTAATAAAAATCAAAAGCAAAAAACTATTGAATTAATAAATAAAACCAAATTTGGTTTTATGAAAAAACCAATAAAATTGATAAACCTATGGTCAATTTGAATAATAAAAGAAAGAAGAAAACCAAATTGCTAGTATCATAAATGAAAAAGGTGAAATCACCATGAATGAGGAGAAAATTAAAGTAATAATTCAAAATTATTTTACCCAACTCTATGCCAATAAATTTCATAATCTAAGTGAAATGGATGAATATTTACAAAAATGAAAGTTGCCAAAGTTAAATAAAGAGATTAAATACCTAAATAAACCTATCTCAGAAAATGAAATTCAACAATCCATCATTCAACTCCCTAAGAAAATATCTCCAGGACTTGATGGATTCACAAGTGAATTCTACCAAACATTTAAGGAACAATTGATTCCAATTCTATATAAATTTTTGGAAAAATAGTGAAAGATGGAACTCTGCCTAACTCTTTCTATGAAACCAATATGGTGCTGATACCTAAACCAGGAAGTGTTAAAACAGAGAAAGAAAATTATAGACTTATCTCCCTAATAAATATAGATGAAAAAATCTTAAATAAAATCTTAGCAAAACGATTACAACAAGGTATCACTGGGAAAATACATTATGATTAAGTAGGATTTATCCCAGGAATACAGGGTTGGTTCAATATTAGGAAAACTCAGTATACTCAATTATATCAACAACAAACCTATCAGAAATTATATGATAACATAAATAGATGCTGAAAAAGCTTTTGACAAAATATAGCATTCATTCCTAATAAAACCACTTGAGAGTGTAGGAATAATATTCCTTAGAATAATTAGCAGTATTTATTTGAAACCATCAACAAGCATTATATTCAGTGGGGAGAGGCTAGTAGCATTCCCAATAAGATCAGGGGTGAAATGAGGGTGCCCATTATTACTATTACTACTCAATATAGTATTAAAAATGTTAGCTTCAGCAAATAGAGAAGAAAAAGAAATTGAAGTAATTAGAATTAGGAAAGAAGAGACAAAACTCTCAGTCTTTGAAGATGACATGATGGTTTACCTAGAGAATACCAAAAAAACATCCAAAAAACTACTCAAAATAATTAGCAATTTTAGCAGTTGCAGATTATAAAATGAACCCTAATGACTCCTCAAATTTTCTATATATGTTTAGCAAGATACAGCAGGAAGAGCTAGAAAGATAAATCCCATTCATAGTAACCGCAGACAATATTAAATACCTGGAAGTCTATTTGCCAAGACAGACTCAGTACCTTTTTCAAACAATTGTAAAACACTTCCCATACAAATTAAATCAGATTTAAATAACTGGGCAATTATCAACTGTTCATGAATAGGTACAGCTAATAAAATAAAAATGACAATTCTACCAAAACTAAACTACCTGTTTAATGCCTACTAATCAACATTCCAAAAAATTATTTTAATGAGTTAGAAAAAAATTGTAAGGAAATTCATATGGAGAAATAAAAAGTCAAGAATTTCCAGGAATTTAATGAAAATACTATAAAGAAGGGGGCTTAGCTAGCCCTACCTGATGTAAAATTATATTTTAAAGTATCAGTTATCAAATCTGTTTGGTATTGGCTAAGAAATAGAGTGGTGGACCAGTGGAAAAGACTAGGTGCAAAAGCTAGAGACGATTATAGTAATCTGCTGTTTGATAAACCCAAAGAGTCCAGCTATTGGGATAAAAACTCTCTCTTTGATAAAAACTGATGGGAAAATTGGAAGTTAGTATGGAAGAAATTTAGATTAGACCAACACCTCACACCTTTGACCAAGATAAGATCCAAATGGTTACAGGATTTAGACATAAAAAACAATACTATAAGCAATTTAGAAGATCAAGGACTAGTTTACCTGTCAGATCTATGGAAAGGGGAGCAGTTTATGACTAAGGAAGAGATGGAGAACATCACCAAAAGCAAACTAGATGATTTTGATTACATTAAATTAAAAAGCTTTTGCACAGATGAAACCACTGTAACCAAGATCAATAGAAAGGTACAAGTAATGATTCTGACAAAGGACTCATTTCTAAAATATACAGGGAACTGTGTCATATTTAAAAAAAATTCATTCCCCAATTGACAAATGGTCAATGGATATGCAAAGGCAATTTACAGATGAGGAGATGAAAGCAATCCAGAGACATATGAAAAATTGTTCTAAATTATTAATTATTAGAGAAATGCAAATCAAAGCTTCTCTGTGGTACTACCTCATACCTATCAGACTGGCCAATATGACCAGAAAGGATAACAATCATTGTTGGAAGGGTTGTGGGAAATCTGGTACACTATTACACTGTTGGTGGAGCTGTGAACTCATCCAAACTTTCTGGAGAGAAATTTGGAACTATGCCCAAATAACAATAAAAATGAGCATACCCTTTGAACCAGCAATACCACTACTGGGTCTATCCACTGTAGAGATGATGAAAAAGGGTAAAAACATCATTTGTACAAAAATATTCATAGCAGCCCTGTTTGTGGTGGCAAAGATTTGGAAATCAAGTAAATGTCCTTCAACTGGAGAATGGCTTAGCAAACTGTGGTATATGTATGTCATGAAACACTATTGTTCTATTCAAAACCAGGAGGGATGGGAATTCAGGGAAGCCTTTATCTGTATCCAGATAAAGAGCCATGGAGTTTGACCAAAGTTCAAGGACTATTCCTTTAATTAAAAAAATGATATCTTATTGTCTAATCTTTTATGTCTTCTTTTTATTTCTTCCTTAAGGATGGGATTTCTCTCTCAACACACTCAATTTGGATCATTGTACAACATGGAAACAAAATTAAGACTGACAGATTGCCTTCCTTGGGGGTGGAGTGGGGGAGGGAAGTAAGATTGGGAAAAAAATTGTAAAACTCAAATAAAATATTAAAAAAATAAATAACTAATATCAATATGCACCTTTGAAATCTAGGCAATGAGAGAGGTCAGGGAGTAGCTAGCTCTCTCTCCTTGTGTTATCATGAATTAGTTAATTATGCTTTTTATCCTTTACCTTGTAAAAAAAGAAAGTTCTGAAAGGAATGGGTCAGGGGGAGAATAGAGTAAAGCAGATTAATTCTGAATAGAGAATAAAAGTCAAAGACATAGAAAGTTATATTAATATGAAGTAAATGTCAGCTAGAACAACAATTTCTAAAGTGCTGGAGAAGATCTGATCTAAAGGAGTTCATAACCTGACCCAAAGGGTATATGAGCAGATCTTAAGTCTAAAAGATCAAAAACCCCACCCTCCCCAGGGGAGCATATCATGAGATTTATTTTTAATACAGCTTTAATTAAATCACCCTTTAATAAACCACAATTACAGCTCTACTTCTACTATTAGGGTCTGTAATTTCTCTTTCTGTACCTTGAGTTGGCCTCTTAGGATAATTATAATTTGCTACTTGGGTAGCTGGAGCAGGATTGGTAGAGATGCCATAGGGCAAATCCCCTTCCCCAGCATGTTCACTTCCTCTCTCCATGATCAATTCATGGCTTCAGGACTCTTGATTAAGATTGTAATTATGGGAAATAAAAAGTCTTACTCCCTTGTCCTCTTTTGTAGTGGAACTGAAGAAACTGCAAAGTTGGTGATCTGCTTGGCATGACCTAAAATATGCATTACTCTTCTGTTTCCTTTTTCTTTTCCAGCAATCCTCCTTCCCATTTTCCAAAATTTTATACACATCAAAGGAACCATTAACCTAGCCTTTACAACTATCATTGAAGGGAGCAAACATTGTGAAGATGGGGTATAAGTTATTACCAGCAGCAAAACCTTCTGACCAACTTCCACCAACAAATAGACAGGAGGCATGGAATTTGCAGAACACCCAGAAAACCAACCTTACTTCCAACTTAACTCTCATGGCCACCATCAGGGAAATAATGTTTGTAGAGAAGAGACTAATCATTCTCATCTGCTGCTAACGGAATGAGAACAGTCCAATATTCTGAAGTTAAGAGTCTTGAGAATAGCAATGGCTCTAGCCTTAATCCATCATAAATCATCCTGGAAACAATACTTCTGAAAATCAATCTGTCAGAATTTAAACTAACCATCTCTTTTTCACTATTACTGTTTTTCAAAGCCAATATCCAGTAAAAATCTTTTGCCCTGAGCCTGGAAAAACAACAATCATTTGTGCTTACCCTCTGAATGAACACCATGGCAAAAATCACAAAACTGATAGTCCCTAAACTCAAGCATCAATAAACCCAGACATGAAACCTTCCTATGAATATACTTTTTATCACTCAATGACCTTGCTTCACTGTTGCTGTTGTGCCGCAGTATACCATGATACAATGTTTGATTCTTTATTTAGTCACAGTTATTTCACTCAAAGTTTGTCCCCACTTTCTTAAGTCTCCTCAAGAGGAGATGCCCTGACTCAAGTGTCTTTTCTTTTCCCCAGTGGAATAAAGAAAATGTTTTGCTTACATCGTAGATCCCTTGGTAATTTTAATGTTTCACCATCAGAAGTAGATATGTTTTTATTGGAATAAGTGACTTTAAAAAGAGATGATATTTGTAGAGACAACCAAAGGGTCATATGGAATATTTGCATCTGACTTGCAACAAAATCCTTGCTTTTATATGTTGTCTTTTAGAATGTGAACTCATTGCTTACCACATAATAATATAGATTTCATTCCTCTATTTACTTTATTCTTCCAGTTCACCCTGTTCTCTTCTTTAGAGCAACCTCAGTATAATCTTCATTCTTCACTTTATATAAAACTCTAGATATATATTTATATGCACCCCCAAATACACATACTCATATATACACAAATATATATGCATATGTATATAAAATTTTCTCAGTATTGTTGATATTTGAATATCTTCAAATTCTCTTCCATCTATCTTTTTTCTCTACTTACATAATTCAGGCCTTATTACCTTTTACCTGGAGTATTGCAGTGACCTATTGACTGACTTATTTCTCTTCTGTTCAGTATATCTTCCTAAAAGGCAAGTCTTCAAATTCCTGCTACTTTACTAAATAAATCTAATTTGTTCCTACTAACATAAGAGCAAATATTATTTTTCTCTTTATCTCATCCTTTTAAACTATTAGTCTGTATTAAGTTTTAAAATGTATATAAATATTAATGCAATAATACATTATATACTTGATATATACATCTCTATGTACATGAGTATATATTCATGTTTTGACCTATAAGAGATGAATAAACAAAATGGTTGCTTTGACATGTATAAGCTATTCATTAGAAACTACGAGCTATAAAAGTATATTTAAGGAACCAGGTCTCTGAATAAATTAGGAGAAGGTGATTAAGGACAAACTTCTCATAATTTATACTTCTTTTTGGAGTTTGCCCTTTGATCTCACTTTCTTCTCTATTTTGATCTGTGTGTATATATATATATATATATATATATATGTGTGTGTGTGTGTGTGTGTGTGTGTGTGTGTGTGTGTGTGTGTCTGTGTACATATATATGCATACAGATATGCATATAGACAACCATGTACATAAATGGATGTATCTATGTTTTATAAACATTGTTTATGCATGTATAGAAACATGTGTGTTTGTATGTGTCCCTGTGTATATGTATATGTGTGTATAGGTATAGGTATAGGTATAGGTATAGGTATAGGTATAGGTATAGGTATAGGTATAGGTATAGGTATAGGTATAGGTATAGGTATAGGTATATATGAGAGATAGACATGGAGAGATAGAAACACAGATGGAGAGTAAGAGAGAGAGCCAGAGAGAGAAAGAGAACCAGAGAAAGAGACATAGAAAAATCAAGAGAGACAGAAAGTGTGCTTAGGTAGAGGAAACTAAGAGAATGTAAGCTCCTTGAGGGGAGGTACTATTTCTTTCTGCCTGAATTTCTATTCCCAGTTCAGAGTCTGGAATATTGTAAGTACTTAATGTGTGTTAATTTAAAGTCTTATTCAGAAGTCTTGTCATCCTAAAAGAACGATGCTAGCTTCTTAATGACTCTATTTACAAAGAGCCAGATCCTTTTTCACCAATCAAGAAAGGTGTGAATATGATTTTAGAAATTAATTAATAAGTATTTATTGAGCATTTACTATGTAACAGACATTTGATAGCTATTAGATAAATGTCACATCGCTTTGATCAATATGTGAAGATTTAAGTGATATAATTTAAATTAATCATCATTTGGAGGGATAGCAATTGAATTTTTGAGAAGATAGCAATAGATAGTACCAATAGTGATAATCATAAATCATAAGTTATGGAGTTGAAGGGATATTCACAACAATATAATTACATTTTAAATATTTTAAGTAATTCTGAAAAATCTAAAGTCAACAACACACATTCCTGACAAATTAACTTTCAGTCTTCCTTTCGCCAGTACTCATATAGTTAAATTATTGCTCCTTTAAAGTAGATATAGTGATTCAATTTACTTTTACATCAAATTATTATTCTTGTTTTCATTTATTTTTTGCCTTATAAATTGTCTAACATGATTTATTTTATCTTATTAAAGTTTAGTCATGTTATATGTATATATAATAAGGTCTCAAAATTATGAATAAACACTAATATCTAAACCCACTATATTTTCTTAAAACTATCATCCAACCTACATGTTTCCAAAGCCCTTAACCTGGCTTATTTAGTGAGTCTGATCCATTTCTCCAAAGGTGTTTCAAGTGCTATGTATTTTAATCTCTTCAGTTTCTAGTTAAGTTTCTCCATCCCCTAAACTATACAAAAATAAGAGTAATATTTTTTGCTGCATTAGTCATGAAACCCAGAAGAACTGAAAAGGGCAGAATAGTCAGTCAAGATATACAATTCTGAGGGAGGTTAAGTGTCTTCTACATGCCACTATAATTCACCAAATATATCTGACAATAAAACTCTGTGATAACTCACTTTTCATGACAAAACCTGTAATGAGAACAGAAAATGGAAGAAATTCTTCTATTCACTTGACCTAGAGTATAAGTCTTAAGATAGAATAGTTGAAAAATTAGCCCATCTCAAAATCATTATACAGCTGTAATCTTATGGTTCTTCTTAGATTACAGAGTAATGGTTCTTTTATAAATATTTCTTCTCTTCCATTTAAGAAGTTCACAGAAGTCTGTTGAGTTTAGTGAGGAATAATTATAGAATTTGAATTTATCATGGTGCACATGTTTAAATTCATTAACCTCACATCATTTTATAATTTCTACAAAAAGCTCTGTCTAGCTATTCTACCTGTTTTAAAATATTTGTTTTAGTCAAGTCCACTGAGGACAAAAAAATAAAAACAATAGCAAAAGAAAACTGTACAGTGCACAAAAATGTTTTCTAATGATGGGCACAGCTTATTAAATTGCTGTTTCTAGATAAATTACAAAATCAATGAATGTTGAGAAAGCTCTCAACTGAATATATGATCAATATATAGTGTTCTCTACAGCCTCTATTTTCATTTCATTCATTTGTTAGGTTAAAATGTCCAGTGATATGGACTCACATGAACTATATTTCATTCTGGAACCAGAATACATAGATCACTTCCCACTTGACTCATTAATTGTTTCCAAGAAATTTCAGGATATAGTTCAAATATATAATGTATTTAGGATGACATATATGGATAACAGGGTTCCTAGCTTCCATATAATTGTCAGAAGTAAAGTAAATCTCTGATATGATAGTACTTATTACTTTTCTATAAAACATTAATTTAAAAAAATACTGTGTTCCAAACCCTCTTCCCACCCCTTGAGAAGGGAAATAATGTGATACTGATTGTGTGTTAATTTATGCAAAACATATATCTATATTAACCATGCTGCAAAATAAGGAATAAATATAAAGTGAGAAAAATGCTTCAAACTGCACTCAGAGTTCATTAATCCTCTGTGCAGAGGTAGAAAAAATTTTCATCTTGAAGGCTTTGAAATTATTATGATCATTGTATTGATTAGAGTAGTTATGTGATGTTACTGTGTACCATGACATCCTGGTTCCATTTATTTCACTTTGTATTGGTTCATATGACATATAAACAAGTTTTTCTGAAACCATGCCTTCTATATTCTTTATAGCACAATAATATTTTACCAAAATCACATGCCATACCTTATTCAGTCATTCTTCAGTAGATCAAATTCCCTTAATTTGCAGTTCTTGAGTTCTTGATGACAAGGGAAAGAACTGTTATAAATATTTTTTGTATATATATATATATATATGTATATATATATATGTATGTATGTATATATATCCTTTTCTTTTTTCTTTGAGCTCTTTGAGATGTAGCTCTAGTAGTGGTGATGCTAGATTAAGGGTATGTTTAGGTTTATTGCACTTTTTGTATAGTTCCAAATTCTCCAGAATGGTCGGACTAGGTCATAATTTGAACAACAGGGCATTAACGTGCTTGTTTTCTCACATCCCCTTTACATTTGTCACTTTCTTTTTTTCCTGTCATGTTAGCTAGTCTGATAAATGTGAGGCAATGCCTTGGAGTTGTTTTAATTTGAATTTCTCTAATAAATTGTGATTTAGAATTTTTTATGTAATTATAGATTATTTTGTTTCTACTTCTGAAAACTGCTGATCATATCATTTGATTATTTACCAAATGGAAGTAAGGCAGCCCTTATTTCTAATCCATGGAAAACAGATAAAGATTAAATGAGAGTTAACATTAGAGAGGAAGACACTGAGAGAGGAGAATGGTCTCACTTTAGCTCCATCTTAAAAATTCCCTGGTAGCTGTCCAAAGTTAAGACATTTGTAGAGAGAACAACTGAATTATAGGGAAGGAATATGGCAAAGACTTAGAGATAGGAGATAAACTATTGTTTACAAGGAACTATATAGGCAAATATAGCTAGTCTGATAATTGTGGGGAAGTGAATAATGTCTTAAATGACTAGAAAGGCAGGAAGTGCCTAGGCAGTAAAAATATTTAAAGGATAATGCATGTTTTATCCTAAAGACAATGGGGAGCCATAGAATATAAAGAGGTTGATATTTATAGAATTAATCTTTAGAAAAATAACCGTATTTAAGAGAAATTTGAAAGGGGGAGACTTGTGGCAAAGAGTTCAAATAAATGACAATAATAGATTTTTTAGTAGAGGTGAGGGATGATGGAGACTTAACAGTAATAAGGAAGATGAGACAAAGTGTGCATTAAGAGGAAAATATAAGCAGTTCTGTTTTGCATATGCTAAATTTAAGTTGTTTATTCTCCATACATTTTTAAATTTCCAATAGATAGTTGATAATCTAGGATTGCAGTTAAGGGGAAATCATGAATGACAAATATGGGAACCATATACATAGGGAGATTATGTGATTACCAAATGAAAGAGTACAGAAAGAAAAATAAGTGGTTGCAGGGCAAGGCTTATGGGAGAATTAAATTGGTAAGTATGACAATGAATATTCAATAAGAATGACATAGAAGCATCAATGAGGCAGTAGGGAACTTATGAGAGAATTAAAGAAAATTAACACAGGAAAGGTTATGTGGGAAGAAAATGATAATATGAATTATTAAATAAAAGTCATGAAGGACAGAAATAAAGAAGTCAATAGATTTAGATATTAGAAGATAATTGATGACTTTGGAGAAAACATTTTCAAGTTAATGATGAAGTAAATAGTCAGCTTCAAGAGAGTTTAGAAATGAGATAAAATAGGTCAAAGAAGCACTTGGAATAAGTGCTCAAAGAGGAAGAAAAGCTACAACACACTAATTGTAGTAACTGATTGGCATTGTAAGATCTACTGAGGGAGTTTTGCTTGTTATATTAGCATGGAGAAAGTTGGTAAGATTGGTAGACTGAAGAGAATTAACCAAAGGGTAGGGAAAGATTGAAGATTACCCAAGAAATTTGATGATATTGCGGCAATTGTTGAATTCAAATAAAGGAATGTTGTGTTAGGACTGGGGAGGAGGGGGGTTGATGAGAGAGAGACAGAGAGAGAGAGATAGAGAGAGAGAGACAGAGAGAAGCAGAGACAGAGAGGCATAGACACAGAAAGCTAGAGAAAAGACAGATAAAGAAAGTGAGACAGAAAGGGAGAGAGAAAAAGAGACAGACAGACACAGACACATACAAATAGAAAGACAGAGACAGAGACAAAGGAATGAGTTGGTCCTGGAGAACAGAAAATCTGACTATCAGAGACAGTAGTGAAGGTGGAAATAGAGAGAAATGAGGTCAGAGGGATATAAAATGAAGAGCAGAGAGACCTCTAAATAAATCATGCTTTATTTTTACTGAATCCAAGATCCTCAGTGTAGAATGGAGACAAAATTGGCAAAGAGAATGGAGTGTGATTCTTGAAGAGGGAATAAAAGAATCTCATAGTATATTGTATAGGATGTTGGATGTGAAATCAGGAAGACTGCATTTCAAGTCCTGCCTCTGACACTTACTAGATATATTAGCAGAAATTAGAAAAAGATGTATTTATACATACATACATACATATATACATACATATATACATATATATATATATATATATATATATATATATATATATATATTTAGAGCAACTCTTGTTTGTGGTGACAAGGAATTGGAAATTGAGGGAATGCCCATCATTTGTGGAATGACTGGACCAGTTGTATATAATTGTGATGGAATACAATGATGAGCTCAATAATTTAAGAAAAACTTGCATGAAATAATAAAGAGAAAAATAAGAAGAACCAACAGAATACTGTATGCAGTGACAGCGAGATTATTTTAAGAGAAACCTTTGGTGAATAAGTTATTTTGACTATTATAAATACTCAAATTAAAATGAAGAACATGAAGAAAGATGCTCTCTGCATCCAGAAAAAAGAACTGCTAAATAAAAACATGTATAGGTTATATATACACACATACACACACATATACACACAATCTTTCTGTGTCTAATGATAAGCATCTCTAGGATGTGGAAGTGGGGTGAGGGAAAAATAAAAATATACTTGAAAATTTTGTTGAATACTTGAAAGGAATAGCAAGTTGTGCAAAGTAGAGTTGCATTTTCTTGTGAAATCATCTTTTTATTGTACCATATTTTGGAAATGCTTTTTCTATTCCATTAAAACAAAATTTAAAAGGTAAAAGAAATAAAGGTGGCAATCATGAGGTAGTAAGGTGATGTAGTGGATAAAGCCTCTGGCACTTATCTTGCTTTGTTCAAATATGATATCAGGCACTTATTAGTCATTTGAATTTGAAAAAGTCACTTAAACTTGTTTGCTTCAGTTTCTTCATCTTTACAATGAGCTTAAGAAGGAAATGTTATACCAATGCAGTACCTTTGCCAAGAAAATCCCAAATGGAGTCATGTAGTGACTGACATGTTTTTATGACTAAAAACAACATAACAACATTATAGTAACCATGACCGAGCATTTTCACTATCTATCTTCTATTGATGGATTGCTCTCTTTTCTAACTTCTATCTTTTGGCTTTTTATGATTTCTAACTAAAAATGCCATGACCTTCTTTTTTAGGAATTTTTTCTTTGCTATTATTTACAATTTATCCTGTATATGGATTGTTTGTACATAAGTATTTGCATGCAGTCTCCTCCATTAGATTGTGTACTCCCCCCAAGTCAGGGAATTATCTTTTGCCATTCTTTTTTCCCCCTCCCTGCTTAGCATATTTTCTGACATATTAGGTAGTGAATGATTATTTTATTGGCTGACTGACGAATGTCTTGATTAGTGGTAGAGCTCTAGGACCTAATCTGATTTTTATTTTCCTGCTTGCTATTCTTCTTTACACCATTTAGTTTATGGAATATCAGTGTCCTCAGGTATGACTTTCCATTTTCACAATTTTTTCATACAATCCACATCTTCAAGTCTCTGACTGATGGTCTATTCCTATGCCTAAGTCCTTTCCCACTCAGCTGTGTGTTTGTTATTCTTCCTTGACTCTACTGGATGCCCTGACACTCATGAAAAATATTCCTAAATTTCTAAACTATGTTAATGGATTTATGACCTTATCAATATGTGTGATCTTTGCTCATCAAATCCATTAATGGCCACTGAATCTGAGTGACTCTTATCTATGCAATTCCATAGTTCCTCTAAATTAACTCCACCCAAAATGCCAGGGACCTTCCTCTCTATTAACTTTTTGATTTCTAGTAGAGCATATGGGCTGTCCATCTGGTAGCCCACACTCTCAGTATGTATCTGACCTAAATCCTTTTCCAGTCAAACAGCTCTTAGATAATATCATTTGCTGCATTCCTTTTCATGGAACTTGTCATTGTCAGCATTGTGTACCCTATTCATACCCACCATATGTTGCTCCATTTTTCCCTTTGGCTCCCCCACACATTTTATTCTCTGGAGACTCCTGTATTCCCTGATTTGTAGGCATATAAAATCATTAGAAGAATATTGGTGGGGACTACTCAGTGGGACAGTGGATAGAGCCCTAGCTGTAGAGTCAGGAGGAACTGAGCTCAAATTCAGCCTCAGACAAATACTAATTGCAAGACACTTAACCCCATTTCCTTAAATAAAAATAAATAAAAATTTTGAAAAAGAGAATATTGGTGTTAAAAATTTGTATTTTTGTTTTGAGGTAAATATGGGATTCTTAGGAGTAAAAATATCACTTGAGAGGCCAAATATCACAACACTCTCTCCAATTTTAGTACCAATTAAGTATGTTCTGTGGTATCTAAGATATATATGTTGATGGACTATCTTGGCGAGCTATCCAGACAACTACATCCCCATGTCTGAGCATCTTGTATGCTTTTAATCCATTTGTCAGAGTATATGGTTACGTTGAATTCTCTTCAAGTAACTCAAAATATCTTTTAGGAACTGTGTGGGATCTGGAGCACTATGCCATCAGTACAATGAAGTTCACAAAGAGGAACATCTGGGGGAAATCTCTAAATTGGAAATTTCTTATGTCTTTTATCTTTGTACTGGAAATATTTTAGGACAGTGTTTAACACTGTAGGACAAGATTGAGAAAATGGGAACAGTTATACTTGAGGAAATTGATATGCCATAAACTTAATGGCTTAAAGAAGAATAGCAAGCAAAAACTAATGAGGTCCTAGACCTCCCCCACATCCCTGGCCCTCACAATTGGCTAATGCTTTTAAATCACATCAGGAGCACAGAGAGAGAGAGAGAGAGAGAGAGAGAGAGAGAGAGAGAGAGAGAGAGAGAGAGAGAGTTTGGAATCCAAATACCCAATCCATTTGCTTTAAACTTTTGTTTCTTTTCTGGATTTTGCCTATTGAATTAAAATGGTTTGGGGATGATTGACCTGGAAAGAATCCAAAATATTTAATTTTTATTTCCTTTTATCTTAACATATATAAATAAAAAAAACTATACAGTATTAAGTCTTCCTTGCAGGATTAATTCCATCATTTCAATTTTAAGATTGAATTCTAGGAATAGTATTAGGAAAGAGAGGAGAGTAGATTTTTTTCTTCTAGTATAAATTTGTACTGGTCTAAATTCCTATTCCTCAAAAAATACACTTATGAGATAAGAAATGCTTCCCCTGGGGAGGAATATACCTTCAGGGATCTAAGGATAAGTATAATTCTGAGAAATTGTGAATGACACCAGTAATTCCTGAGCATCTGTTTGTTGTGCTTTCTGAAATCAATGAATTAGGTGAGACTAATTACATTTTTAAAAATTATTTATAAAGTATAATAATGATAATATAATATTTATATACAACTTTTTTACATTCCCTTTTCTCCTATACCACAGTGTTTCTTCTCCTTTCACTCTACCCATGGGGTAAATAGACTCAAACTTAAATTGCAAAGTTAGTTGTGTAGAGAACATGATCCTAGTCATTGAAGTTCTTATCTCTATGAAAACTTCATGAGGTTCCCTTTAAATGTAACTGAGATTTAGAGTCCATAGTCAGCATTTTTGTCACCATGATCCCGAAAACTAAAGGTATCCTTAGGCAACTGAAGTTTCAATAAAATTTAAGCAGATAAAAGGAGCTATAAGATGAACTCCAGAAATTATAGATAGTGTAATATCTATGTTGGATTATCATAAATCCATTGGTTGGAGTAGAGAGCTCTCAGCAATGAATTTTATCAGTTTTACTCCTCTACTCCTAGTTGAATAAAATGATAACCATTTTTTATATAATTGCATTGAGGTCAATGATTTTTTTTGATGTAAAGTACTAGAAGTAAGAAAATTTCCTTTAGCAATACATTCTGGGACTAATTCTATAACATATAAAGAGTTGTTGAAAACCTGAGACATTTCCAGGGTCACAGAGATAATATCTATCAGAAACAGAAAGTACCATATTTTCCCATATATGAGACTTACCCTTTTTTGAAAAACGTGAGGTCTAAAAACTGGGAGTGTCTTACACAGTGGTTGTAATTGATTTTTCTTCTATTTCCTGTTTTTTCATTGTTTTTGTCTTTGTGCTCATTGTTTTCCATTTCTTACCAGTATATTGGGTTACATTTTGACATGTTCTATCCTCTGTGCTGTTTCTCACTTTATTGTTTTTTCTGATCTGAAGATATTGAAATTATCACTGAGTTGGTTATGAACAAAGATGTCAGAGATAGATTTTTGAATTATTTTTCTTAATGCTAATACTTTAATTTTTTGGAGAGAAGGAAGTAAGATATTGAAGTTTTATAAACCACTTTCAAAAAAGGGAAAATGAAAAATGTGATATAGGTGTAGGGTTAAATTCATTGTAGCATTTATATGAACTCTCTGCATTGTCTACTGATACACAAAAAAGTGAATGCAAATAATAGATTAGTTTTATTTGTTTGTTTGGGAGGCAATCTGGGCAAGCTTAGTCAGATACAGTTAGTATGCATTGTGAGAACTCATATTTGAACTCAGGTCTTCCTGACTCCAAGACTTATGTTGCATCTATTGAGTCACCTAACTTTCCCCTTCTACTCAAAAAAATAGTGAAACAGTAAGGTTTTTAATGTGATAATGAGTCACAGAGGGTATAAAGGAAATACTGCTTACAAGAAGACCAGGGCAAGATGTAACTGACTGACAAAATACTTCTCTCCCACTGAGGTCTTTGTACAGTCACATAAGGACCTTTTAGAATTCATCTATATATATATATATATATGGAAAGTGGAAATCTGGAAGATTCAAAGAGGTATATATTTCTATTGCTCTTCCAAAGTGTTCTAAAATCTCTTCTCAAAAATAGCCTCAATATTCCAGCATAATTATCCACTCACTTGCTGCACCCTGCTTTTGGAAACAAAACTCCCTGTTCCCAGTACCAGGTTGGATTCTATTCTTTGTGTTCTAGATGCATTTCATGAGATACTTATTACAAGAAACAACTGGAATTGATCAAATGGAAGCAAGAAAAAAAATTGATATTGGTGGATCTGGGAGAAAAACTGATTTGATTGGGCATTGATTCCTTAGATAATAAATGACTGATGAGAAAATAATCCTAATAAATTGATCTGGGCAACTCAATAGGCAAATCAAAGAATCTGACTACTTAAGGAAATGGGCATGAACAATCCTACAACTACACTGTTAAACAAAATCAATCAGTCCTTTCAATAACTTCTTGAACTAGAATTCACTAAGAAAACTTTCATTTGTTTATTTATATGCGACTCACTCAAGCATGATTGCCCAGTTATTCAATCTGTCTTTAAAAAAATACCAAAAAAACAACATTGTGAAAACTTGTACAAAGACATAGGGAGCCTCTGCAGCTAATAGGATTTTCAATTTGCTTTTCAATTTTGTCCTCTTTTTCCACATTGTGCCCCTAAACAATTGAAAAAAAACTTTTGTAAATTACAAGTCCCTATGAGACTCCTGTACACAATAATCATTTAATTATTTTGACTGTTTCTACTGTTCTTATCATTAATACAATAATTGGAATTTCTTCTGCACTCTGATTATATTTTTAAAGGACAGGAAGTCTATCTCTCTTTCAGAGGTCTGAACCTCATTCTCAATGTGAATGAAGCAAAAAAAAAAGAGAATAAAATGCTTCTTTTTCCATAAAGAAGGTCTCATAAGAGATAAGGGGATGGGGACTTTATTACATTTTCATTCTCTTGGGCACTGATTTGTTTTAGAAACTCTTCCAACGTAATTATTTTTTATGTACAGCAGTCACATCTAATTTCTAATAATTCAATTCCATTAAAAATGCCTACATTGTAAAATTCCTCCTTGAAAGTTTTATTCTATCCCACATTTCATCAGAAAGAGAATAAATTCTAGAAGAGCATGCCAGTGTAAGACTTTGATCAGTTCTACTAGGCCAAAAGCTTTTGAACATGTGTGTGATGAGTGATTTTGCCTGTTGTCCAATAACAATCTAAGCTAAATGTGGAGAGGATGATCACATTGTTAGTTCACTCAAAATGGTGAGTTGATGAAGCAACTTCAAATGATTCATACAAAAGCCTTAAATACAAAACAGCGTCAATCTCTTATGTGGCTTCTTTTGCTTCTCTGGTGATAATGGCAAAGAATTACACTGTGGATAAAGGACACTAAGAATCAGATATTACCCAGATCATCTACTAAAAATAACCATAAATGTTGAATTTCTTTATGTTTAATGTTTATCTAATGGTCAAAGAATTGACATAATCCTTTCTTGTATACCTAGTCATTGCACCTTGCAGTGCATACAATTAGCATGAAAATAGATGAAAGAGCAAAATGTAAAATTTATGGGCCAATGTTTTGGATAAAATGAAGTAGAGGAATTCTCTAAAGAGCTTAAGATTTTTGAAACTGTCATTATATGGTTTTGTAAATGATAACTTTAATGCAAAGTTAAGTAAAGGGGAAGCTAATGAAAAGCAAATAAGCAGAAGAAAAGCTGGAAAAGTATGCTTGAGGATCCAAAAATAATGACAACCAATTTCTTGTAGTTTGCTTTAAAATTATTGCCCTTACATATCATTTCTCAAAAAAGAAAACTCAGACTTCTGGTTTATATTCCAACAAAATAAAAAATAAGACAAATTCTCATGACATGCCATAGCTTTCCAAAACAGAAATTATGGGCTAAAGATAATGCAACCAGAGCTGTTTTTGTATTCTGGAATAATAGAAACTACCAAAGAAGATTTAAAAATGAATTACTGCCCACCTGGAGCTCATTCAACACGCTCTCTTTAACTGCTCATCACATTAAAGAAATAAGACTACACTAACCTGTCCCACTCACAAGTTTTCAACAAGATAACACTCACAAACTGGAACAACCCCCTCCTACTTTCCAAGGTATGAAGTTCTCAATTTTAAACTGCTGAGATTTGCTAAGGCCTTGATAATACTGCTTCAGCATTCTTTGCTATAAAAGATCTCCTGAATTAGACAAAGGGGAAAGGTACTGACAATTCAAGAACTGAAATAAACTCTGATACACTGCCCTTCACCCCTTTCTGAGACATTCCTTAGATATCTAACTCCAAATGATAGAAATTATCTCAGACTGCAAAAAAAAAACAGTGTGACAGTTCCTTAAATAGAGGGAACAGGATACCAGTAGGAGACTGTGTGGCATGCCTCCAACCTTTTCAGAAACAGCCCAGCAATTTTCTGAGACTGATTCTTTCACCACAAAAGTCTCTATGAGTAGAAATCCAGCCTGATGGACCATATATTACCCAATGAGATGAGGCTTGAATGCTTTGGGATCCAATTCTCTGAGAAACAATCAGAGGGGAGGGAATCTGAGAGTGAACAATAGAGGAAGAGAAAAGTGGGAAGAGGGGAGATTGGCATTACTAAAGATATCAGAAGCAAGAAAACTCTAAGAATTTGAAATTAAGAAGATAAATCAACAGAGAACATAATATCAGCAGCCAAACAAGATATGGCTTGCAGAACTAGTAAACACATTCAGGAATCTATGAATAAATACTAAAAGAGAAAAAATTTAGAAGAGGAAGAGAACAGGGGACTACAACATATTGTTTCTGAAGGGTATAAAAGAGAAATAAGATTTGTGAGAGCAGAATTTACAGCCTTTACCACAAACATAACTGGCAGAATAGAAAATCTTGAATCCTTGACAGCAAGTATCATCATGAAAGAGAAAGACAATCTACAAGAAGAAAGGTAGGAAAAAAAGTAACTTTGAAAAGAAATGTTCATTTTGTAAGTAAAATATTGAGCTCACAGACAAGCTAAGGATCATAAGCTCTCCTAAAAGAGCATGGCAAATCAAAAAAGTTTAATACTGGGGTGGAACTAAGATGGCAACAGGAGAAGATCCTCACTTAGGTGTTCTCTCCATAATATTTCAAAAATAATAAAATCATGACTCCAACTAAACTACAATTATGACTCTGTGCCTGGAAGAGAACTCTGGTGGCTCTGACCACATTCAGATCCTGGTCACACTCTAGGCCCCCTCCACCATAGAACAACAGACCCCCCCCCCGCCAGCCTCGTGGCAGAGAGGTGCACTTCTGGTCTTTCACAGAGCAGGAGTGAAGACATAGACAGAGCATCACACATCGAGATCCTAGTGGGTGCGGTGTCCCAATAATACTCAAAAGCTCAGGAAGCACCCTAAAACCAGGCAGGTTGGGGAAATGGGTAGACAGAGAAAAATGAGGAACACCATTGAGAAATACTATGCCTATGATCCCAAGATGGATCAAAATACTCTATATGGAGATGAGGAAGTACAAGCTTCGTATCTAAAGACTCCAAGAAAAACAGAAATTAGGTTCAGGCTATGACAGAGCTCAAAAAAAGATTTTAAAATCAAGTAAGGGAGATAGAAGAAAAATTGTGAAAAGAAATGATAGTGATGCAGGAAAAACATGAAAAAGAAGTCAGCCACTTAGTCAAGGAGATCCAAAAAAATGCTGAAGAAAACAACATGTTAAAAACCAGCATAAGTCAAATGGATAAAATAGTTCAAAAAAGTTATTGAGGAGAAGAATGCCTTAAAAAGCAGAATTGACCAGATGGAAAAAGAGATAAGAAAGCTTTTTGAGAAAAACAAATCTTTCAGATGTAGAATGGAGCTTAAGGAAACTGTTAATTTTACAAAAAGTCAAGACACAATACTTCAACACCAAAAGAATGAAAAATTAGAAGAAAACATGGAACATCTCATTGGAAAAAAACAACTAATCTGGAAATCAGATTCAGGAAAGAAAATTTAAAAGATTATTGGGGTACCTGAAACTCATGATCAAGAAAAGAGTCTTGGCCTCATTTTTTAAGAAATCCTACAGGAAATAGCCCAGATATCTTAGAAGCAGAGGGCAAAAATAGAAATTGAGAGACTCCACCAATCTTCCCTGGAAAGAGATCCCCAAAAAACCCAACCCTCAGGAAAATTATATCCAAATTCCAGAACTCCCAAGTTAAAAAGAAAATATTACAAGCAGCCAGAAGGACACAATTCAAGTATCGTGGAGCTGTAGTCAGGATCACACAGGACTTAGCAGCAACTACATTAAGGGCTTGTAGGCCTTGAAATATAATATTTAAGTAGGCAAAGGGGCTCAGAATGCAACCAAGAATCAACTACCCAGCAAAATTGAACATCGTCTTCCAGGGGAAAAGATGTACTTTAAATGAACCAGGGGAATTTCAATTGTTCCTGTTGAAACAACCAGAGCTGAACAGAAAGTTTGATCTTCAAATACAGCACTCAGGTGAAGCATAGAGAATGGAGGAGAAGGGTAAAATATGAGGGTTTTAATGATGATTAACTGCATGTATTCCTGCATAGAAAAATGATGCTGATAATACTCATATGAAACTTCTCACTTAATAGAGCATGTAGAAGGAGCTTTTATAGATGAAGTACAGGATAGAGCTGAATTTGAAGATATAATATATTGCATAATTGGAATGATATCTCATTTTATCTTCACAACCACCCTATAAATTTCATGTTACTTTTAAATTAAGGAAACTGCTGTTCATAGAGGTATATGGTTTTCCAAGAGTTAAACATCTAGTAAGTAACTGAAGCAAGATTTGAACTCAGATCTTTCTAATTCCAAAGGCATTTTTCTTATCCACTATTCTGCATAGTTACTTCTATGCATAACTCCTAAATATTCTTTTATTATTTTAAAGTTATCTATATATTCACATTGGATAGACCTTAGCATCTTAGAAGCTAGGGTTTCCTTTGAGATTTAGGTCACAAATTAGTACTCTATTTATAAAGTCTTATCTGATTCCTATGGCTCTCACTTCCTTCCAGTCCTCTTTCTCTAATAAGACTTTTTCCCAGATTTGTATATACCTGTATAGATAACTGTCTCCCCAATGGAATGTAAACTTCTTGATGGTAAGGATTGCTACGCTTCTAGCTTTGTATCCCCGGTTCTTGGCTATAATAGACAATCAGTAAGTGATTTTTGATTGATTGTAAAAAAAATATGAACACTACAATGCAAGAAATAAAATTAGAAAAATGTCCAGAATTCTGAGCACAGATGTCAAAATTCCAATTGAAAAAAAAAGATCTACAAATTGCATTCAGAAAAGCATACATTCCTGCAAACTGCAAGTGACATATTAGTTAAATTTAATAATTCAATTTGATTCAATTCAGAATACATTCTTCAAGAGATCAGAGAAATGTCTTAATACACAAAAGAAAGAAAATTCAAATAACATAAGATAATTCCATCCTCATCAGAATATGCAGACCAGAATGAAGTTTTCTGAAAGTATGACCTTAAACATAAATGACAAAGAGGAATAGTCAAAAATAAAGAAGAGTTTAAAACATCCTTAGATTAAATTCAGACTTCAAGATTACTTGCTTCTTACACAACCCAAGAAGTGTAAATGAATGGAATTACAATTTGAGTGACAACAGAGACCTGTAAGAGATTTCTTTTTATATGTACACAAGGTAAAAAGATGAAAGGGAAGGAGGGTCTTGTAATGGGTCAATGTCCTCTGTCACAAATGAGAACTGTCATTTTTTCTGGAAGTGAAAAACAAAAAAGAGGAATCAGAGTGGTAAATTCTACCAGACAATTGTAGAACCTACTGAGAATGGTGATCCCATGAGATAACAAGAAATTACCTCGGTGAGCAAATGTGCAATCTCCTTGACAAACAGAGAATTGTTACTCATTTACAACAATATTCCTAAAATATTTTGAAGATGAGAGTTCAGACATAATCTAGAAATTCATTCCTTATTTGGTAATCAAGGAGGTGACCTGATGGTATATTTTATGAGCCATTCATTCATTAGGTTTCATAACTGAATAGGGAAAATCAGTTGGAGATTTTTTCCCTTCTCTTCCTCTTAGACTATGAGCATATAATTTATATTTTTAGTTTTAAGTTACTGGGTGTGCTTTCTGAGAGGACTAAAGGAGAAAGTCTTCACCTCAGTCTACTAAGAGATAGAGAGTTTTGTGAGGTTTTCAAATAAACCACTTTCTGGATTGGAAGAATTTTAGTGATGCCACTCCACAGCAATACCTATAAATTACATAGGAAGAAGAAGGAGTAAATGGCCTCCAATTCTATACCAGCATTAATTTTATCATCTTTTAGGGAGCTTTGTCCCATTCTGGGATGCTTATATATTTTCTTTTATGTTGCTGATAATGATGTTTGTCCTTTATTATCAAAGAAGACCATATCTTCAGAGAGATGATACCATGATATGGATATGAATTGGATCTGAGGGACTAAGTCACCAGCTTTACTTTCTCTTCCAGAGTCATCTGGGTCCATTGACCAAATAAATAAGGATAACTGGAAATGGTCCTAGATGCAAGGCAATCAGGGTTAAGTGATTTCCCCAAGGTCACACAATATGTATCAAGAGTTTGAGGTCAGATTTGAACTCAGATCCTCCTAACTCCAGGGTGGTGCTCTATCCACTATCTCACCTAGGTGCTCTAATAATCATTACTATTATACTACTCCCAATCCCCTGCATCTCCCCACCCCCAGTTCTTTTGGCCTTTGCTCAAATTATCAGTCATGCTTAAAACTCCTTTTCAACTATCTTTCCACATCAAACTTGCTTACTCATCCATCATGCCTACCCTACAAGATATGTCCCTAGATAGTTCCTGTTTCTCAAATTTCTCACAAAATTTTCTCCAAATTTCATTATATGTATTATCTAATCTATGCCTTATAATAATTTCTGTATAATACTAATGTCTTCCCCAATCCATGGTCTGTGCATGATTTCATCTTTGTATTTGAAGTTAAAATAGTGCTTCATGGAGAACAGGTGATTATTTTTGTGATTAGTCTCATAGGGTGATATGTTTAGTGCTGGTAACTAGTTCATAAGTTGTCTTGTTAAAACTCTTATTTTTATACATGGGGATTTCTGTGGGGTGGGTAGGTGGCATAGTGGATAAAGCACCAGCCCTGGAGTCAGGAGTACCTGGGTTCAAATCCAGTCTCAGACACTTAATAATTCCCTAGCTGTGTGGCCTTGGGCAAGCTAATAACCCCATTTGCATTGCAAAAAAAAACCTAAAAAAAAAAAGAAACTTTCTGTGACTTTCTAATGGATTCCAATGAATATCAAGAACAAAGGATATACAAAGGCAATTTACAGATGAAGAAATCAAAGCTACCCAAAGTCATATGAAAAATTGCTCTAAATCATTACTAATTAGACAAGTGCATTTTAAAACAGCTCTGAGGTAACATCTTACACCTATCAGATTGGTCAATATGACCAGAAAGGAAAATGTTCAATATTGGAAGGGATGTGGGAAATCTGGGACACTAATACATTGCTGGTGGAGCTGCAAACTCATGTAAACTTTCTGAAGATCAATCTGAGATTATGGCCAAAAGCCAACAAAAATGTTGATACCCTCTGATCCAGCAATACCATTACTGGGTCCATATCCTGAAGAGATCATGCAAAAGGGTAAAAATATCACTTGTGCAAAAATATTCATAACAGCCTGGTTTATGGCATCAAAGAACTGGAAATTGAGTGATTGTCCATCAATTGGGGAGCGGCTGAACAAATTGTGGTACATGTATGTAATGGAACACTATTATTCTTTTAGAAATAAGAGGGATGGGATTTCAGAGATGGCTGGAAAGACTTGCATGAACTGATGTTGAGTGTGATGAACAGAACCGGAACATTGTCCACTATAGCAGCAACATGGGGGTAATGATCAACCTTAATGGACTTACTCCATCAATGCAATAATGAGGGACAATTTTAGAGCATCTGCAATGGAGAATACCATCTGTATTCAGGGAAAGAATTGTAGAGTTTAAACAAATACCCAAGTCTATAACTATATTTTTAAAATGTCTTATGTACTACATAATTTTGCTATCACTAATATTTTATTTTCTCCTCAAGTAAATGATTTCTCTGTCAACACAATCAATTTCGATCAATATATAGCATAGAAACAATGTAGTAAAGATTATTGGACTGCCTGCTGTAGGGGGAATGGGTGGAGGGAAGGGAGGGTGGGGGAAAATTGTGAAATTCAAAACCTTACAACAATAATAGATAGAAACTATTATTGTGTATAATTGTCCTATTTACTAACTTTGACATTATACTTTGTATAATTGTCCAGGATATAAGTACCTTGAAAATAGGTATATAGTCTTTGTATTTTTATATTTTTTTAAAATAATAGTTGCATAAGATATATTTTTGAACTAAAATGAATTTTAATGTTTCCCCATTCTACCTTTGGGCTTCTAACCCTTCATATCCTGTTCTCTCAATCTCTCCAATTCTTCATTTTCTTCAAGGACCTTATGATATCCTTTAGTTTTCTCATGATAGTCATGCCCTCCAGTAAAGTTCATGTTGCTAGATGCTTAAAAATTGATTCTCCTGAAAAGAAAATTAAAAAGATACACAACCTGGTTTTATATGTAATCTACATTACTATCATTTAATGCACCATTTTCTTAATATAATTGGCAAAATAATAAATACAAACAACACTGATTCATAGTCATTGTGCATTTCTGATGTATAAACTAATATTCAAAATTTAATAATCATCTCTTGAGAGGCAACATGATCTGGCTTCAACATATCCCTGGCTCCAGGGATATACTTTATGAAACCTAACTGTTACTGAATTTTTCCCCGCTTTTGGGGAGCTAGTTCTATATGACAATGAAGTTGGGAGCTGAACTTATTTTCCAGGGTCAGGTATGCCCTCCCATGTATATAATTCAATAGATATTTTACTTTGCAGCCTAGATATTATAATTTCATCTTTGATTAAAAGTGATTTGTCTCAGTGATTTTGTTTAAAGCATGGTTTCCTGACGCCTCCCTGCCTACTCTATTCTCCTTTGAAACATCTTGAGAAACAATTCAATATTCTGGTAGTTTTGGCCCTGGAGACATTTTTTTTCCTGATATCCATTTAGCTTTTTGCTTACCTTTATTTCATTGGATTATACCTAGTTATTTGTTCCCTGATGTGCTATTACACATTTCATCTCTCCTTTAGTCTTAACACTTTCTTTTGAGTAAGCACAGAAATCTCTACTTATATCTAGTCAAAATTCAATTGAGTTATCACTTGCAATCCTGAAACATCATTTAATCCTTTCTCATCAGACTGTTCTTTGCTTTAATCAGAAGGGTTGTTTTCAGGTTTTGTGTAGTCTCCTGCTGACTTACCTTTGCTGGTTTGTTTGTGTGTGTGTGTGTGTGTGTGTGTGTGTGTGTGTGTGTGTGTGTGTGTGTGATTTAAATACTGATGGGTTTGCTAAGGAAGCATTTACTCTACTAAATCTTTAATTTAAACATGATGAATTTAGTGTTTTATTCTCAGTCATTCAGAGAGTATCAGTTTCATTCTAAAATTGAATTCTTAGATTCTATGCCACTAAACTTCTTTAAAATAAATTGGTCAATATATATTAAGCAACTCATCAATGAATCAAAAGTTTTCATTGAATTTTTGCCATAAGCATTATACTGCATGAAAACAGAACTGTAAGTCATGGCTTTTGCCCCTAAATAAAATCAAAGTTTGGCAGGCATAGCCAAAATGATGGAGTAGCAGAAAGAATCACCAGGAACTATTCCATACCCCGCCCCGCCCCAAACAAAACCAAAAAAAGCAAAAAAAGAAAAATTCTCCTACTATTTAGAAACTGTAGTAGCCTAAACCCTGATTTGAAAATTTAACAAAAAAAATAGTCATTTTCCTCAACTTAAGTCAATATGCATAGGGACTCAGACAGACAGGGTATATGAATATTGTTGAAAGGATCTGGCCAAGAGAGTAATACACAAAGCATTCCAGTATATGGTGAGGCTAAGCCTCTCTTTTTTTTTCACTTTTACTGCCCAGCTCCAGTTCATATATTCATGGGTGACTGAAGAGGTAACCTCTAACAAGGGGTAGAAATCCAGGATTAGGAGAAGTCATAGACTCTAGCCTTTATTTAGAGAGAAGAGAAAACTCAGAAGCAAGCAGCAAATGTGGCTCACACCTTAGCATTAAACAGGTTTCTTCCTTCCAGGTTCTATATCATTGTGAAACTTGAAGAAGAACCAGAACAGGAAAAGCAAGACTAATGAGAAACTTGTAATTTTGTTTCTCTGACCTATCGTAATTTTATATCTCAAAGTGGTTGAACCCAAAAATAATCTATTATTTCTCAGATCCTAACCCTATTCAGGAAATTTCAGAATTCAGAAAAAAAGAAATAATTTAAGAAACATTGGGTTACCTGTAAACTATGACCATGATTGGTAAATCAACCAAAAATGAGTCCACACATCATATTTAAGTAACCTTGAAAGAAAACTATCCAGATCTCTTGGTACCATATTCCAAAATGGAAATAGAAAAAAAAATCCACTGGTTATCTCCTGAAAGAAATCCCAAATGAAAACTGAGGAATATAGGACTAAAAATTTTAAAGATTCCAAACCAGAGGGGAAAACATACTGCAAGCAACCAGAAAAATGAAGAACTATAGTCAGGATCCCATATAATTAAGGAGGCACTAATAAAGATGAGCAGAGTTCTTGGAATATGAAATTCAAGAAGTCAAAGAACATAGGTTTGAAATTATGAGTAATTTGCCAAACAATAACCATGCAGGGGCAAAATTGATATCTAATGAAATAAGGAATTTCTGAGCATATCTGATTTTTAAAAACATGTCATTTCAAAGTGAAATGTGGACATGGGATTTAACAGAAAAAATAAAGAAAATATCAATAAGTAATTATAATGGATTAAATAAGATAAATTATTCAAATTAAAATATATACCAATGATACTTTTGTGCCAACTGAAATCTATCATTATTGGGGCTCATATTGTGAACTTAATTAGTGTAAAGAACTAGGAGAAGTTCAATTATTTCTAGATGATATGGAAGGAAGAATGGAAACAGACTAGAAGAGATACACTTGAGGAGAAAGGAAAGTGTAGTTATGGAAGATCATCCCTAATGTAACAATTATAATCAGAAGTACAAGGATGTTATATAAACAAAGAAAAGGGATTGGTAGATGACACATGAATCTTCCATTTGAATAGGATAAAGGAGGGAAGAAAACATACAGAATACAGAGGTGACTATGGAAATAAATTTCACTTAACAGAGAAACAGAAGAGAAAGGGGAAAGGAGGAATTAGGGGAAGTTAAGATAAAGGGATAAATTAGAGTAAAATAAATTATAATTAAGGATATATAAAATATCTATGTTTTTCAAAGTGTAAAAGAATGAAAATATGGGG
This sequence comes from Macrotis lagotis, assembly GCF_037893015.1. Classification (NCBI taxonomy): domain Eukaryota; kingdom Metazoa; phylum Chordata; class Mammalia; order Peramelemorphia; family Peramelidae; genus Macrotis; species Macrotis lagotis. The sequence goes on along the minus strand of NC_133666.1, from coordinate 316,812,422 downwards.
GGAAATATTCAAAAATGGAGGCATGAATAAACATATTGAAATATATAAAAAGATGAAATATTGTTTTCTATGAAATGGTAAAAGGAGTGGCTTCTGAGAACAAATTATTATGAGGAAGATTAATATGAGTAAATATAAAATATAGGAAACAGACCTAGGAGAAAAGCAGTAAGAATAGTATTATCACAAAGAACAGTTTTGAAAGTCTTATGAAGTCTTCTCAGCTTAATGATGACCTGTGATTCCAAGGGATTAATAATATAAAACATGTTATGGACATCTCATAAATAAAAAATGACAACTGGAGGCTTTAGCCACAGTGCAATCCAGTTCCAGACAGCTTAATAATAATAGATGTCCCAGCAGCTAGTTAGCAAGCCAGAAGGGAGATCCCAACCCTAAACAAAATCTGATGCAACCAGGGGAAAAGACAGGAACAGGTCAGGAACAATCCTCTGTTAAGTCAGAACCTAGACATAAAGGAGGAAACACATCTTTCCAAAGGCAAGGCCTGGACTACATAGGCAGCACCTTGATCAGCAACAAATCAGAGATCAGACCCCACCCCAAGTAAACTAAAGCTTGGATCTATACTTCATATAACCCAAGTAGAACTACAACAACAAAAATGAACAAAAAAGCTAAAAGAGCAGTCCCTATAGAAAACTAATTCACTGATAAAGATGAAAGCAATGCCATGTTTGATGAAGAAAATAGCAAAAAATTACTCACAAGTATCAAAACAGTCTATAAATTGAACTCAAATACAAAAGGTCATCAAAGAACTCAAAAAAAGAATTTAAAAACCAAATAAGAGAGGAAGAATAAAAAATGGAAAAAAAGAAAGTCATGCAGGTAAAATGTGACAAGTTTACCAAAAAAAATCAACATTAAAAGTAAAAATAAACAACTGGGAAAGGAAATACAGAAGATCACTGAAGATAATAAAATCATAAAAATTAGAATTTAACAGGTAGAAACTAATGAATCTATAAGACTACAAGATTCCATCAAATAAAACAAAAAGACTGAAGAAATTAAAGAAAAAGTAAAGGAACTTCTAGGGAATATTAATGACCTGGAAAACAGATCCAGGACAGGAAATCTATGAATCATTGGACTACTAGAAAGACTGGACCAACAAAAGAAACTGGAAACTATAATGCAGGAAATTATAAGAGAAAATTGTCCCAATCTTCTACAGCAAGATAACAATATAACAATTGAAAGAATACCCAGAAGCTCTCCAGAAAGAGACCCCAGGATAAAAACTCCAAGGGCTTTAATAGCCAAATTCCAAAACCCTCAAATAGAAGAGAGAATTTTGCAAATAGCAAAAAGAAAACAATTCAAATACAAATAGAGCATAATCATACTAACACAGGACCTGTCAGTCTCAATAATGATGGATTGGAAGAACTTGAATAATATATTTCAGAGATCTAAGGACCTTTGGATTACAACCCAGAATGTACTACCTTGCAAAATTCAATGTATACTTTCAGGGAAATAGATGGATATTCAATGAAATGCAGGACTTCCAGAATTTCCTGACACAAAGTCCTGAACTGAAGACAGAATTCAATCACCAAACACACAACTGAAGAGTTACTTTAAAAAAAGGGGGACTGAAAAAATTGTTTTAAACAAGTGATGATTCTTAAAAGGGAAGATATAGCAATTCTAATTCTTTAGAATTTTATTTCTCTAAGGAAAATTAGGGGGTAGAATATATTTGAAGAGAATGAACCTAAAGGATATATGTATAATTGAGTCTTGTCTCTCAATTGAACAGGTCAAAAATCACATCACTATGTTTAAGACAAAAATCCCTGAAAAAAAAAAAGCAGGGTTGTTAACTTTGAGTGTCTCATTATACTTTCACTCACTTTAATCACAAAGTGCTTAGCACCTTCTCTAATGTGGGTATCATAAACTGTGAGGAGAGTGTCTCAGTTAGTTACAATCATTTGTAAATTCTCAATGAGGACTCCAGAGTTTCCCAGAAATGCATGCCTAAACTGTGGGAGATTATGGAGAAAATTTTGAATGCTCTGGAGACTCTTTATCTCAATTTAGGAACATGACTTGAAAAATAAAAGTTGTCCTAATATTTCTTCCTACTGACTTTGTCATTTGGTTTCATTTTTGTACCAAAAATTGTACCTGAAGAATTAAATATTTTATTAGCATGAAATATAGCTGAAGTTTACATGAATGAGTTTTCACTGAAATACTTTTCCTTTTTTCCTGAACCAGTGATTTTTAATTACCAAATTAGCAAAATTAATGAGTATTAAACTGTACTGAAAAGATGACTACTTGAAAATAAGGTCATTGAGGCACCTGTGAGAACAATAAACATAAATCTCTATCTAAAGCATTAATCTCCACTACAGAATCTATAAGATAAAACCATAGCATATCTTTTTTTATACATTTTTTATTCTCATTTTGTACAAATGTTTTTTTGCATTAATAAAATATTATTGTTTACAAGTAAACAAAATACCCCTCCTCCCCCATGAATATAGATTGACTTGCTTGGGACTAAAAAAGTAAATGGGTGAGAAAAAAATTAAAATAAAAAAATAATAATAGTAATAATTGTAGGTATGGCCAGGTGGCACAATGGACGAAGCACCAGCCCTGGAGCCACGAGCACCCGAGTCCACATCCAGCCTTATAAACCCAACAATCACCCAGCCGTGTGACATGCAAGCCACCCGATCCCCACTGCCCCGCAAAAACCAAAAAAAAAAAAGAAAGAAAAAAAAGACCCCAAATAAAATAAAATAGTAATAATAGTAGGGGTAGCTGGGTGGCAGACAGAGCACTGGCCCTTGAGCCAGGAGCACCCGGGTCCAAATCTGGCCCCAGATACCCAAAGATCACCCCGCCATGTGGCCCCAGGCAGGCCATCCAGCCCCACCTGCCCTGCACCCTCCCCCAAACAATCATAAAAAAAAATGTGCTTGAGTCTTTGTTCCAACACCAACAACTCTGTCACGGGTGGATCTCATTCTTTATGATAAGTCCATCACAAAAGTTATTTCCATATTTTTCCACCTTTGCCCTTGCTGATCGCAACCTGGCCCTGTGGTCCTGGGCAGGCCTTCCATTCCCAGCCCCTTGCAAGAAGTAAGAAAGAAAATGTGTTATGTCTGGCCACTCTCCCGCCATGGTCCATCCTCTCCTCCTTTATTCATATCCTCACCCTTTCCCCCTGGTCCCCCCTCCTTCTTACTCCAGATGTCTATACCCCATTGAGTATATTTGCTGTTTCCTGTCCTAGACATCTCTGATGAGAGCAAAGTTTCTCTCATTCCCCCTTGCCTCCCCCCTTCCATAACATTGCAATAGCTCATTATAATGAAAAAAATCTTAAGTGAAATATCTTGGACTATTCCCCTTCTCCTTTTTCTTTCTCCCATTCCATTTCCCTTTTTTTCTATTGACTCCATTTTTACACTATATTTTATCTTCGAATTTAGCTTTCTCCTGTGCTTCAACTATAAAGGCTCTCTCTACCTGCTCTATTAACTGAGAAGGTTCATATGAGTATTATCAGTGTCATTTTTCTATGCAGGAATACATGCAGTTCATCCTCATTAAGTCCCTCATATTTCCCCCCTCTCCTCCAATCTCCATGCTTCACCTGAGTCCTGTATCTGAAGATCAAACCTTCTGTTCAGCTCTGGCCATTCCAAAAGGAACATTTGAAATTACCCTGGTTCTTTGAAAGTCCATCTTTTTCCCTGGAAGAGGACATTCAGCCTTCCTGGGTAGTTCATTCTTGGTTGCATTCTAAGCTCTTTTGACTTCTGGTATATTGTATTCCAAGCCCTACAAGCTTCCAATGTAGATGCTGTTAAGTCCTAAGTGATCCTGACTGCAGCTCCATGATATTTGAACTGTGTCCTTCTGGCTGCTTGTAATATTTTCTCTTCGACTTGGGAGTTCTGGAACTTGGCTACAATATTCCTAGGGGTTGGTTTTTTGGATCTCTTTCTCTGGGGGATCGGTGGATTCTCTCCATTTCTATTTTGCCCTCTGCTTCTAGGATATCAGGGCAATTTTCCTGTAGTAATTCTTTGAAAATGATGTCAAGGCTCTTTTCCTGATCATGACTTTCAGGTAGTCCAATAATTTTCAAATTATCTTTCCTAAGTCTGTTCTCCATATCAGTTGTTTTTTTCAATGAGATATTTCACATTTTCATCTAATTTTTCATGTTTTTGGTTTTGAAGTATTGATTCCTGATTTCTGTTAAATTCATCAATCTCCCTGAATTCTTGACTTTGTCTGAAGGATTTGTTCTCAGAGTTTTCTTATTTCTTTTTCCATCTGGCCAATTTTGCTTTTTAAAGCATTCTTCTCCTCAATAACTTTTTGAACTGTTCTATCCATTAGACCTAAGCTGTTTTTTAACATCCTATTTTCTTCAGCATTTTTTTGGATTTCCTTGACTAAGCTGCTGACTTCATTTTCACGTTTTTCCTGCATCTCTCTCCTTTCTTTTCCCAGTTTTTCTTCCAATCTCTCATTTGATTTTCAGAGTCTTTTTTGAGCTCTATCATAGCCTGAGCCAAATTTCTGTTTTTCTTGGAGTCTTTAGATGCAGGAGCTTGTGCTTCCTCATCTTCACACTGAGTATTTTGGTCCTTCTTGGGCTCATTTGCAAAATATTTCTCAATAGTCTTCTGTTTGTTTCTCTGCTTGCTCATTTTCCAGCCTGGGCCTGGTTTGGGGTATTTCTTGAGCTTTTGGGACACTCCCACAAGGGTCTCAGTGTGTGAGGCTCTGTCCTCCCTCCTGGTCTGTGAATGACCATAAGTGCCCCCCTCTACCACAGGCCTGAGGTGGGGGGCGCTGCTGTTCTATGGGGGGGGCCTAGACTGTGGTCAGGATCTGAATGTGATCAGAGCCCCAGAGTGCTGTTCCAGGGGTAGAGGACAGATCTAGGCAGTCTCTCTTCACTCCCCTCCCTCAGCTCAGTGGGCTCATGCCCTGGGGGCTACTGCTTACCAGCTCAGCCTGCTTCTGTTTCCTGGATCAGGGCTGGGGAAAGACTATGCTGCTAGCTGTGTGCCCTGAGGGGTGCAGCCCAGGAGACTCCCCTGCTGTTGTGAGCTGAGACCCCCAGCACCCTGGGGCTGCCTCCCGGAGGCTGAGGTTCTTTGGCTCTGGTGGGCCACCCCTCTGGCGGGCCGCCTCTCCAATTCCGGGGAGCAGAGCCTTTCTGCTCTTTTCCCGGTTACCTTGAGTAGGAGAACTGCCTCACTGGGTCCCTTTGTGGGTTCTGTCTCTCGAAAGTTTAGTTAGAGTCCTTAGCTGATGAATTTTATCAGAAAGCTCCTAAGACTTGATCCCTTCTTGTCGCCATCTTGGCTCCGCCCCCCCTTAGCATATCTTCTTAATGACTTTCAGTCCTTTCCTCTTTATCTAAAACATTAGGGAAAATAATCATAAATCTATTTTTGAGAAAATATTCTCTCATTTTGAGGAGCTGAAAATACATTCCCTATATTTTCTAGTTAGGATCTTATTATGTACAGAGTTCCGGATTTAGTTGAAACTCATTGAGGTACAGGAAAGAGAGAATCATGAGATTTATATCATTTTCAACAGAAATTTTGTCTCTATCTGAAGTTCAAATTAAAGTTGCTCTCCAACATTCTATTTTGTATGTTCTTGTTACACAAATGTCAACTTAGTGCCCTCTTGCAAAAACTAAGCAAGTTACTCCTAGGGATTATATATCTTATCAATAGAAACAGAACCATTGCCACCATCAGTGGTACTATACAGAAGACAATAATTTCTTTTTTGTCTTTTATAAGATAGACCATTTTGAAAATATTCACAAGAAGATTATTAAGTTATTTTTTGTAAAGTGCCTTAAATATAAAACTTTTTCTATAGTTGTAAGCCCTTGTTCATCTCTGCCATTTCTGAACTCCACTTGAATTACAGCCAGTAGCACTATTTATGACATACCATTTTCTAATTATTCTTTATACTGTACCTTTACCTTCTTATGGAAACTGGGAGCTCCTTGAGGATTCAGATCAAATATTGCCTTTATTTCATTCTCATTGCTTACCACAATGCTGGGTATGTCATAATGACTGTATTCAATTACCACTTCATCTATTGCAAAATTTTATTTTTGTCACATAATGCTAAACATCATGAGGTAAACTTGTTCTGTCAATGAATTGACTTTCTTAATAGTGAATCACATTTCATTGTTACACTATATCTTTAAAGATAACATATATCAAATCATAGTTCTCCTTTGCCGATATCTACCTCTTTCTCTGGCATACTCATACCATATGATAAATCCATATATTAAAAACTTAACATAGAATGATTAAGTTTAAGATAATTATTAGACATGATTTCCACTATCAGTCTTCTAACTTTTCTCACTAATTCTGGATAACTGTTGTCATTTAACTTCTCTCTTCATTTTTCCCCTACATGTCTTCTCCTCAGTAATACTTTAATTTATTTGAGGGAAAGTACTTTTCTTATATCTTTGCATTCCCTGTTGTTCAATGAATATTTCTCTGCATTTGGTGACAGTTCAGCTAATACTCGATTTTAATTAATAAGGAGCAATTAGAAAAGATAGCAATGAGAAAAAAACATTCAAACACTAAGTTGATTAGACATCTTTGGTTCCAGCCAATATCCTCTTTTCTTTAGAAATATTTTGATTAAAAAATATTGTGATTAAAAAAAGAGAGTGGAAAAATTATTGAAAGTAACCCAGTTATTGCTCCCTGAAGATCAATTGATATGGATGTAAAATATATATAAAAAAGAAACAGAATTTTTCTCCTATCAACAGAGAACCTCCTGGAAGTAATGAGAACAGAATGAAGTTGTGAACACCATGTCTTCCTTTAACTTTCAAATTAAAATTAAAATTAAAATTAAATTAAAAGGAAACAATCTTGCACTTTTCTTCAATTTCTTTTAAGGAGTGAGGAGGAAGAGTAATTCCAACTTTTCTGAGCTAATAAAAAAATTCCTTTTTCTCTTCTGAAGACTGTGAATTCAAGGTGAGAAAAGCATCCGGCAAAAGATGAGGATTTAGGAATTTTTGTTTAGAGTGAAAATTATGAGATGTGGAGAAATTGTACCCATTACTGTGTTGGTTATTAGCAAGTTTAACATGAAAACTCAGTCCAAGAAAAGAAATCATGAATGAGAACTGATTTTACATTGGAGCATTATTCCTTTGACAAAGGGATGAGAACATGTTTTTAGTCAACACAAACACCATTCTTGCCTCTGAATTATTGTGCACAAAGCTAAAACATTAGAGATATTTAAACAATCTATCAGCTACTAAGCTTTAGTTATAAAATTAGCTCATGATATGTAATGGTCTTTCTTATACATTTTAATTCCTTTTAACACTTTAAATAGAATTTGAATAATAGCTTCTTAATGTTCACCACAGAAGGTAACTAAATCTTTAATGGACTCCTGCTGCAGCATGCTTAAAATTGTAATTTAATTGAGGTCGATGTAAAATAAGATTTTTTTTTCATTTTTTTTCTTTTGATGTTCAGAGTTATAGTTTTTGGGATAGGGGTTTTATGTTTCAATCAAATTGTATTTTGTATTTTCATGGACTGAAATGGGAGACTTAATAATACAGGAAGACAAATTCTTTTTCCTATTGTTGAGACAATTTCATCTGAAAACCATTTATTCAAGGAGATAAAATAAATGCATTTTCCCACAATCTTTATCTTGAGTTATTTGTGTTTATTATGTCCTGAGCTAGGAATAATTGTAACATCTTTGGTTTTTCTCTTTCCTATCCTAGTTAAAGTTTTCTGGGCAAAAATACTGGAATGATTTGCCATTTTTTCCTCTGGCTCATTTTAAATATGAGAAACCGGGGCAAAGAGAGTTATGCCAATTTCCCAGGGTCATGTAGCTAATAATTATATGAGGCTACATTTGAACTCAATAAAAAGCATCTTCCTGACTGAGTGTAATCATTCTATCTACTATGCCAACTAGATGGCATAGAAGAATTATTCAGTTAAAATTAGAGAACAAAACTTGGGTGGTAGAATAACAATTACCAGACATCAGATATTTTGGGGAGGTAGAAGAATGCAGGGATGAAAAGGAAAGGAAATCATTTGAGACACATCATTTCCAACAAAATCTAACCAAAAAGTTTTCTCCTTAATTCAAACCGATTAGTTTTGAAATTTTTCTCTCATACCAGTTGTGAAATTTTATTTTATTTTTAATTGGGGGAATGTTGGAAGTAAGAATAGGGAAAGATGGGAGGCATACAAAAGGACAGATTAAGGATCTGAAGGAGAGTCAAGGAAGAATTGAATTAAATTTGCTTTCAATTTCATGCCTTTTTTGCTCTTTTTGGTTTCATCCACTTTAGAAGAAAATAATCACAAAGGAAAGAAGAAAATAAACTTCTGAATTGCATATTAGTGAATAATATTACATTAGTTAAAATGGCAAAGAAAAAATTACTCACAATATTTGGTTCTTTATTCATATATTTGAAGTAATTTTAGTTCTAAATTACCTTTTTCTAATAAGTCATAGATAATAGTACTAAAAGTACAGTGTTTAATAATAGGAAATGTCACTATGTGTATAGTAATTGTGTATATCTAATTGATGGGATAGGGAAAGATTACTAGAGGATTTTATTTTCTTTTACTTTTTTCTTTCTATACAAAAAAAATTAAAGAGTCTCTTGTAAATTAACTTACATCTGCTGCAATAAATACTATCAACAAGGCATTTTATTAATACTGGGAAAATACCCACAGTAAAATGTTTAGGATAAACACAACTCCTGAATTCTCAGGGCTCATGGGAAGGAAATCCTTCTGAGAATTTCATCTTTCTGGATCAAGCTCTATTTTCATTACTTATAGTTATGGCCAATAGGATATTAATGATTTGTTTGACAAGAGCTAAAGGTCAAGAGAGCATTGATAATAGGAAAAAAATCACTCTGCTTTCTTATTTTTAACCTCCTTTTTTGAGACTTACCTAAGGGCCAGAGGCATAACTTCCACAAAATCATCTCCCACCTGGATGATCTCTTTGACCTTACGAGTGCCTCAAATGACTCATCTTCCAGGAAGACTGAATCAATTCTGGAGCTCAGTCTTCCAAAAGAGAATCTGAATGCAGATGGCAAAAGTGGTTCCTGGAATAATAGTTTCTTCCCCAAAGTCTCAGAAAAAATCCTCTTAGGAGAGAGAGACACATTCAAACACAGATACATATACACAACTATTTTGTTTGATTCTGATGAATAGATGGGCAAGTCGAACTAACAATTTTCTTCAGATAAGGAGCTAGGGATGTTAGTGAGGGGTTCAGAGAGGTCTCTATTTTAATGGACTCAATTATTTCTTTGAATAGACAGGTATGAGATTCAAACTTGGCTAAGTAACTTATTTGGTTTTTACATTATTCATTAAAATGTGTTTAGGCTATGTTTTCAATGTGAGCAACAATTCAAAATGAGTGCACAGAATAAGGGCCCAAATATAAGATGGGATAAACATGTTTAACAAACAGTTGTTCTGAAAAAAATTGGTAATTTTAGTATACAGCAACCTCAATGTGGATGATCAGTGTGATAAGAGAGCTAATAATGATAATACTATCTAGTCAGAATACATTATAAATAAAGAATTATTGAAGGATCTAGAAATGTTTAGCTTGAGGAGAAGAACATTCAGGGAACTTAGGAGAAATTTCTTCAAATAAGTAATGTAGTGTGATGTGAAGGTACATGAAACATTGAAGTAACCTGAAAAAGGTCATGAAAGTATCTATCTGAACTGAAATAAATATGAAAAAGTATTTTTATGGCAATTTCTTCTAAACATATCATGGAATAAAATTAATTTTGTAAAAATTTACTGTATCTGCAGTATAGTAAATGAGAGTTGGTTTTTAGAGGACTTTTCCCCACCTCTGATTGAGGGGGTGGACCCAAGATGATTGCATAAGAATAAGCTTTCCCAGAAGCTATCTCAAAAATATTTCAAAACCTTAAAATTATGACTCCACACCTCCAGGGCAGAGAGGAGGGCTTGTAGTCATCCACAGACCAGAGCACAAACCAGGAGAGCAGTCAAAGTTCTAATAAGATCTTGAAGGAACTGCGGTCCTTGCTGGGGGTGTCTCAATAATACCCAAAAGCTCAGGGAATCACACCCAAACCAGGTCACAGCCTGGGGAAATGAATAAATAGAAAAAAGGCACCTGACCATAGACAATTACTTTGGTTCCATGGAGGAGCAAAATACACACTCAGGAAATAACAGTCTAAGTTTCTACATCTAAAGCTTCCAAAAAATAGGAGTTAGGCTCAGGCCATGGCAGAGATCAAAATAAAATTTGAAAATCAAGTAAGGGAGGTAGAAGACAAATTGGGAGGAGAGATGAGAGAGATGCAGGAAAAACATGAAAACCAAGTCAGCAGCTTAGTGAAGGAGATCCAAAAAAATACTGAAGATCATAACATGTTAAAAACAAGTTTAGGTCAAATGGAAAAAGCAGTCCACAAGTTAATGAGGAGAATAATATTTTAAAAAGTAGAATTGGCCAAATAGAAAAGGAGATAAGAAAGTTCCCTGAAGAAAACAACTCCTTCAAATATAGAATGAAGTTAAAGGAAGTCAATGATTTTTGGAGGCATCAAGAACAATAAAACAATACCAATAGAATGAAAATCTAGAAGAAAATATGAAATGTCTCATTGAAAAAAAAGTAACTGACCTGGAGAACAGGTGCAGGAGAGACATTTTACAAATAATTGAAAGTGCCTGAAAGTCATGATCAAGAAAAGAGCCTTGACTTCATTTTTAACGCATTTCTTACAGGACCATTACCCTAGTTTCCTAGATGCAGAGGGCAAAATAGAAATTGAGAGAATCCACCAATCTGCTCCTCAAAGAAATTCAAATGAAATAACCCCCAGGAATATTATCTCCAAATTCTAGAGCTATCAGATCAAAGAGAAAATATTGCAAGCAGCCAGAAGGAAACAATTCATATATCACAGAGCTACAGTCAGTATTACACAGGACTTAGCAGCAATCACATTTAAGGGCTTGTAGAGCTTGGAATATAATATTCCAGAAGACAAAAGAGCTTGGAATACAACTGAGAATCAAGTACTCAGCAAATCTGAACATTCTCTTCTAGGGGAAAAGATGGACATTCAATGAAATAGGGGACTTTCAAATGTTCCTGTTGAAACAGCCAAAGCTGATCAGAAAGTCTGATCTTCAAATACAAGACTCAGGTGAAGCATAGAGAAGGTTTTAAAGGGATTTAAAGATGATAAACTTTGTATATTACTGTATGGGAAGAAGATATTCATAAAACTCATATGAACCTCATATTTATTAGGGCAGTTGGAGGACATATAGACAAGGCACAGGAGGGAACTGTATTTGAATATATTGTAAAAATTGAGTCAATAGGTGAAAAGGAAATATACTGTGAGAAAGGGAAAGGGAAAGGTATAATAGGCTGTAAAAGAGTCAAGAAAAAGCTGTTGCAATGGAGTGTAGGGGGGGGGGGAGGCAGGGGAAAATGAGTGAGTCTTCATTTTCATCCAAAATGGTTCAGAGAGGGAACAACTACATACTTAATAGGGTACAGAAATCTAGAGAAAAGGGACAGGGGGAAGGGAGAGGGGATGTAGGTATTAGAGGAGAGGCTAGATCATGGGAAAGGATGATAAGATATGACACATTTTCTTTTATATTTTTTGCAAGGTGGAAAAATTGATTGACTTGTCTAGGACTACAGGACTGTGTGGTTGATGGATCTCTGGGGTGGGATGTGAGCTTGTGGCTTCCTGGCACAAGGGCTGGTGCTCTGTCTATGCACCACTTGGCTGACCTATAGCACACTTTTGAAAAGGGACAGAAAGAAAGGAGAGAGAAAATATAATACTCTGTTAGGTGGAGGAATGGATAAAGGGAATTACAATCAGCAACAGCAACTGTGGAAAAACATGGAAGTAACTTCTCTGATGGATTTATGATAATGAATGTGATCCATCCCAGAGACAGAGCTGATGGTGTTTGAACAAAGACTGAAGTCCATATTTTTTCTCTTTTTTTCACTTTATTTCTCATGAGTTTTTTTTTAATTTTTGTGGGGGAAGAGGATAATGATTACTCCTTCAATAAAACTGTTTTCGTAATGTGTAATTCAATAAAAATGTGAATTAAAATTAAAAAAAATAAATTATAAAGTTTGGAATTAAAAAAAGATATTCTAAGTGAAAATATTAACTACAAATACAACTAAATCCTACACTAAATAATACAGGAATATTAGATGTAGGAATAGAAAGGACCTTAAAAGATGACTCATCCAACCCATTCATTTTAGAGGTAATTAAACTGAGATATTCAAACATTAAGTGGTTTCTCAAGGTCACACAAGTAAGAGAGATGGGCTTTTAATACAGAACCTTTAAATCTAACACTGGTGCCCATTTTCCAGTGTCATACATTGTCTTATTATAGAATATACATGAGTCATATTTTATAATTGACGCCTCTTTTAATGTCTTCATTAAAGTATGTCTGTCCAAAAGATATGAACAAAGAGAACTGATTAGCTTTAATTAAGTAACTAGTAAATATGGAGTTTCTGCCTTGATCAATCAAGGATTGAGAATTGCATACAATTTATTTAGGCAATAGGAACATTAACTGAGAACAGAACAATAATGAATACCTGAATTTTAACTCAGAAGCTTAAACAATTAGAATTAGGATGTGTTGACTTCAACTTATTCTATTTTCCATGGAAAAGTTTGCTTTAAAGAATAATTTCCCCCAATTCAATCATAATTAAATCATTAATTTTGAAGTCTGCACCAATAAAAGGAACAGAAGTATTTGAGGTCATAAACTCACTTAACCATGGGTAGCACTTCTTCCACTCTTCCCATAATCATCAGAAAATGTGGTGGGATAAAATAAGCATCTTTAATTAAAAAGACTTACATGAACAAAGCCAACATACTTGATCCTTTCTAACATCATCTTCTTCCCATTGTTTGAAGAAATGAAATTAGGTATAGGAAAAAACATTCTATCTGGAAGCGTAAATACAGATACAAAGTAAAAAAGACATATCAATCTATCAACAGTCACTTATTAAGGATATTTTATGCATGTCAGCTATATATCTATACTTTCTAGATATCTTTCCTAATACTATCTATATTCCTCTCCACCAGGGTCTGCTTCTCCACTTCTTTAGAGGAAACTGGATAGTGAAGTGGATAGCATTCTGGATCTAGAGTCAAGAATATTTGGATTAGCCTCTGCCTGGATACTTTCTAGGCAAATCACAACAACCTCCATTTGCTTTAGTTTCCTTAACTGCAAAATGAGTATAAACATAATAACTTTCTACTAGATAGCTGTGAGGATCAAAGTAGATTATATATATATATATATATATATATATATACACACACACACATATATATATATATATATATTTAAAGCTTTTTGTGTAGTTTTGCATAGTTCCTCTATCACTTTTCTTCCTCATTTGAGAAAGATAAAATAACTTTGAAGTCATAATGCATATTTATAAACCAGTTTTGAACTTATCTTGCTCAATTTGAAACCTTCACTTCAATTCCAAGACATCCCCAACTATACTACCATGTATGTGTAATCCTTCCTATTGCTTCCTACTTCCTCTTTATGTATTTGATTTCCAAATTAGAATGGAAGTTCCTTGAGAACAGCATCTGTCTTGCTGGCTTTCATTTGCCCAGGACTTATCATATTTTACTAAACTTTTTAAGCTGATTTATTAATTTACCTAGTTATTTTACCTAATTATCTAAGTAGAAATGATAAATAATCCTTTATTGTAGAGGCTGCTCAAGTGAGTTTAGGGTCAAGAGTGTAGTTATTGGCCATATAACCTGAGCTCTATTGACCCTTGAGCTGAAAGCTTTCATGGAACTCTGATTTGATAATACAGCTGTGTAATTCTTGGCCTCACTATTTGCTAAGCCCTGTTCTTGAACTGCTTGATCTAGGTTGTATCCTTCTCAGTTAACTCCTGCCCATAACAAAGTTATATCATTGTTATTATCCTGTATGCTAATTTTGTGGTTTTCTTCTATAAGAACTGCTCATGTTTTCAATAAACTGACTCTGTCAGTTGTCCTGATGACAACCCCACCTGAGTGTAATGTATTTTCTTTTCGCTCCTGAGCCTAATCCATTCCTTGGTGGACAGGGGATTGCTAGATTGCTACACCTTCTCATAAAAAAGCAATTTATATTATAATAGTGGCAACAAATGCACACATATATGCAACTACATATATGATTAAATAGCAATATATAGAAAATTACTGAATACAAATTAGTATGGGGAACTGATAACAGATATATATATATATATATTTATATATATATATTCAGTAATATTCCAAGAATTATGATTGAAAGTATAAGAAATGAGGCTTTAACACTCAATTCTTATATTGATACCATAGATTTAAATCTAGAAGTGATTTTAGATCACACAACATTTAATCTCAAAATTGTATAGCAATCCTTTAATCTTGCACATTACCAAATTAGATCATAAGAAATAAAATTTCTTTAATGGAGTATAGTCACCAGGAGATCTTTTCTAAACTATTAATACCTTTGAAGAACATAATACATAGAGTCATTATTATCTATTAGCTTTAACATGAATTAGTCAGTATTTCATTGTAACATGAAATAATTAATTTTTGATTGGGAGTTGGGTGGAAAAAAGAGTTAAGAAAAAGGAAAACTACCTGACAAGTTTGTCCTGAATTAGCCGTATGGATCAGGGGACTGTGTACATCATTGCAAAACTTCTTTTTCCAGCTAGGGAAATGGAAAGGGTAATATTCAAAAAGAAATTGGATTATTATAATATTTATTTTACCTTAGAAGTTTTAACTTCCTGGACAGAGCCAAGATGGCAGCATGAAACCAGGCTGCTTCCAGAACATTCCCCATCAGAACAATGAATGAATGAAGCCTCTACATAGACATTAAAGCTATAGAAATCACCAAAAAAAAACAAGCAAAAGAGGATCTCAACTGTAGAAGTAATGGAGGATTCTGAGGGAAAGTCT
Source organism: Macrotis lagotis (assembly GCF_037893015.1). Classification (NCBI taxonomy): domain Eukaryota; kingdom Metazoa; phylum Chordata; class Mammalia; order Peramelemorphia; family Peramelidae; genus Macrotis; species Macrotis lagotis. Next base: position 316,797,211 of record NC_133666.1, on the reverse strand, counting down.
GTCTCTGTGGGAGGGAAAGAGGAAATAGATAGGCAGGGAAGCAGGAAAGTCATTGGAAATGTATTATCCACAGTGCCACCGAGGATCTCAAGGTAAATAACAGTGAGGGTCCCAACCCAGACAAAATCCCAACACTGTGAAGACCAGGGCAACAGAAAGGACTGAAATGGGAACAAACCATTGTATAGGCAAAACCTGAGCAAAAAGGAGGAAATAAACCACTGCACAGGCAACACTGGGTCTTAATAAGCAACACATTGGTAAAAGATAAGCCAGGGACTATACTTCAGTCCTAGCACAACAAGTTCTGGACTATAATACCTGTACCCCAGCAGCAGAGCTCAATTCTGAAAAGAGCACTAAAAATGCAGAGCTACTCTTCTGATAAGGTCACAAAAATTGCTGTCTCATCAGTGATAAGTTGTTTATAAATTATAAATTAAGTCATAAATTAAGTCATAAAGGAGTTTATTAATTGGACTCAAGTACAAAACATCATGGAATTGCTTAAAAAAGATTTTAAAAACCAAAGAAGAATGGAAAATGAAAAATGAACAAATGGAAGGAGAGGCATGCAGAACAATTAGGAAAAATTAACTTCAGATACCAAGTCCTTTAAAAGTAAAAATGAGGAACTGGAAAAAAACATGTAACTCATCAAAAAATAAAATTAACCACCTGAAGAGGAAACATAAATGCTAACTGAAGAAAATAAAATCTTACAATTTATAATTGGACAAATAAAAACTAATGAATCTATGTGACATTATGATTTCATCAAACAAAAATAAAAAAGATGAAAAAAATTGAAGAAAGTGTTAAGTAAAATTTAGGAAAAGCAAATGATCTAGAAAGGAGATTCAGGAGAAATAATATACAAATTATTGGTCTGCTCAAAACCCTAGATAAAAAAAAAAAGGTTGGAAAATATCTTTCAGAAAATTTTCATGAAAAACTATTCTTTTTTTAGTTTTTTTTTGCAAGTTAAATGGGGTTAAGTGGCTTGCACAAGGCCACAAAGCTAGGTAATTATTAAGTGTCTGAGACCGGATTTGAACTCAAGCACTCTTGACTCTAGGGCCGGAACTTTCTCCACTGTGCCACCTAGCCACCCACAAAAACTATTCTAATAGAACAGATCAAGAAAAGATAATAGTCTTTGGAAGAATACACAGAACACCTACCAAATGGTACCTGGAAGAAAAACTTCAAGAAAGATTATAGTCAAATTCCAGAATTCTCAACTAAAGGAGAAAATTGCTGCCAGCAGCCAAAAATAAGCAATTTAAATAAAAAGGAACAACAAACAGGACTTCTTAGCTTCACATTAAATGACCTGAGGGACCAGAATATAATATTTTGGAATGCAAAGGATGTTATATTACAACAAAAAATTTATCCCTCCAGAATTCAGCATGTTCTGTCATAGAAAAAAGATGGATTTCTAGTGTACTGGAAAACTTCCAATTTTTTTCTGATAAAAAGACCAGAACCAAAAAGAAAATTTGATCTTCAAGCATAGTTCTCAAGAGATGCATAAAAAGGTACATGGAAAGGGGAGAAAAATATGCTACTTAAGAATATTAAACTATGAATCAATACAAAAGAAGATAACGCTCGCCTTTCTTGAGAATTGTGTTTCTCTAAGGATTAATAAAGGGTTAAAATATCTATATCTATATCTATATCTATATCTATATCTATATCTATATCTATATCTATATCTATATCTATATCTATATCTATACCTATATCTATACCTATACCTATACCTATACCTATACCTATACCTATACCTATACCTATACCTATACCGATACCGATACCTATATCTATATCTATATCTATATCTATATCTATATCTATATCTATATCTATATCTATATCTATATCTATATCTATATCATCTATATCTATATGTCTATTGATCTATCTATCTATAACTATCTGTATCTGTATCTTTATCTCTAATCTATATCTATATCTATACACACACTTATTATATCTGAGGTATTATACTTAGAGAATATAGGTATAAATGAGACAAGAATATGATGTTAATTATGATGGTGGTTTTTCCTAGAGAGACAGAGGGAAGGAGAATACTTAGAGGCTCTATGCATAATTAAATCATGATGTGCATTTACTAGATTCTTTAGTTAAGGAGGGTTGCAGTGCAATTGAGGTATAGGATGGGAGTATATTTAGAATAGCTGGAAATAAATAGAATAGGAAATGATCTTGTCTTAATACAAACTTTGTTTAACAAGGATTATATTGCTATGGTTAAAGAACTAAAAGGACAGAGGGACTGAATACGGGAAGATCATGAATAGATTTTTGCCTTTGTTGATGTTTTGGCTTCAAATGAAGGGAGTGTGCTTGGGAGTGCATGAATGGTGCAAACAGTTCATGAAATGGTGGTTTGGCTCAGGACCATTGTGTATCCATCAAGGATACTTTAAAAGAGAGGGCATGATAAATCAATTATAATTTGATGTGATTTATGACTCCTGAGAAGTGTATATCTAATAGGACAAGGGAGGTTTGCTCATTGTGACTAAGCAATGTTGTTTACCTTTAATTAAGCGATTATCAAACTTTGAAAATGGTTCTTCTAACAGATTAAAGGAGTAAATTTTGATAAAGAGGTTGTAGGTACAAGACAAGGTTAAAACAATAAAGATATTAAAGGGACAATAATATGAAAATTATATATATATATATATATATATATATATATATATATATATATATATATATATATATATATATATATTAGTAGATAAATAACATCAGATGAAGGTGCATAAAGACCAATCATAGTAGAAGGTCTGAACACTGAATAAATCTTACTCTCAATAGATTTGGCCCAAATAGGAAGAACACATATTTTCAATTGGGTTTAAAAATCTATCCTATCTTATAGAGAAGTAGAAGGAGAAAAGGGTAAGAAATAGGAAGAAGGGATTGTTAAAAGGGAAGGCAAAGATACAAGGGAAAACAGAGTTAAAGTTGAAATTTAAAAGAAAAGTTAAAGGAAAAAGTAAAATACAGTGAGGAGGAATAAGAGGAAAAGGAAAAGGAAAAATGAGGAAAAATAGCATTGAAATAAATACAGAATTATTAAATGTTAATGGAATGAACTCTCCCATAAAATGGAAGAAGATAGCAGAATGGATGAAAACACCAAGAATTCTACAATATGCTGTTTTTTTAAGAAACATTTTAAACAGAGAAATACCATGGGATAAAGTTAAAAGACTGGGAAAAATATATCATGCTTCAGCAGAAGTAAAAATAATTAAGTGTAGCAATCTTGATATCAGTCAAGCAAAGAAAAATTAAATCTCAATGTCTATTTCTTACAATTAGATAAATCTAAAAAAATAAATAAGAAGGAAGTTAATGTGTATAAAACCTTAGAAAACCTAGATATGATAGACCTCTGGAGAAACACTGAATGGGGACAGAATATAATTTATACATTTGTCTCTACTGTGCATGGTACCTATTCCAAAACTGCCCTTGTCCTGGGGCAAAAAAACTTACAATCTAATGCAGAAAAAATAATTTTAAGATGATTTTACAATAAAAATTGCCTGTAATAAAGGGCCATAGAAAATTAAGCCAAAAGCTAATTGGAAACTAAATAATCTAATTTTAAATAATGAGTGTTTCAAAAAAAAACCATAGAATTATTCAGTCATTTCATCCATGATAATGACAATACTGAGACATCATACCAAAATTTATGCGATGCAGTCAAAACAGTTTTAATGGGAAATTTTATATCTCAAAATGCTTATGTGAATAAAATAGAGAAAGAAGAAATCAATGGATTGCATATCCAACTAAAAAAAACCTAGAAAAAGAGCAAATTAAAGATTCCCAATTAAATACCAACTTATAAATTCTGATAATCAAAGGAAAGAATAATGAAATTGAAAGCAAGAAAATCATTGATCTAATAAATAAAATTAATAGTTGGCTTTATTAAAAATATTAAAATAGATAAAGTTTTGGTTAATCTGATTTAAAAAAAGAATATCAAATTTCCAGTATCAAAAATATAAATGGTGAACTCACAACCAATGAGGAGAAAATTAAAGAGATAATTTAGAGCTATTTTGCTCAATTATATGCCAATAAATTTGAAAACCTGAGTGAAATGAATGGAAGAGGAAATATAATCATTAAACTACCTATGGAAAAAATCACCAGCTGCAGGTGAATTTACAAGTGAATTCTAACAAACATTTAAGGAATAATTAATTCCAATTCTACTGCTAAATCCCCTTTATGACACCAACATACTGATACTTAATCCAGGAAGACTCAAAATATACCAAAAAAATACATTAGATATATCTGCCTATTGAACATTGATGCAAAACTCTTTTTAATAGATTTATTTCTTTATTTTCCTCCATATGCATATGTATATATTTTGCTACAAAATTTCCTTCCAACTTCCATTCCCAATCCTCTTCCCCTCAGTGATGATTAGCATTGTACATACATATTTTGATAAACATGTTTACAGATTAATTATTTTCAGTATGATGAATTAGGATTAAGGGAAAGAGATAAATAAGACATAATTTATATAAAGTGTTCATCAGATTCTGAAGGGTTGTTTTGTGTATGTTTGTGTGTGCGTTGTGTTGTTTTGTTTTTATTCCTCTGGATGGTGATAACATAGTCCAGATGCAGTCTAATACAATTCCCCTAATTTTCTGAACTGCTGAGAGGAGCTGCTTCCATCAATGTTGTTCATCTCACAATGTTGTTGTTGATATGTACTTGGTTGATATGTTCTCTTGGTTCTATTCCCTTCACTCAGCATCAGATCCCATAAGTCATTCCATGCATCTCTATAGTCCTACCATTTATGGTTTCTTATAGAACAATAGTATTTCATAGTATTTATATACCATAACTTCTTTAGTCATTCCTCATTTGATGGGCATCCCCTCAATTTCCAGTTCTTTGTCACTACAAAAAGAGTTGCTATGAATATTTTGGATCATGTAGGGCTTTTCACTTGTATTTTATAATTTCTACTGGATATAGTGCTAGAATTGGAATTGCTGGGTTAAAGGGCATGAACAGTTTTATTGCTCTTTGGGCATAGTTCCATATTACTCTCCAGAAAGGTAGTATCCATTCATAACTCCACCAGCAATGCATCAATGTCCCAATCCTTCCACAACCTCTCCAACATTGGTCATTTTCCCTTTTTGCTCATCTTGGCCAAACTTATTGGTGTGAGATGATAGTTCATTGCTGTTTTAATTTGCATTTCTCTAATTAGTAGTGATGTGGAACATTTTTTTCATATTATTATATATGGTTTTAATTTCTTCATTTGGAAACTGTCTGTTCTTATCCTTTGACCATTTATTAATTGGGGAATGATTTGTGACCTTATAAATTTGATGCAATTCTCTCTATATTTTAGAAATAAACCTTTATCAGAACTTCTAGTCATGAAGATTCTTTCTCAGTTTGCTTCCTTACTTCTAATTTTGGCAGCATTGATTTTATTAGTACAAATACTTTTTAATTTAATATGGTCAAAATTGATGCAAAAATTTTAAATAAAATTTTAGCAAAATGATTACAACAAATTATTATAAGGATAATACAACATTATCAGGTCGGATTTATGCAGAGATGGTTCAATATTAGGAAAAGACAACATAATTGAACATATATCAATCCAAAAAAAAATCATGATTATCTCAATAGTTGCTGAAAAGCCTTTGACAAAATGCAATATCTACTGCTATTAAAAACTAAAGACCATATAATAATAAATGTAATTCTCTCTCAAATAATAGGTGATTATCTAAAACCATCAACATATATTATATATAATTGGGATAAACTAGGAATATTTCAAATAAGATAAGGAGTGAAACAAGGATGCAATAATCATCATTACTGTTCAATGTAATATTAGAAATGATAGCCCTATCAATAAGAGAAGAGAAATTGAAGGAGTAAGACTTGTCAGTGAGGAAGCAAAACTTTTACTCTTTGAAGATGATATGATAGTATACTTATATAAACCCCAGAAAATCAAGTAAAAATGCTTGAAATCATTAGCAAATTCAGTAGCAAGAAACAAATTAAACACACCTAAATCATTAGCATTGGGGCCAGCTAGGTGGCAAAGTGAATAGAGTTCTGGCCCTAGAGTCAGGAGGACCCGAGTTCATATTTGGCCTCAGACACTTAAAAATTTCCTTTCTCTGTGACCTTGGGCAAGTCACTTGTCTTGCAAAAACAAACAAAATATAAATAATTCATCAGAATTTCTATATATGAACAGAAAAGTAAAAGGGCAAGAGATAAAAAGAGAAATTCCATTTAAAGTAACTATAGATAATACAAAATTCTTAGGAGTCTAACTTCCAAGACAAATCTGAAAATTGTATGAACACAATTACAAAATACTTCTCACACAAATAAAGTCAGTTCTAAATAATTACAAAAATGTCAATTACTCATGATTAGGTTGAGCTAATATAACAAAAATGCCAATTCTACTCAAATTAAATTTCTTATTCAGTGCCATATCAAACAAACTAACAAATAGCTATTTTAAACAGCTAAGAAAAAAGAAAGAAAATATATCTCAAACAACAAAAAGTCAAGAATATCAAGGGAATTGGTGAAAAAGAAATGCAAAGAAGGTGGTCTAATTGTACCAGATCTAAAACTACACTATAAATCAGCAACCATCAAAACTATCTGGTACTATTTAAGAAATAGAGTAACTGACCAGTGCATTACATAAAAAAGAAACACTAAATAACTATAGTAATCTACTCTTTGACAAACAAAAAGATATTACTTCTTATATAGGAACTTACTATTTAACAAAAACTGCTGGGAAAACTTGAAAACAGTAAGATCAAACCTAGGCATATACCCATATCTCACACTATATATGAAAAAAAGGTCAAAATGACCACATGATTTAGACATAAAGAGAGATGCATAGACCAATAAAGAGATCAAGAAATAGTCTTATCTGTTGAATCTATGGAATGTGAAGATATTTAAGATGAAACAAGTAATAGAGTATATTATAGATTGCAAAATGAATGATTTTGATTTTTTTAAATTAACTTTTTTTTTGCTCTATGGAAACCAATCCAGTCAAGATTAGAAGGAAAACAATTTTCACAGTTAGTGTTTCTGATAAAGATCTAATTTAAAAAAATATATAGATAATTGAATCGAATTTTTAAGATTACAAGTCATTTCCATTTGATAAATGGTCAAAGGAAATATTGATCAGGTAATTTTCAAATGGAGAAATTAAGCTAAATATAGCTATATGAAAAATGCTCCAAAGCCTTATTGATCAGAGAAATGTGAATTAAACACTTTGAGGTAGTACCTCACACCTATCAGATTGGCTAAGATGACAAAAAGGTAAAATGAGTTATGCAGAAGAACTTTTGTGAATATTGGGATAATAATGTATTGTTTGTGGATCTGTGAACTAATACAATCATTCTGGAGAGCAATATGGTATTGTGCCCAAAGAGCAGTAAAACTGGTCCTACCCTTTGACCCAGAAATACCAACTTTTTATGTAGGGCTATAACCAAAAGAAATCATAAAGAATTGGAAAAGTTCCATATGTTCAAATATATTTATAGCAGCTAATTTTGCTATTGTAAATTTTTTAATTTACTTTTTAATTTTACAATTTTCCCCTAATCTTGCTTCCCTCCCCCCTCCAGAAGGCAGTCTTTCAGTCTTTCAATTGTTTCCATTCTATCCATTGATCTAAGTTGTATGTGTTGAGAGAGATATATCCATAAGGAAAAAAATAACTAAAGAGAGAAAAATTACATAACAAGATAATTTTTTTTAAATTAAAGGTAATAGAATGCCAGGGTCTCTGACAGGAGTCTGTACCCTCTGCTCTCCCGAAGTCCAGGCCTGGATGCCAAGATGCCGGCGTACTACTCTTCTCTCATGGACCTTGACACCAAACTCATTGGAAACATGGCTCTATTACCCATTGCAAGTCAATTTAAAGGACCCACTCCAAGAGAAACAAAAGAAGCAGATATTGTGGATGAAACTATCTATTATTTCAAGGCAAATGCCTTATTCAAAAACTATAAAATTAAGAATGAAGCTGATAGGACATTGGTCTATATAATTCTTTACCTTTCTGAATGCTTAAAAAAAAACTCCAGAAGTGCAACTCAGAAAACCAAGAAGAGAAATAAATGTACACATTGAGAATCACTAATTTTCATATTCCTGGAAAACAGGGTTTCCCCCTTAATACAATTTATGCCAAACCTGCAAATAAGCAAGATGATGAAGTGATGAGGGCCTATTTACAACAGTTGTGGCAAGAAACTAGGCTGAGGCTTTGTGAGAAGGTCTTTGAACCTCATAGTGACAAACCTAACAAGTGGTGGACTTGCTTTGTGAAAAGGCAGTTCATGAACAAGAGTCTTTCAAGACCTGGACAATGAGCAGATCTTGTCTAATTATTCTCATTGCAGAGTTTGGCAGCAAGATCTACACAGTTTTTGGTAAAGAAGTATGGCCATTAAGACTGATGAGGTGTAAGAATTACTAAGGGTTTTTATGCTTCTCATTGTAAAAATTAAGCACAGTTAATAAACAAGTTATCTAAAAATTAAAAAAATTAAAAATTAAAAAAATTAAAAAATAAATTAATTAAAGGGAATAGTCTTTGGCCTTTGTTCAAACTCCATAATTCTTTTTCTGGATACAGATAGTATTCTCCATAACAGAAGCCCCCAAAATTTACCTGATTGTTGCATTGATAGATTGACAAAGTTCATTAAGATTGATCATGGGGGCAGCTAGGTGGAGCAGTGGATAGAGCTCTGGCCCTGGAGTTAGGAGCACCGGGGTTCAAATCCAGCTGGGCAGGTGTTCTGTCCAGTGTGTCACCTGGCCAACCCTACTACTACTATTATTATTATCATTATTATAATTTTATTTTATTTTGTTTTGTTTTTTGTGTTTTGCTGGGCAGTAGGGTTGGGGTGGCTTACCCAGGATCACAAAGCTGGATGATTGTTGGGTGTCTAGGGCCAGATTTTGGCTCAGGTGCTCCTGACTCCAGGGCCGGTGCTCTGTCCAATGTGCCACTTAGCTGCTCCTATTATTATTTTTTTTAATTTTTAATTTTAATTTTTTCTTCTTTCTTTTACTTTATTGCTCATGAGGGTATATATTTTTTGAGGGGAGGGGGTATTATGTTTGCTCTTAAACAAGAATATTTTAATAATGTATAAAAAAAATCATTTGTACAAATCCAGCCTCAGACACTTAATAATTGCCTAGCTGTGAGGCCTTGGGCAAGTCACTTAATCCCATTGCCTTGCAAAAACTAAAAAAAACCTAAAAAAAAGAAAGATTGATCATCAACTATAGCAGCTAATTCTGTTGTGATGAAGAATTGTAAATTTTGTAAATTGAGAGGATACTCTTCAATTTGGGAGTGGTTGAAAAAGTTATGGAGTTCTATTGTTATTTAAGAAACCATGAATGGTCAGACTCTAGAGAAATATGGAAAGATTTCCATAACTGATTCTGAGTGAAGGGAGCAGAACCACGAGAACATTGTATATATTAATACACAACAATGTGCTTTGATCAACTATGACGGATGCATTATCTCTTAGCATTTCAGAGATCCAGGACAACTTTAGAGACCTATTATGAACAAGACATCCACATACAGAGGAAATAAAAAACAAACAAAACAAAAAACACATCCACAGAATCTGAATGAATACTATATTCACTTTGAAAAATTCTATTATGTATTTCCTTCCTACCTCATGTTTTTCATTTTGTTCCCTTAGTTCTAATTCCTGATTTAGAAAATGACTAATATGCTAACATGTTAAACGCAAATGTACATATGCAACTTTTACCAGACTGTTTGCAGCTGAGGGGAAATGGATGGGAAGGGAGGGTGGTAGGAAAATGTATAACTTATAAATGTTCAAGTGGATGAATATTGAAAAACTTTCATAACATGTAACTGTAAAAATGAAATATCAACCTGAAAAATTACCTTAGAGTTTTAGTTTTGAATGACTAAAATATAGGAAACTTGATTTCTTTTTCATTCCTATATGTGGAAATGACAAGACAGAAATTTCAGCTCCAAGGACAAGAGGAATGTTCAGGATCACACAATTATAGATTAAACAATGAAATGGACTTTCAAGACCATTTAGTCTTCTATTTTGTTTCACAAAAGCCCAAAAGTGGTGACAAATTAGATCATGCAAGTAGGATTGAAAAGTACGAACTGAACTTGTCTTCTGATTTCAAATACAAGGCATTATGCCATGCCTCCTCACAACATACATGCTCCCTTAAGAGCACTTAAAAGATTTGACTATTAGTCCTGATTCTGCTAATAATGTTGAACAAGTCACTCAACTTCTCTTTTTTTCTTCATCTTTCCTCCCAACCAAAATTCTGTGATTTGATAATTTAATCTTAAGGTTCCTTATAGACCTCATAGTTTTATAAATCATCTGATGTTTAGTCTTCCCTTTTTACTCTAACACACTAACCCAGTGTTATAAATGCCTATAATGGTCTCTGTATCACTTCTTCATCAAGAATTTAAATTTAATTTTGCCTACTTTATAACTTTGGCTTTTATCAACTCTAGTGATGCCTGCATTTTCTTTCAGTTAAATAATCCAAATTAGCGGGACCAGGATAGTCTAAGTTTAATCAATATAAGTGTTATTGTATGATTTATAAGAAAATGTTAGCTTTAGTGATTGCACAAATCCAGGTTAACTCTAGTACAAGTAGATTGGGTGGCAGCAAGCAGTCATCGGTGAGTTATATGATAATGAGAAAAGTCTATCTAAGTACTACCATAATTGATAGTTTGCTTTTGTTTTGACCCATCATCATTCACTACTTCTCAATTAATTTCTTGCATTAATGCATTGTATAAAAATTGTGTTAAAATTAATGGCACACTACAAAATAATTTACCATTTTAAACTCATAGCAAAGAGAACTCATTAAATAAATAAAATGAAATAAAACTGAAGTGCATGGCTGCACTTCAAATGTTCAAAGATTCAAAACAATTTCCACAGTTCCCCAAGGATTTTGAAAGTCTCACTTGACCATGATTGATGATAGGAAGTTCAGAATCTGAAATGCTCTGTTCCACAAAAGTAAGAAGACATCTAAGACATGAGTTCATAAAACTAATCATCCCAATTTTTTAATTGTTTATCTTTTCCATCTTGTGCTATCAAGCAAATGATAATTCTTTTTGCTATTAGAGTCTATTTATAACCCACTAATTACCATTAAACCTTATTATGCTATTATTCTGCCCTTAATAGATTTACTAGATTCAGTTTAAAAATATCCATGCTTCTGTTCTTTAATAGGGGTTTCATAGTACTATGGACTGGGGAGCAAATGATGCAGACAGTCCAAATGGAAGGAATTTGTGGCTTAAAATATATAACGTAATCAGAAGCCCATCCTGGAAAATCACAGTCAGTATTGAATAAAAAAATATGACTGTTTTTACCCCCATTTCCCTTCCCCCATACAGTGTAAAATAACAAAAATAAATGAGTTCATTTATGGAGAAGAGTGAATATAATTGATCTAATTACAATCTTGTTCACTAATAAGAGACTCACTAAGAAGGAGGTAGTGAAATCTTGGAGCAGACTCTCAACTTGTCCCTTGGGAGCAGGAAAATCATCTACTAATTTTAGAAATAACCTTCTGTAAATTGAAAAGTTTTATAATTCCTTGTAAGATAATTATAGAAACTACTATTCTTTATTGTTTTCTTTTAAGTGTTACAGAACAAAATTGTCCAAATGAGTTTTAGAAAAATAAGTAATTTCCCCCTTTTATGAGATTTTATGTTAATCACAACTGTTTAGTCATTAAATATAACTGGATTACCAATTTCTGTAACTTTTTTTCAAAGAATAAGATGCATTATTTTCAAAATTAGAATACAGATTTTCATTCTGTTAGGATAGATTTGGTCAGGGGATATAGCAAAAGAATACTGAGACTCAAAATTTATCTCACTTGCTAGACTGTTAATTGAACAAATTTCTTTTAAAATGGAAGTTGACTAAAAATTCTTGAAACTAATTTTCATATGTGACTTACCATCTGACCCTCAAGATCAGCTCCCCAAATGTTTTCTGTAAGAGTAATAGAAATGGAAAAAAGTAGCCTCCGAAGGTGATGAATTTGAAGGAGTCACCATTCTTTCTATATATTATTTGAGATAGTTTGTAAAAGAATATCAATCAACTTAGGTGATCACACTTCATAATTAATGTCTTCATGTTTCTTTTCCAATTTCTTTTCTCTTTTTTAATTATACCACTTTTATGCTTTTTTGATGGAGGAAATATATCTAATGATTAATTAACATTAATTGGTTAGGAACTTAATTCATTCCTCCCTATGGGCTTTTTTAATTGTCAATGCAAGTCTCTTTTAACCCATTTCAATTCTATCATTTAAGATTTTTTTTAAGTACCTACAATGAAAGATGTTATTGAGTTAAATGATAAACATGAAAGAATTCATGCTCTGAAAGCTCTTATAATATACTGGGAAGAAACAGCATATACACAGATAAGTTAAAGTAAAATAAACACAAGGTAATTTTTAGAATTGGATACCAAGATCTTGGAAATCAGGAAGAGATATTTCAAAGGTGAGAGTTGAACTAGTCCTTCCAAAGACATAGAGAAGAGGAAGTAAAAATAGAAAGAATTATATGAATCTTGAGAAAGAGAAGAGAAATAAAGTTTCCAGAATTCAAATCCATAAACACCAAATTGGGAATTTTATATTTTATTCCAGATAAGAAGCTATTCTGATCTGGTCTACTAGAAAATCTTCAGCAAGACAGTGACTTGCCCTAATGTTTATTTTTTGTTTTTTTTTTTCAGAAATATCTGTCAGCCACAAGGAAGAAGTCAAAAAATGAGAGGATGACTGTAGGATTTCCAAAAAAGGTCTATCTCAATAATCAGTGCAAGAGAAGCTAAAGGTCTGAATAAGTTTGTCTGAATTATTTTAAAGAAAATATTAAGAGTTCAAGATATTTTCTGAGCCAAGGTGTCAGTGCGTAGGCAGGGATTCCAAGAAACTATCTTCCAAAACACTCTAATTAGCTTAAAATTATGACTCTAACCAAACCCTAGAGTGGTAGAATTCATATAAAGTCCCAGTGAATCAATTTTCCAGTCCAGGATATTGTGGAAGATCCTCTGGAAGGCACTGTTCTATGGGGTCAGAAGGGCTTACAGTACTTGCACAGCCTTGTGAACAAATTTCAGCCTTCCAGGAACAGCCCACAGGGCATCTGGATCCTTGGGGGTGCTAAGGTTCATGGTAGCAGGAGCAGAATCTAGGCCTCCCAACCCAGTCATTGCCAAGGACAATGAAGAAATTCGGGGTGGGGGGATTTCTGCCAGAGTGAGTTTAGAGATCAGTGCACTTTAGTCTCAGTACAATTTGGGTCTCAGTGCAATTTAGATCTTAGTACAGACCCAGCCCTGGGAAAGGGAAATAGGGCAGTGGAGCTCCCAGCAGGGAGCCATCTGGCAGCTACTTCCAGAGTGCTCATCCCAGGTAGATAAGAGGATGTGGGGTGGAACTCTTGAGGTCTTAATGATGTTCCTGGGACAGAAGTCTGACTTTGTCCACATTCAGTCCCTGGTCCCAGTCTGGGACCCCTCATTGCCCTAGAGCAGGGAATCTCCTCACAGCTCCAGAGCAGAGGGGTGTGCTTGTGTGGTCATCGACCAACCGGAGCAAAAGCAGGAGAGCAGGAAGAGCCTCTTATACGACATTGAAGGAACTTAGGTCTGTGCCAAAAGCACTCAAAAGATTGGGAAGCAGCTCAAAACCATGCCACAGGCTGAGGAAATGAGTAAACAGAAAAAAAGAATTTGACCATAGACAATTACTTTGGTTCAATGGAGTATCAAAACACACACTCAGAAGATGACAAAATTAAAGCTTCTGTATGAAAAGCCTCCAAGAAAAATAAGAATTAGATTCAGGCCAATGAAAGAGCTCAAAAAAGATTTTGAAAATCAAGTAAGGAAAGTACAAGAAAAATTGGGAAGAAAAATGAGAGTGAAGCATGAAAATGATGGAAACAAAGTCAGCAGTTTGGTAAAGGAGATAAAAGAAGGTCAAAAAATATGTTCAAAACAATGTAGGTTAGGGGAGGCTAGGTGGCACAGTGGATAAAGCACTGGCCCTGGAGTCAGGAGTACCTGGGTTCAAATCCGGTCTCAGACACTTAATAATTACCTAGCTGTGTGGCCTTGGACAAGCCACTTAACCACATTTGCCTTTCAAAAAAAAAAAACTAAAAAAAATCTTGTTTACATGGAAAAATCAATGAGAATACATTAAAAAGCAGAATTGACCAGATGGAAAAGGAGATCAGAAAACTCTCAGAAGAAACCAACTCCTTCAGATGTAAAATGAAGCTAAGGGAAGCTGATGTCTTTGTGAGGAATCAAGGAACAATAAAAAACCCAAAAGAATGAAAAACTAGAAGAAAATGTGAAATATCTCAATGGAAAAAAAAACTGGCTTAAAAAACAGATCCAAGAAAGACAATTAGAAAATTTGGGACTATTTCTCTAACAGACTTGTGGTAAAGAATACAATCCATCTCAGAGACAGAGCTGATGTTATGTGAACACAAAATACATTTTTTTCCCTTTTGTCTCACTTTTTTGTAAGGTTTATCTTTGTGGGTGGGAGAGAGGGAATTATGTTTACTTTTATACCAAGACTATTTTAGTAAGGTGTAAATTAATTAATTAATTATTTTTTTAAAATGATACTTTTTGGCAAACATCAAAGCTGGACCTAAGGTTATCATAATCAAATCAAAGGAGGAACAGAGCACAGGTATTTATAATGTTCAAGTCACAGTCATTTCCTGAAGGCAATCCAAAGAGTACAATATGTAATATAGACTTATGATATCTAATATAGAGACTTTTATTTAATAGCTTCTTATTAAATATTTGATGAAAGGAGAAAATGAATGATGAATGACTAAAATAGATTCTGGTCAACAATGACCTGAAATATTTCAAACTATAGCTTTTTGGATATCCTTAATATCATCAGTTGAGCAATCAGATTTTGGCACATGAATGTACTGAGATGTTATAGTGCCATGAGGGAAAACAATATATTTTAAGAATACAGAAGAAATTGTGATTTGTATGAACTGAAGCAAAGTGAAATAAACAAAATCAGAAAAAAATCACTACACAAATAATGACTTGAAGAATAAAAATAATTAAATGCTTTGTAATTATTATAATCAATCTTGATTTCCCAGAGAAGATAAGAAACATACCTCATTTTTTGCCAAAATCTGGCATTCTAATTCTAAAACATTACATATTCCTTCAGAGGTGAGTTGATGGTTGGTTGTATTTTGTATTGTTTTCTTTATTATTTATTGCCAAACATTGGTTCATGTATAAGTGACAGTTTACATATGTTTGTGTGTTTGTGTAAGTGGATAAGTTGGTTGAAATATTTGAAAATGAAGGATTTGCTTTAAAAAAACAGAAAAAATTAAAGAGAATGAAAGCCAATTAAAGCTCCACCAAAAGGTATTGTACAAGGGGGGATCTATATATAGAAAAAATTCTGTGCTGCTGATTTAGTTAAGGATGGAAAAGAAACTTTCTGACCTTTTTTTCTCTCCTTTCTCCACAGAGAAGTTTGTTTATACAATGAATCATTTACTTAGTTTTCTGGTATAGAGATGAGTTAACCTTTATTCTGAAAGATAACTTTAAAAATTAGACTGGCAAATTAAACTATTAGTCAACATAAATGCTAAGCTGTCTCTGTGTTGCATATAATACTTAAAGACTGAAAAGATTCAAAGTATGTTCCTTATTCAATGACATGAGACAAAAAAGATAACTATTTTCTCATATATTAATTATCATTTTCTTTTATTTTTAATCTTTTTTTGGAAACTTTGAGTCAGAAATTCTCTGTCCTTCTGAACTCTTTCCCACTGTTTGTCTCTCTTCATTTATTTTAAACTATCCATTTCATCAATTCTTAGAATATAATAACATTCTATCACAACCACATCCCACAACTAGTTTAGCTATTCTCCAAAGGGTAGACTTTCCCTCAATTCCAATTCTTTGCCACCACAAAAAATAGCTTCTATAAATGTTGCTTTTCTTCTCTCTCTCTCTCTCTCTCTCTCTCTCTCTCTCTCTCTCTCTCTCTCTCTCTCTCTTCTGACCTCTAGTTGTACTGCTTGTTCTAAGGGTAAGTCAATTTTTAGACATATTTTAGACATTGTTTGGAATATTGCTCCACAATGGTAGGACCAATTCACCACTCAAACAACATTGTATTAGTGTTTCTATTTTTCTACATTCATTACTTTTTTCTATCATCTTAGCGAATCTGAGAGGTATGAAGTGGTACATTAAAGTAACTCTAATTTAATTTTTTTTCTGATTGTAAGTGATTTAGAACATTTTATAAGAATATCGATACCTTAGATTTCCTCATTTGAAAAGTGCCTGTTGATATTTTTACAATTTACCTGTTGAGGAATCTCTTTTATTTTTTATAAATTTGCCTCATTTTCCTACATAGTTAAAAAAAGGAGACTTTATCAGAGAAACATGCTTTACTTACCCAATTATATGATATTCTTCTAATTGTGATTGCATTGGCTTTATTTGTGTACAATTTTTTAAAAGTCCATATAGTCAAATTTTTCCTCCTGTGATACTCTCTGATTCTTGTTTACTTATAAATTTTCCCTTGTCCTTAGAAATGATGTAATCTCCCCCATGGTTTCTATTTTTGCTTATAAAATATAATTGATTTCTAAACCTAGCACCTATTTTGACCTTCTTGGCATATAGTGTAAGATATTATTCTATATTTAGCTTCAGTCAGACTATTTTTCCAATTTTCCATCAGGTTTTGTGAGAAGAGATAATTTGGTCAACTGAAGATGCTATGGAATGAAGAATAACATTTAGAAAGATGAGCAGAGAAGATTGATTATTACAAAATGAAAGTCTCATAAAATATAAGGTTGTGACAGAAATATCAAATGCCTCCCAGAACAAAAATTCAAAAGAAATCAAAACAACAATAGCAGCAACCTCAACAACTATAGTATACAATTTTACTTGGAAAAAATTTTTTTTTTCCAAAATGTACTCTGAGGGACTAAAATGGAGGAAAATACAAGCTGTAGCTAAATTATATATTGCATTTATATGAGGGAATGCAATTAATCAACCAATAGCATTGATTAAGCACAAATTTTGTGTCAGAAAATATTCCAGATGCTGGCCATTAGGGTTCAAAATTAAAATTTCATTTCCTTACTTAGTTTATATTCTACAAGATGAATCAATAGTACAAATACATACATAGAGATATTTGTTTATATTACTCTTTATGTCCAAATGATGAGCTCATTTCAACCTGCTTTGAAGAGTAATATTAAGTAATTATAAAATAGTAGGCTAGAGTTTGATTTTTATAACTTGAGTGGCTAAATATAAGTTTTATTTGATCTTAGAAGCAATAAGGAAATAGATCTTATTGACTTTGGCTATATCATGGTCAATGTGTGCTTTAGGAAAATCATTTTCATGGTTATTTGAAATTTTTGAATATCAGGAGACCATTTAGAAGATTAATAGTCCCAGGCCAACATGAAATAGACCTGAATTAGAGTTTTGGTCATGTAAGAGAAATAGAAGAGAAAGAAATGGTGAAAATTAGTAATTGATTTTATATTTGGGATTAGGAATACTAAGGAATTAAGGATAGTATTGTTAAAATCTGTGTGACTGAAAGAATGGTGGAACCTTCAAGTGAAAAGATGAGAAACTGTATTGCTTTTAAAGGAAAGTTGATGACATTTAAGTTTGAGATGCTTAAACAAGCTGGTTTAGAAGTCCAAGGAATAGCTCATAATATTGATCTAAACCTTATTAGAGAAAGCACAGCTGGACATAATGGTCTTGGGGTCATCTAAAGTAGAATTAAAAAATGAACTCTAGGAGGTTAATGAGTCTAGCAAGAGAAAGACAATATAGTAAGTAAAGAGAAGAGAGTCTAAGACATTGCATTGGAGTACACTCATAGTAGGAGCAATATTGATAATGATCTAGCATTAATGAATAAGAAGGAATGTTCAGACAAGAAATTGGAGAACCAAGGAAGCATGGTATCATCAAAAACTAAATAGAAGAATATATCCAAAAGAAGTTGGTCTATAGTGCTTGTTAATTAACTAACTGAAATATTACATGGAGGCATACAAGAATGACGTTTGAAAAAAGTTATTAGCTTTGACAATAAAGAAATAATGGGTTACTTACTTCAAATTACAAGAGAATAAGAAGCTAGAAGAGAGGAGATGGTGAAAGCATAAACAGTTGTGTTATCATTGTTTTATATGTTTGTCATGTATATATATATTATATATATATATATATAATATATATATATTATATATATATATATATATATATATATATATATATATATGATGTGTAGATAAGTGTACATTTCCAGCCCCCTTGTCTACCTCAAGAGGTTGTACATATGGAGCAAAAAAGATAGGGATGAAAAATCCATTATAAGAATAGGTGATAATTGGTTGATTGGTTGATTTGTTTAAAATAGAAAATATCTTGGCTTGTTCAAAGTATGACCAGTGCAAGGAAATGTTAGGGAGAGAAATAGAGAGGTAGAGATCAATCCAATAAGCAAAAGAAAATTTGAGAATACAAATAAAATTTTTTTTCTCTCTTTAGTGTCATTATTTAATTAGCATGTTCAGAGTTGGAAATTAGGATGTCCAGTGAATTAGTTTAGAGTTTCACCAATCTAATTAATGAGCTAATTCTTTCTGAGGTTCCCTTCCTTATTTATGAATAATCAAAACTATTGTTAACCCTTATCAATTATTTGATAGTTGACAAAGCTTGAAGTTAAGCCATAACACAAGTTTATCCAAAGAATTTCTTCTTTGGAATGGTTAAAAAGTCTGTTCAACCAAATTTCTTGTATGAAGTCTATAAATTAACAAATGCTGTGATCATATATCAGTTTGGCAGAATACTTCAAGTCAAAGAATGAATGGCATAATTTATTTGAAGCTCTAGTATTGTAATGTTACTTGTTGTATGATGTTTGACATAACTATTCAACTTCTCTAGGTCTTGCTTATCTTTAAAAGATAAGTGGGCTAAATGACCCCTAAATTTGGGATAAATGACACCTAAATTTGGGATGACACCTAAATTTGGGATAAATGATTCCTAAATTCTTTTCTAGCTCTAAAATTGATGATATCCCTATAGTTTCCTTCATTTAAGACTCCATATGGTTATAATGAATTGTACAGTTTGATTTAAAAGGAGCTCTCCAGTTCTTCCAGGTTAACTTGTTCTTGATTAAGAGCTTCTGTATACATGCAGTAATGAATCACTTCATATCAGTCTTTGGAATAACAATTTTAAAAAAGTGTTATTTAAATGAAGAACAGCTAATGAATAATGATTGAAATATTGAAATATTGAAGAGACTGGAGAATATTTCATATGTGGCAAATGTTTACAAGAAGATTTCAGTATAGAAAGGGCACTTTTGTATATCTCTAATTAGAAAACATTTACTTAAGTAGGGAAATGCAACCTCTAGGCCCTTTAGGCAATGGGGACCAGGGTAGTCACTATTGAACTTGTATTTTGCTTAAATCTGTTTTATGTTTTCCCGTTATTTATAGTTGTACCATTTCAGAGAAAATAGAGCAAAGGTAATCATTCTTCCCTATGACAACTCTTCAAATATTTTCATATAGCTATTCTCTCCTCTTTAAGCATTTTGTAGATTAAACACCTACAGTCTTTAGTTGAGTTCCATAAAAGTGTATTCTTAAGTCTCTTCATTATCCTAATCAGTTTCTATTGAAAGTTCTCTTTCTTTGTAATACCTTTTTTTTTTTTAAATGAGATTCCTGGGCGGCTAGAGGGTACAGTGGATAGAGCACTGGCCCTGGATTCAGGAGTACCTAAGTTCAAATCCGGTCTCAGACATTTAGTAACTGCCTAGCTGTGTGGCGTTGGGCAAGCCACTTAAGCCCATTGCCTTGCCAAATATAAGATGCCTTAGAAAGATTTCTGAAAAGATCTCCTTTGGGTTATGGGAGCACAACCCAGCACAGACAGTGTCTGGGCAAATCAATGGAAGGATCTTAGCCAAAGTACAACTAAATTACCAAGACACCTCTCTCCTGATTTGGCAGGCTAGAGGCACAGTAGGTTCACTGTGAGGTCATTAGCTGCAATGTAGAAAGATAAGATATTAGCCTCCAAACTTGAATCCAATAGGGATAACAAGAGTAGGCCACCATAACATAGTGGGTCAGTTCAAGTGCTTGAGGCCCCACTGTGATAAACAAGGGAACAGGCACCTGGTCTCCAATAATCTCGATCTCAGAAAAAGTAAGAACAAAAAAATAGATAAATTTAAGGAGATATGGAAGAAAATTAAACCTTATTAAAAGATACCACAGAAAATGAAATAATACCATTACTAAATACATATGTAGCAATGTATTGAGCAGAAAATTAAAAAAAAGATTAGGAAAAGGACAATTAAAAAATCACTAATCAAATGTCAAATTAGAAATTCTGAAAATCAAAGGAAAGAGAAATAAAATCAAAAGAAGACTATTGGAATAATAAATCAAATGAGCTGATTAAAAAAAGTAAAATAGAAGTTTGGTAAATTTGTTTTAAAAAGGAGAAAATCATAATTACTGGTATCAAAAGAATAGGGTAAATTCAACACCAATGAAGAGGAATTTAAGCAATAATTAGGAGCTGTTTTACTCAACTGTATGCCAACAAATCAGACAATCTAATTGAAATTAATGAATATTTATAAAAAATCAATATTCCCCAAGTTACCAGAAGACAAAATAAACTACTTAATCCCATTTTAGAAAAATAAATTGAATAAGCCATCAATGAATATTAGAGAATCAACTAAAAACTACTTGAAGCTAATTAACTTTAGCAAAGTTGCAGGATATAAAATAAACCCTCATAAATCATCAGCATTTCTATATATTACCAACAATGCCCATCATCACACATAGAAAGAGTAATTCCATTTAAAATAACTAGACTTTGTCAGATATTTTGGAGTCTTTCCCCAAGACAAACCCAGAAACTATATGAACACAATTATAAAACATTTTTCTCACAAATAAGTCCAATCTAACTAATTGGAAAAATACAATTTTCATTTCAATCCAATTATCAGAAATTATTTTATAGAGATAGAAAAAAATAATATTAAATTTTACATGGAAGAACAGGAGACCAGGAATATCAAGGGAGTGAAGGGGAAAAAAATCAAAGCAAGGTGGCCTACCCATTCCAGATCTGAAAATATAATATAAAAAAGCAGTTATCAAAACATTTTGGTACAGTTTAAGAAATAGGGTGGTGGATATGTGGAATAGGTTAGGTACTCAAGAGACAGAGGTAAATGCCTATAGCAATTTGTGGTTTGATAAACCCAAAGACTCTAGCTTCTGTGATAATCACTAGGGATTGCCAATATTTGACAAAAACCTCTGGGAAAACAGGAAAATAAGTGATAAGGACACTCTGAAGAAAAAAAAATACCTTAAATTAAGATTCTCCTAAAATTGATCTTTAAGGGTTAAATAAGATACTCCTTACTCCTCGAATTGCACCACTTAACCAATCTCTGTCAAAGTTCCTCTGTGAATAGTGAAGTGCCTGTCAGGCAAGAACCAGGAGACTTAGAACTTAGAAGGATGCTGCCTTTTGTGCTGAGGGAATCCTTGAAATAAACCCTGGGGAGAGGCAGTCCCTAAAGATGCATAAACATTATGTGCTGTCATCTCTTAAGTAAGAAATATTAGGTCTTCTGGGAGATATATGAGAGACTGACGTTTCTACCCCAACTTTATTCTCAATGGAGCTACAACTTAACAATATTTTTCCAAAAATTCTTATTTCATCTCCTAGTATTGGAAAAAAGAAATATGACTAACATTGGAATTTTAAAGGAATATTCTTACAATCAAGAAGACAAGGCAATTGATCAGTGGGAAAAGAAAGTGAGCAGTTATTGACAATAACTCTGTTGAGGGCATTATTATTTCTTTCTCTCCTTAAGGAAATTGCCTATAATTATAATATATAAGTCTAGCCCAGGATTCTGGGTCAGTCTATCTAAACTGAGTCTCACCATGAAAAATCAACTGATGATGATGTTTGTCCTTCATTCTCGAAGAAGACCATGACATCAGGAAGGGTGATGCTATGACAAGCAAATGAATTGGATTTGAGTCAGGGTAGGAGAGGGGACTGTGCTAAGTCACCAGCCTCACTTTCTCTTCCAGAATCATCTTGTTTCAGTGGCAGATATTAATTAGGATGACAGGAGATGGCGACTATGATGACAGGAATTTGAATGTGGGGAGAACTAAAAAATAAAGATCTTAGTGTAAAAGACAGTATAGCTCTGAAGAGACTGGTCATTTGTATGTATTTTAACATTTTATCTTACATGGTACATGGGTAGTTGCTCATGTAGAGGAGTAGGAGAAATAGGCTTAAGGGCATAGCATGAAACTAGGCAGTATTATATAATTATGTAAAGGAAACAAAACTCCTGGAAGCATAGGAACATTGTCCAAATTTTTCTCTGCTTTGCATTAACATTTTAGCATGGGCAAGTTATTCCATTCAGTTGGATCTCAGTTTTTTTTATTTGTAAAATGATACAATTATACTAAATGATAGTTACAGAGCTAGAGAAACTTAGCCAATGTAAAGTTGATAATTGTTTGGGTTTGCCTGGAGTTCAAACTACAGCTAAACTTTTCTATTCCCTTTTGGCTGTATATACAGCCAAAATCTGGAAGAAAGTTGAAGGTAAATCACCTAGATAAAGCAATAATTCCAAATGTATATGTCCTTGGACTTTTGTGGAAGGAAACTGTTGCAAGGACCAAATAGATATTTTTACTCATTATTATACTGACATTTGGCTGCAGTAAAAAGAAAATTCTTCTGTAGTCTGAATAAATTAACAAACCTTTTGAATATGTGCATTGATATTTCAAATTATTTATACATATATAGATATAAACATATACATATATAATATGAATAAAATCATGAATTAGTAAACAGTTCTATGTCAAAAGGCATTTTTAAAATGTTGGATAGGGCAGCTTTAAAAAAGAATTGGGAATACATCTAAATATTGGGTCATTAGGGCTCAAATTATAAGTACTTGAAAAAACAATAAATGTTGACAACTTTTTCAATGTTATGATTAGATGTCAGGAATTCAGCAAACTTAAATTTATTTAATTTGATTGTATTTAGAGAATTTGGAGATTGTCTAAAATAGTAATGGACCGGCAGAGACAGTTAGGTGATCCAGTGGTTAAAACACCAGCCCTGAAGTCTGAAGGACCTGAATTCAAATTCAGTCTCAGACACTTGACATTTTCCAGCTTTTTGACCCAGGACAAGTCACTTAACCCTGATTTCCTCACATCCTGGTCTATCTCCAGTCATCCTGATTCATATCTAGCCACTTAATCTGGATGGCTCCAGAGGAGAAAGTGAGACTGGGGACATAACACAGCAACCCATAACTCAAATTCAAGTCACTTGTTTGCCATGTATCATCTCTTGAAGTCATCATCTTTAAGAAGGAAGGACAAACAACAAAAACAGTGAAACAACAACATAAATCATCAATATTTCTATAGAATAGCAATACAACTCAGCAGGAAGACATAGAAAGAAAAATTTCATTTAATATAACTGTAGACAACATAAAATACTTGAGAATCTACCTGCCGAAATAAGAACATAGTTATAAAATATTTTTCACACAAATAAAGTCAGATCTACATAATTGGAAAAATGTCAAAAAATCAAAGGAAGATAATCTAGGCATACCAGATCTAAAACCATATTATAAAGTTGCAGTTATTAAAACTGCTTGGTATTGACTAAGAAATAGAATGGTGGATGCAAATAGATTAGGTACAAAAGAGAGAGCAGTAAATGACTATGACATAATGCCCAATTTCTTAGAGGTTTGTCATAGGAATTGTGATAATATTTTTTTGGTTATTTATTTTTTTATTAATCAGATTATATTGTAAAGTATTAATTACGACTTCTACAATTTAATCAAAAGAAATGCTTTGAATTTACTGCTCAGACACATTTAGTGTAGTGGCATAAAACAGACAAAACAGACAAAGACAAAACAGAGTACATGGGTATTTGTTTTTTTTTTTGGAAAATGACTAGATTTTTAACTGAGTCCTACCTATGTTATTTTGGACCACATTTTTCCTATGAGAGAGCATATGTTATATACAACACTAAGTCATATTAATTTTCCTAGGTTTAAAACATCAGATGTAACTTCTTAACAATTTCTAAAGGAAGAACATAAGACTTAAAACACGTAATAACTAAGAGAAAAATTTAAGAACTAAGTAAGACTATGGTTACAGCCAAATATCAAGTCATGTCCTGGTAGGAAAGGGTAGGACATGCCTTCTCTTGAAGTGATGTGCTTAACAGAAAGAAGTAATTTTTAGCAAATATTTCTAGCTTGAGAGTTGAGATTTCAGCCCCTTTACTCTAAAATTAGAGTGCTTGGCCTTGACTACAAAAGAAGTGAAATGTCTACAGGTTATGTACAAACTAAACATTAGAATATGTCTAGTTCAGATCAAAATTTAGTACCCATCTAAACATATGTCTTTAGTTTATTCTTTTATTAGAAATGTCTTTGTAAGACATGGTATTTTAAAATAACTTATTTGTATAAAGTATACTATATATGATCAAATAGCTGCAAATTTCAAATTCAAAAAGCACAAGTTTTAATTTTTTACACATTTCACTTGATTCTACCCAAATCTCGGCTGTCTATATGAGGTAAATTTCAATTTAAAAAATAAGACAACTACAAAAAGTGAATACATAGCATTACAATGCCCTCCTCACATCAAGAGTATAGAACTTCATGAGTAAAGGATGGAGTATCCAAGAAAGCAACAATGCAACTCAAAAATAAACATTAATGAAACATTAATAATCAGATTTCATTACATATAGGGCAAAAAAGAATTAGCAAATTTTCTGAATGAAATGAGTTTAGTTGTAACAATTTGTTGTAAATTTAAGTCAAATGGGTGGAAGAAATTTAAGCATGATGCTATAAATTTCCTAAATTCTTTGCACACACACACCACACAAATACACAGATCTTTAAATGTTATTTTAGTAGTAAACTGGAATTGATTAAATCAATCAAGAAATCAGTAAGAAACAGATGTTTCTAGGGAAAACAAGGATTAAGTTTTGAACTATGGTGATGTACTAACAGGTTTCTCAAACATTTAAATGTAATGCTAAAAAATGATCTTTAGGTAAAAACCTGACTCTATGCTTAGGTGAATTTGCTAAAAGAACTCATGATACTAGAAATCTGTTATAAAATAAGTACAACAGGGTTACAGTAATGCTACTAAAAAGTTACAAGTGATTGTTGCTGTACTTTTTTCAAATAAACAATGTCAAATACTTGGCTGCAATTATAGAAAACACAACCTCTGATGAATTTCCCTTTATCTTGTATTAGATTATGTTTCACATTTCTTCTTTAAGTATTCTGTCCAGGAGAAATAATTTTTAAAAATCTTTTCTGCGTGAATTCAGAGCATTAAAACATTTAGCTTCACATTATTTTTACCATGTTTTGCCCTTCTCATTCCCCCACAACACAAACAAATATACAATTTTCTCAAAAAAGAATTAAGATGCTCACATTAAAAAAAAATAAGCCTACAAAAAAGTTCCAGAGTGCTAAAAAATGATTACTGGTATGGCACAAAGTGATCTCCTACTAGGTCCAAGGTCCAAAACATTTAAAATGGAGTCCATCTGTACTGTCCTGTTCATTTGCAATGCAAAATTAAATTTAAGAAGTTGAAATCATATTATTTTTAAAAGTAGTTCTTGAGCCAAAAAGATTTCTTTCTTATAGTTACTAAAAATAGGAGACCAAGTTGGTTGGGTGTGCCATCGAGATAACACTCAGTTGGTCTTTGCCTGAAGGGGCACAGACCTTTCACCAACAGCAGAAAAGGGATTTCCTTGGTTGATTTCCATAGCTTGATAGAACAAAAACAAGAAAACTGCCAAAACAACAAAAAGCAAAATCTTTATCCACATAGGAATGGAGCATCTTTTTCTTGTCTTTTCTGTCTTGTCATCAGCCAAGGGAGCATATTTGGGGACATATTTTGATGAAAAGGTTCCTTCCATCCTGAAGTCACCATGTTCTAATGGTCTGCCAGCAGCCCCTTTGATAGGTCTGCGAAAACTAGCACTAATTCCTGTTGGTGTAGCTGCTTCAAAGGGAAACATTTCTTTAAGAATATCTCTTTCAACTCTTCTTTCTTCTGTTAATGAAATTTCTCCCACTTCAGTTCTTGTCAATGGTTTCTTTGGTGTTCTTCTGGGTATGCCTGAGAATTCACTGATTGGCAGAATAGGAGCTGCATGCTTGAAATCTCCAGTCAACCTATTGACAACTAAGGTCTCGTTGCTTGAAGCCATTATAGTTTCAGCTGAAATTACTGCACCATCTACATGCAACTGTTCTGCAGTTTCCACCCTTTTCCTTGGAGTTCTTCTTGACCCTCTTGTAGGCTCCCTAGTTATTCCCTGCAGGTGTCCGCCTTTTGAAGATCCACTTGTCCAGAAAGTCTCAGTAAGTCCAGTTTGAGAATAGCTCTGATTATGTTCAACTCTTCTTTGCTTGAATGTTAGTGGAGTCTTTGCCTTGCCTTTTAGTGGCTCTCTCTTCTCAAGTTTGAGCTCTTCTTCGTTGTCACTGTATCTATCTGAGTCGTCAATTCCATTCTGTTTAGCATTTTCTGTTGCTGAAGAAACTGTTGGCAGAGGTGTAGAAGATCTTGATTCTGGACCATGTTCTCTCAATTTCAGCAGTTTTTTCTCATATAGCTTCCTGGTAGTTCCCACAATAGGGCCAGGATTCACTCCATATTTCACAAGTTGAGACAACAGCTCTTCATTTGTGAGTTCAGTTACATCAAGATCTTCATTTCCCTCTGATCTGGGTTTTCTTTGTGGCTTTCCTTCCGGCGGCGGGCAGCGGCGTGGGCTCCCGCTCGTCGTCCCTGGAGAAGTCGGGCGGCACGCGGCAGTTGGCGGGTGGCGGCGGCGGCACGGGCGGCGGCGGGCGGTTGCGGGCCGTGAGGTGCTGCAGGTAGAGCTGCACGTACACGTCCTTGCGCTGCTCGCCCGCCGGCAGCGCCACATGGTGGGCCAGCGGCTCGCTCTTGAGCCGCTCCTTGGTCAGCACCGAAGGGTCCTCCAGGAACTCGGGCATGGCCTCGGCGGCCGCGCCGCGAGCGCGCCCCGCGTTCCGTCCCCGGCCCAGCACGCCCGCCCGCTCCTCCTCCGCCGCCGCCGCGGGGCCTCGCGAGCCCGGCCGGGCGCTGGAGCCGCAAGGCCGCAGGAGCCAGAGGTGCGCCCAGCCCGCTGCCCCGCGCTCTGCCTCCCGCCGGCGCCGTGATAATATTTAGTAAGGAAATGAGTATTGCCATATATAATGGAAATGAAGATTTCTTGAGATAAAATAAAAAAAGTAAAATGATATTGTGTACCTCACAATAGATTATTAAGCATTTTAGATCTGAGACTACATCCATGCCAGTTTTATTTTCATGAGGGAACTATGTCACATCTCTTGAGTGTTCTATGTTATACTCAAGGTTTATGTGTCAAATATCAAGTCTATTTGATTGAGGCTTTGAAATATGATTTTGGGGCTTAAAAAGGCTTCTTAAAGAATTACTTTACCACAATTTCCTTAAAACAACTTTTTAAAATGTTCCCATTGCTTTTAGAAGTGCAATCATGAGTCTATAAGATAATATCATTGGGAGAATTCTCATTTATAAGATATCTCTCTTCATTCTTGTTTGGGCAAAATTTAGAACCTCTTTCCCAAACTATTAATTCCCTTTTCAATTTTTTTTCATTAGCACTTACTTTTTAAAACTGTATTTCCTTAAATGGTGGTCTCACTCCATTTATTTAAAACAATCTTCATCTCTTTTTTTAAAAATTCTTCTTCAGATCTTCTAGGAATCCTAATTGAGTTTTTGCTAAAGTTTGTTTTTGCTGAGGGCTTTAATTTAAGATTTGGAGTCTTTTTTATCTGTTGTATTTGTGTCTTGACCTTCTTTGTTGTCATAACAGGTTTTATCATGGATTCTTTTTCATTATTGTTGTTGCTGGATCAATCATCTAGATTACTCTAAATTTGGAATGGATTTTAGATCTGTTCTCTCAAGTAATTCTGGAGCCTAGGTTGCTCTTGTTGATACTGTCTTGGGGTACTGAGTTTTGTATAATTATAGAATCTCAAGTTAGATTGCAAATCTGCAAGCTTTCAGTTCTTACAAAATGATCTGATTCTTGGCAAAAGTGTAATTGCTACCCTCTTGGTCTGAACTTTGTAATTTCCAATTTTAGTTTGGAACTGAACAAGAGAAAACTACTACCTGTCAGCCATCTGGAAAGCTTTTTAGATTCAGAGAGGTAGAATTACAGGTTCTCTTTTGGTCTGAAATTCCTAACATCATTATTCCTCTATACCTTGGCTAGATGATGGAAATGAGATCCTACTCTGCCTAGATTCTGAGCAAAACTTTTACTGCTCACTTCTGAGCTTCCTCTTTTATGAATTCATTGCCAGCACAAGGTATGTCCTCTTTTGAAAGCAGTCCACTTTTCTTTCATCAGCAATTCTTCTGGCCTCCTGCTGAACCATCATTATGGACACAGGAATTCCACTTGCCCTTTGCTCACCAATCCATCTCTGCAATTCCCTCTCTACCTCAGTCCATTCGACACATCTTGTGGCCTTCTTCTGCCAGGGCGTTTTCAGTAGGGTTTCTTCTTCCTGTAGCCAGTCTCAAGTTGTTTTCTCAGTTGGAGGAGGACCAGACTGACTTTCAGCAGCACAATTTCCATTTACTTTTGCAAACTGGATCACTTTGAACTTGAATTCAGTACAGCACAAAAATCTTTTCTGAGCCATTTCTTGGGAGAACATGGTAAAACATAACCTAATATACTGGTAACAGATACAAAATAATTAGTGCAAAGACAAGTGCAAAAAAGCAGGAAATTTAAGTAAAAAAATTTCCAAACACTGTGTAAGATGCTGCCAGGTTTTAGACCCCAAATTTATCATAAAAGGATGAGTCTCATACATGGGAAAATACTGTGTGTGTGTGCACATATATACATACATATATATGCACATACACACATGTGTGTACACATGTATATACATGTATGGGTATGTTATATGTGTGTTATGTATGCATATATACATATCTGAATACACACATTATATATATATATTTTTTTTTCCTCTGCAATTCTTTCCTCAGTCTCAACATTTATAATGTTAAAGGATTGGTAGAGATAACTTCTGTGATGTTAATAGCTACATTCATGTAGCTACATACATGCATATACATTAAATTAGGTTTATAAATTTAATTTATTCCAAAATCCTGTTCATCATGTGATTTGTTTGTATAGTAAAGTAAATTGTCCGATTAAAAATAATGTATTTGGATGATCAGTACCACATCCCTAAAAATATTCATATAAAATAATTATTCATAATTTTAAGTAAATTTTTGTCCCTAATGCACCTGAAATACAATAGCAATAATTAGTAAACTATGTGAACTGAAAATAAAACTATAGTAACCTGCACTTTACCTTTGAGAAGAGTTGTAAATGGCTTGTCGACAAGAGGGAGGAAAGGAAAGGGTTATTGCTTAGAACACAAGAATTACCTTCCAGGGGGTAGCTAGGTGGCACAATGGATAAAGCACTGGCCCTGGAGTCAGGAATACCTGGGTTCAAATCCAGTCTCAGATACTTAATAATTACCTAGCTGTGTGGCCTTGGGCAAGCCACTTAACCCCATTCACCTTGCAAAAAGCCAAAAAAACCAAAAAACAAAACAAAAAAAAAATAAAAAAAAAGAATTACCTTCCATTAGAACATTGCGAATTTCAATGTTGGAAGTATTCTCTCTTATCCTACTTTCATTAAAAATAAAAGTAACACTACTTCCATTACTTATTTTTCATCTTTTTTAAATTACTTTCAAGTTGTGAGTTACTGATTTTTTTTTCTTCTTTCCATTGGCATCTTTGTGAATTGGAGAGGAGAGTTTCTTGAAACAGGTAGAGCAATTAGGAGGCTATGCAATAGTCCAGATAAGGGGTAATGAGGGTTTGACCAAATGGGATAACTCTGAATAGGGAGAAGGGGCTGTCCATGGAGATAGTATTGCAAGTAGAAATGAATAATGGCTATTGAATGAGGTTCCTTTGTTTGACATATGAAAGAAAAAAAGAAAGAAAGAAAGAAAGAAAGAAAGAAAGAAAGAAAGAAAGAAAGAAAGAAAGAAAGAAAGAAAGAAAGAAAGAAAACCATTGTCCCATTTGAATGTCATAGCTTCAAGAGCAGTTGTTTAAGGTCAAACATGATTTTCATATGGCAAATTATTGATTGTCCTTCATGACAAATTTTGCAAAAAAATTTTCCTTGTCCAAAAAATCATATGTAAACTGTTCCCTATAAATTGTATAACCTAACATATGTAACACACATATTATGAATTGTGTGATGCTACATGGAAGGAGAAAGGAATAATCAAAGTATGATATGAGTTTAAATGAGTACTATTAGTCTATGATGACAGGGATGTTCTGAGAAAAACTTAGCACAATTTGTATCAACTAATAGTGAGGTGAACAGTAGAAGAAATTTTTATAACAATAACAGTAACATTTTGTTGATAACATCTTTGTAAAACATTTTCACTTATCAGTGTAATAACCCATCAGGATTTCATATGACCAATCTTGAAAGAATCTTAACATTTTTTGGATGGAGATTCAGAAAGTGCATTTTTTAACAAAGCCAATGTAAGAATATATCTTCCTTGACTATGGATACTTGTTACAAAGATTTGGTTTTCTTTTTTCTATTTTTGCCATGTGTTGGAATAAAAGTGGAAGAAAGAAAAATAAATACTTTTTTGAAGCTATTATCAGCTCTTGGGAACCAAATGTTTTTTGTTTATTTGTTTGTTTTGCAAGGCATCAGGGTTAAGTGACTTGCCTAGGGTCACACAGCTAGGTAATTAAGTGTCTAAGACTGGATATGAACTCAGGTCTTCCTGACTCCAGGACCAGTGCTATATTCACTGTGCCACCTATGTGCCCCTTGGAATCAATTGTCTAATTATCAGAGTGGGCATTTACTATTTAGAAATCATTTAATGTTATAGTTCATGGCTTTATTTATGGATTTGCTTATTATACAAACTTTAGAAAATGATGGAGAAAATGTTTATAATTAGGATCACTCATAAAAATTTTTTTGCGTACATTGTTTCAGAGAGCTGATTGCTAAACCATGCATACCCAGGATTATTAGTTAAAAAAAGAAGAATGCCAGTCTTTTTATTTGAAATGCTGTCAGGGAAAAAGTTATAACTGTGACAGTATTTTAAATTTAGTGGGTTTTAGTCACTTCACTTTTCTCATAGACACTGCTTGAGAGACAAAAGACCTAGAGGATATGTATCCATAACTTCACTCTAATCTCTACTTACTTTCGTTACAAATTTGACATTTGACATATGCTATCATGAAAAGCCTGCATCTTAACTATCTATGGGCAGTGTGGTAGAAAGCATTTTAAGTGACTAAAGCTTTGGAATGGATAACAGATAATATTTTCAATCACTAATCAAGTGCAATAAGACTACTAAAAAACTTTTTAACCTTATTTACTGTGAACCACATCGGCAGGCTATTGAAGTCTATGGGTACCTCCTTAGAATATTGTTTTGAAATTTACAGGAAAAAGTGACTGAAATTCTGAATTAAAACAGTTATCTTGATATTCAGATGATACGCTAACTCTTTTTTAAGTTTGTGGACACTATAACTCCTACCTATATTATTTCATATATGGAGAAATTGAGACTTAGAGACTTTGAGTGAATTGCCCAAGGTAAGACAGATAATTAAGGGCAAAGGTAGAGTTTGAATCTATGATTCAAATTCCATGGAACTTTGTATAATATCAAAAGATTTGTATAATATCAAAAGATTTGATGATTTCTAAAGGCATTCCTGACTCTAATGTTCTATCATTCCAGGATTCTTTGACTTCCAGCTCAGTGCTCTTTCCACTATACCATACTACATTCATTCACTCCACCTAAATTGGCCAATCAATTTAGTGAAACAACCAGTCACTTCGGGTAAAAAGAAAAATCAGTCTTAATCTACTGGTTGCTTAGCTGAGGTGATTGCTCAATTCAGGTCAGAGCAGTTGCACCCATTGTGTGCAGAGGCATGGCTGTAGATAGTAGACAGCTGGACACCATATTCCATCTAACAAGTTGCCAAAATGGCAAATATAGAATGTGAAATAGAAATGAATGAAAAATTCCTGAGTTTCCTACAAGCATTGCAGCCTGATACAGAGAGAACTAATATTCTGGGCCATGAGCACTTGCAGACAGATGTCTAGTGAGGAAGGAATGGATTGGCACTGCTGCTAATTTGATGTCTTCAATGCCTCACTAGTTAGATGATTTCCCATTCTGGACTACTGGGCCATTAAGCCTGTCTTTTACTGCCCAGCTATAAATGTGAATGGCAGAAAATAAATAGTTAAGGCTAATCAAATGGAAGGAAAGGGCCCAATGTGACCCTATTTATCTGAAATAGTTGAGGGGAAAATGGCAACCAAAGGGCTAATTTAGAAAAGGATAAAAATGCTTGTTTTCTGTAGCAAGAAAGAAAAAAGATGTTTATTGCTCTGTAAAGAAAATATTTAAATCTAAATGCAAGATAAACTATAGACTAAGATTTACTGTCCATGTGTCTGGTATACCATTAATACATTGAAATCTATGTCATTCCTTATCAAGGCAAGGAAAATTGTCTTGAAGGTTATAATAAATAAAATTCTGTGAATAACTTCATGGTCACATTTCAATTGTTTACTCAAGATCAATAATTTGAATTTGAAACCTAAATAGAAAAGGAATGACTTTTTTCTTTTTTTTTCTTTTTATTCCTATAGAGCAAAGTATTTGAAATCTGCCACAAGGAGAAAATTTAAAGGCTTTTTCTCCAATTTGTAGACTTATGATTGTTTTATCTGTTCAGAGTGCCTTATATTTGAGAGTCATTTAAGTAGTCATTTTATTTCTTGAATATCCCCCTACCTTTTATATATAGAACTATTTATTTTGGCTTTAATTGAATCTATTCAGTTGACTCCCTCTTCCATACCACCAAGAGTTATCTGTACTATTACTATTTTAGGATCGGCCAACATATAGGGAAGTTCTAGAGGAGATGGAAACAGAAGGTGGGAGGCTAGACTAAGAGGAAATTAAAGCCTTCTAATGATAAGATTCTATGATGCCCTGTGATTTTCAGATTCTATGAATCTACTCTCACCTTAAAGAGATTTACATTAAGATATAAAAGATTTAGTAGTTCTATGCTTAACTGAAGCATATTATATTTAGTCCATGATTTCATCAGTTTGGATTTTTTTGATTATGTTAAGCAAGGCTTGTATTTAAATTATACTATTAAAACTTTGAATAAAATTATGGGGTCACTTCCTCCCTTACCTCTGTACTTGTAGTCATGTCTAGAACTGTGAGAAGGAAGAAAAAAAGAAAGAAATCTGTATGATCACTGATTATATATTTAAAAGGAATAGCAAGTTTGCAGTCTCATATGCAATCATCTTTTTTTAAAAAAAATTCTTCTTATTTAGCTTCATTTTATGTGCTGTCTTTCCCCCTCTAAGAAGTTAGCTTCTTGAGAACAGTGATTATTTTTCTTTACTGCTCTTATCTGTATTCTCACTGCTTAGCACAGTGCCTGGCTTTTGACTTGGTTTTGTATGGTCTTCCCAACATTGGCTACACCAGATCTTTTCCCTTTTTCCTCAAACTCCAACTCTGGACTACAAACCTGCAGAAACAGGTTTGTAGCTTAATTTTCTTAAAGCATAATTTAATCATGTCACTGGAAAACTCAATATCTTTCAGTGTCTCTAAATGGCCTAATGGATAAAACTAAATATCCAGCACTCAAATTATCTATCTCTTATCCACTACTGTCCCTCACATTTAAACTCTGTTTCAAGTAGACTATGTTACTTAACCTGGCCCCAATTCACTTCATGTTCTATCATCACCTTGATTTTACTTTTAAAATATTTTCCCAACGCCCCCACCCCCCACTACAATTCTACCTCTCTGTCTTTAGGTTTGATAGAAAGAAAATAATGATGATTGGCATTTGAGGAAAAACTAATGAAATAATGAGAAGCAGGACATTAAGAAGCCTGGAGATCATTCTTTGAAATGCCATAAATGCATAACTAGAAATTTCAATAGCAATACTGATCTGTTTTTCAATTTTTTTATTTCAATTTTTATTTTTAGCAACACTGATCTTAATGGCAGAACAATATTTACAATATGCTTCTCTTACTGCAACCTCATGAGTTAGTACAAATGTTATTTTCCCCACTTTAAAGATTAGTAAACTGAGGGTCAGAGAGTTTAAGTGATTTTTCCAGCATTATCCTCCAAATAAATGTAAGAACTCAAACTCAGTTTTCTAACTACACAATGGGTATTGTTTAAATAAATCAAAGGTATATAATACACATTTATTGCATTTAAACTGAATTTATGTACTTCTATTTAAATATTTACATGTATCTTAATCCTAGCTCTATTGTATAAAAGAAATAAATAGAAATGGTAATGGCTGATTTATTTCACAAGTGATTGATAAAGGTCAAATGTGTCCTAAAGCTGAGAACAAAAGTTATTTAATAATACAGAACACATCAGCTGCAAGCATCCTTTTAAAACCCTATATAGATAACCATCAAACATTTATATATATTTATATATAAAATTATATTAGATAATTTACAGATAATGTGCTATTTTGTAAACATAAACAGGTATATGTGTTGACAACAAAAGGATCACAAAAGTGAAGTCAGAACTTTGCACTGTGGTTGCTATTTACACTACCTATTTATGTAGAATTATCCTTACCTCATATCTTAGTCCATGTGAATAAATCAAGGACAAAGACTTTAAAATTCGGCATTTATATTAAGCCACATCCTTCATCACAGCCCCACCCAGTTTTTAACTAGAAACTTGGAAGATAGAGGCCTTCATTTCTCCCCCCCAAAATCTATTTAAATATCGAAATAGAATGGTACTTCAAAATGAAATCATAGAAAGTCTTTTAAAGTGCAAAAAAGGAGCATTCAATTTCTTTGTTTCATTTTAAAATTCAGTATTTTCACACAAGTATTTTTATTTAGAATTATAAATTTAGTACTTAAAAGAACATTGGAAATTATATAGTCCAATCCTGTAATTAGATAGAAATGAAAATGAAATCTAGTGATATGATGCCCACAGACAGAACTTTTAACATTTACAGACAATTTCAGTCTAAACAACCTGGCTATCCCTTAGACTGAGCTAAAATAACTTTTCTGAAGAGGATCTTTTAGCGTGTGTGTGTGTGTGTGTGTGTATGTATGTATGTGTGTATGAATACATAAATGCAAATACATGTTTCTATTATAAATGTATATACACACATACATATGCACTATAAATAAATATATCATACATTATAATGATCAATGATAAATGTAAAGAATTCAGGGTCTATGGCTTCTGCAGAATGTAAGAAGAGATTGCTAATTTAAAAATATATATATAGATAACTATCTAAATCTATATATAGATATAGATATACACACACATTACAATGACTGAAGTTTGCCTGTGGCTACTGTACCTACCTGCAAGTATGTAAGTATAAGCCAAAATAAATGACCCTGAACAATCACTGAGTTGAGTGAGGTCCCCTCATCCAATATTAAGCCTTCTTACCCAAGAGAGGTCAAACACTACTTCCCACTAGTCAAGGATTGACCTGTCCTCTGCAAGTGTGCTTACTCAATGAATTACATATTACAGTACATTCCCCTGTGTTCATCAGTATAATGACTAGGGCAGTGAAAAACATATTACTGGAGAATAGTATAAGATGAGCATATTGATTAGATTGTAACCATTGAGGATCAGAATAATGGCTGGCTCAGACATAGGAGAGATACTTTCAAACTGCATATAAGATTAGATATGGTTACAATTCTGGGTCTTGCAACTAGAGGAAATAATCCTGTTTTGCAGAAAAGTTAATTAATAAAAAATCCATTTAAACACTCTGGACTAAGTTTTTATAATCACGAGCCATTGATAATGATAAAGAATTACTTATATACTTCTATTTAGATATTCACATGTATCTTAGTCTTAACTCTATTGTTTAAAAGAAATAAAATGGAAATGGCAGGTTCATTAATATTAATGACAGTTGATAATTCTATATAAAGAGGTGTAATATGTATATCTGTGTGTATTACATGTGTATAGGTACATTCACATGTACATACATGTGTATTTGTATATATGAATATATATTTTATTTATATACATAAACATACATATATAGATGTATAAATGTATATATGAATATGTAGTTTGTATGTAAGCAAGGATATATATATTTAAACCTACATGAATATATCTATGTACACATATACATCTGTGTACATGTATGTATGCACACATACATAAATGTGTACACATATTTATGTTGACAGAAAGTCTAGAGAGTCAGGAGAGGAGTTTTATGGTCTTTAGATTCTCTAGGAAGAATAGTTTCATATCATATCCCATTTTTGTTATGTGTTATCCTACATTCTGGTGTATATATATATATATATATATATATATATATATATATATATATACATATAAATGCTCTTTTATGATGGGGAAGTGGTAGTGTAATTTGTCAAAATATAATAATTATTATAAGATTTTACAATTATTTCTGGTCAAAGGTCAATGTTTCTTACCTGTTGTGAGGAACGGAATGTGCTCTCTTTAGACTTGAAAGGAAAAATTATTTGTCCTGCCTTCCTGGTATTTAAACTCAAAAAGAGTTACCTCCCTCAGGCAAAATAGAATTTGTAGAAAACAATTTTTCTTTATAACAAATAATAGAATGGTCTCCAGGAATGTTTAAAGTTTTGTCTACTCTTGCTATGCATATTCTGTTCCTCTCCCCTTGTTGCTCTATGAATTTTCTGATTTCCCTCAGTGTTGTGTGATCATTACAAGAATGGTCCCCATCTAACACTATTGGTAAATTCCAGAGAACAAAATTTCATGCCTAATCCATATTTTTGGTGTTATGTAATTTTAACCATATATGTTAAGGTTCTATAAAATGAGTTTAGAATTTAAAAGAATGAAAAATCTAGTTGAAATTGTACATAATCAGAGTTATTATTCAATGGTTCTGGACAGCTTGGAGGCTCAGTGAATGGAGTACCAGTCCTGGAGTCAGGAGGAAGAGAGTTGAAAGTTGGCCCCAGTGACTGGACACTTGCTAGTTGTGTCCAGGGCCATTTCTGGTCCTATTGATTCATATCTTATCACTCATCCTGGCGGAGAAGGTAGGACTGGTGACTTAGCACAGAAACCCCTCTTTCATATTCAATACATGTCCCTGATGTTTTGGTCTTCTTTGAGAAAAAAGGACAAAACTATCATTCAAAGGTCTGTAAAGACAGGGACTTCAAATCAGAAACTGAGTGCAAATCCTGACTGTTATTTAAAACCCTTGTAAACTCTGGTAATTTTTTCCCTTTTGTTAGCCTGCAATTGCTCCTTCTTAAAATGACAAGGTAGAGTCAGAGGATCTACAAGGTCCCTTACATATCTTCACTTTTTTTTCCTTTTCTACACTCTAGTAACATTTCTATTTCCTTTAAATCTTACTCTCTTTCTTGAACTGTTCATAAGAATTTATGTTTTATTTTCTTAACTCCACTGTTAGCACCTGAAAAAAAGTTGTCCTTTATGACTTCATGCCATCATCACCCCCTTCCCCAGTGTTAAGCAGGGTACTTAACCCATCCTTGTAGAATGTGTGTTGCTGTTGCTGTTGTTATTGTTATTGTTGTTGTCATTGTTGCTTTTTCAAAGGAATTCTGCATATGAAATATCTCTGAACAATTATTCTGAAATTGAATTTAAATATTACTTTCATTTGTCTTATAGCATAGTGTGTATCAGCCTGAATGGCAAGTCTTGATCTACTCTTTCTAGTGGGTATTTTCCCATTTAAATTTCATCTGTTATTGTGCCACCCAGTCTCTTAATGCACTTAAATCCAGCTGAAGATATATCATTCTAAACAAAGCATAGTACTTTAAAAAAGTGAGAAAAAAATCCCCTGATTTAGAAATAAAGGAACTACAGCTCTGAAATAAGCATAGGTGACTAGCTGCTAATGAGAGAAAAAGTTACTAACTGTAGTACTTCTTTCCTCAGATTGAAAATGCTAAGTTAAATTACCCAGAATGCTGTTAGCATAGGAAAAAAAAAAAGATTGTAAAATGAATTTAATTTTGTGCGAAGATAAATTTACAATAAAATACATAATAGTATGCCTTCTCTTAGGAATCTGGTTTATCTTCCTTAAATATTAGGACAAGGCACTTAAGGAAATGCTTTTGGTTATTACTTACAGTAAACAGGATTTAAGAAGTTGTTTAAGTGGAAGCACTAGAAGAAAAACAAAGGGAGGTCCTAGTCCTGGCTCAAGTACTTTAAAGCAATATGACTTTGAACAAGTCATTGAAAAGGCTATAGAAAGCACTGGTTTTGGAGTAAAATACTTGGATTCATGTTCTTCCTCTAATAATTCCAAGTATGACCTTGGTTACTGAATCTCTCTGGGGATTCCATTTCCTCTTTTGTAAAGTAAGAGGGTGATTTCCCTTCAAGCTCCAGATCTTTGATTTTATTGTATCCTTAGAATTCTTGAAATAATTAAGAATTTAGTTCACCCCTTTCCTTTTACAGATGAGGAAACCCAAACCCAGTTGTAGGAGTAATTTTTATAGGTATCATATTCCATAAGTTACAGAATCATTAGTAAATTCTGTATGTCCAATACTTTTTTCAGTATACCACAGTGCTTTTCAAATTCTTTGGAGCTCCATTTTAATCTATATAGTGTAGAGCAAAAAGTCCAGCTGGCTTACATTTTGGATTTATTGAAAATAAAATGGCAGAATTTACTAGACAGAATAATGAAGGAAGCAATAGAATTCAAGTTATAACTTGCATGTAATTTGAATTTGAACTAGGGCTTAATGCTCCATTAGAATGTGAGTTCTTTGAGAACAAGACTTATCTGTCTTTGATAGTTGTATATACAAAGATGAGCATAGTGCCTAGAATAACTTGTGTTGTATAAATGATAATGGTTTACTGACTAGCTTCTGCTTAAATGCAAGTTAAGATAGAAGTATTCTGCTTTCTGCCTGCAAAGAGAGGGAAATATATTGCCTATCAGCTCTGGAGTACATGTACCAGTCAGTCACTCAGTCAATAAGTAGGCATTTGTTTAATACTATTTTGAGCACATGGGGTCATAAGGAAATGTAAAGTTTGGTCCTAGAGCATGAATAGGTTAACATATAGTGGTAGAGAAGAATAACATTTGAAACAGGCTAAGGAACATCTCAGCATAAGATCAGTGATCAATTATACTTTAGGGTAATTAAGAAAATTCCTATGCATATCTTAGTACTTGGCTCAACTCTGCATTAAGTAAATAATGAGGTTTATTGTCTAACAGATGGGTTATAGATTGAGCTTGCAGAAACCTCAGAGGGTAAATGAAAACAGTCATACTGAAGAAAAAGCGTGGCATAGGGCAATGAATGCTTAAATTCAGAGATAAAAAGCCAAGCCTGCCAATCAGAGGCTATAGAGTAAATTCACTGAAAGTTCAAAGGTGAAGGGAAATATTCTGTTTACTAAAAAAAAAAGTGCTTTCCAATAAAAAAGCTTTAGGGTCTACAAAGATCTTTACATATCTTTTTTTCATATGGATTTCACTCTAGCAGATATAGGTAGCATAGTAGATGATGACGATGTTTGGAAGAAAACCAATAGATCAGGGAGGTGATGCCATGACAAGCATTGGATTGGAGTGAGAGGGTGCTGTGCTAAGTCACAAGGCTCATTTTCTCATCTAGAGTCACCTGGGTTCAGGTGCCAGATGTGAATCAGGATATTGGAGTGAGGCCCTGGAGTGAAGCAATGTCAAGGGTCTGAGATCAGATTTGAATTCAGACTCTCCTGTCTTCAGGTTTCCTTCTCTACTCACTATGCTAGCTACCTACCCATCACAGTAAAGAGTTAGATGCAGGGTCAGGGTCAGGAAGATCTGTATTCAAAGTTATGCTAGTACATTTTACAAGTTATGTGACCTTGGGAAAATCATTTAAATGCTCCCTGCCAACATTTTCTCATTTGTAAAAATGGGGTAATAGAACCTTCCTCCTAGAGTTCTTGTGAAGAACAAATGAAATACTTTATTTAATTTGAGATATTTTTAAGAGAGGTGGTAAAAGAAGAAGAAGAAGCAAGAATTACTTTTATGGGCTTCTTGAACTAATCGTGAAGGAACTAGATATTCTAAGATAGGTTAGTAGGGAAGAGGCAAGGATGGATTGATTTCTAGGAATTATGCAAAAGCTCCTTATTATTCCATTTTATAGAGGAACCAAAAGCTCAGAGAAGTTAATTGATTTTTTTTTTTAGGTTTTTGCAAGGCAAATGGGGTTAAGTGGCTTGCCCAAGGCCACACAGCTAGGTAATTATTAAATGTCTGAGACCGGATTTGAACCCAGGTACTCCTCACTCCAAGGCCAGTGCTTTATCCACTATGCCACCTAGCTGCCCCTAATTGATTTCTTTATTACATAAGTAGCTGGTGTTAAAGGGATCTTTGAATTCAGTACTTCCTGAGTCAATGACCAACTCCCTCTTGACTTTGCCATACTGTCTCTCAGGACCCCTGAAGTAAATAATAGGGAAAACTAAAAGTTTTCCAGTCACTTAAAATGGAATAACATAATCTTGGGGAGATTATTATCACAAACTGTAACAGAAGAAAGTATTATGTTTGGGAAAAGAGAACTGATGTAATTAAACACAGAAAAAGTGTTATTAATACAATTAAGTTCAAATAATTAATACAAATAGGTGAAAAATGTTGAAAATGGGGAACCTTAGATCCAAGATCTAGATTTGGAAATAACTAGAGAGGGCATCAGTCCAAACTCTTCATTTTTCAAATGGAAAAACTGAGTCTCAAAGAAGTTAAGGTATTAGCACAGTCACACAGCTAGCAAGCATCAGAAGTTGTACTTGAAAATAGAGGTTCTGTGTCATTTTCCTCCCTTCCCATTCTTTCTATTGAAAGAAATGAGATTAAAAAATAAAATTTGAATTCATATTATAATTACATTTAATAGGAAGTATTACAAAATAATTGAAGGGGGAGATTATAATCAGAACTTATTTTTGTCTAGGGGATCAATGACTAGATCAAAGTTGGATCAAACCCAAGAGTTTGATCCAAGA
This sequence comes from Macrotis lagotis, assembly GCF_037893015.1. Taxonomy (NCBI): domain Eukaryota; kingdom Metazoa; phylum Chordata; class Mammalia; order Peramelemorphia; family Peramelidae; genus Macrotis; species Macrotis lagotis. The sequence continues at coordinate 316,755,268 of NC_133666.1, read as the reverse complement.
CTCTGTGAGCAATTTTTTTTTCTTTGTTTCCCTTCTTCCTAATATGGTAGCTGGTGAGATGATCATTGCTAGTACAAAGAGAGATACAACTGTGTATACAGAGATGCTTTTGAAAGGGCTGCCAGAGTTTGACTCTGGATAGCTTAAAAATGCTTATTAATCAGCAGAGCACAATAATTCCATTTTAGAGATGAAGCACTTTCTACATCCTCTCAATGCAAATGAATTGTACATTTCTTAATATTTAGTTGGAATGTTGTGAATCATTATGGTATATAGGATCTAATAAACCTTTGTTGAAATAAATGTTTTTTTGAATTCACCTCAAGAGCAAATTAAATATTTAAATAACCATATTTCAGAAAGAGAAATTCAAGAAATTATAAGGGAACTCCCTAAGAAAAAATCTCCAGGGCCAGATGGATTCACAAGGAAATTCTATGAAGCATTTAAGGAACAACTGATTCCAATTCTATATAAACTCTCTGGAAAAATAAGTGGAACTCTGCCTAACACCTTAAGTGGCACCATTTTGGTGCTGATACCTAAACCAGGTAGAGTTGAAACAGAGAAAGAAAGTTATAGAAGAACTTCCCTAATGAACATGTATGCAAAAATCTTAAGTAAATTCTTAGCAAAAAAATTACAGGGGATCACTATGATAATACACTATGACAAAGATGGATTAATCCCAAGAATGCAGTGTTGGTTCAACATTAGGAAAACTATTTGTATAATTTACTGTATCAATAACAAACCTACAGAAACCTTATGATTATCTCAATAGATGCTGAAAAAGCATTTGACAAATTCAGCACCCATTCCTACTAAAACCATTAGAGTATTGGAATAAATGGATTGTTCCCTAGAATGCTAAGTAGTGTCTATCTGAAACCATCCACAAACATTATATGCAATGGGGATAAGCTAGAGGCATTTTCAATAAGATCAGTGATGAAACAAGGATGCCCATTGTCACCACTACTATTCAATATTGTGTTAGAAATATTAGCTTTAGCAATAAGAGAAGAAAATAAATTGAAGTAATTAGAATTGGGAAGGAAGAAACAAAGCTCTCACTCTTTGCTGATGACATGATGGTATACTTAGAGAAATCTAAAAATATCACCTAAAAACTATTAGAAACAATTATCAACTTTAGCAATGTTAGAGGATATAAAATAAACCATCATAAATTCTCAGCATTTCTATATATTACTAAGAAAATACAACTTCAAGAGCTAGAAAGAGAAATTCCATTTAAAGTAACTTCAGACAAAAAACTTGAGAATCTACCTGCCAAGGCAGACTCAAAAACTATGAAAAAAACTATAACAGACTTTTCACACAAATAAAATTAGATTTAAATAACTGGACAAATATCAACTGCTCATGGAAAGGATGAGCTAATATCATAAAAATAACAATTTTACCTAAATTAAAGTACTTATTTAGTGCCTTACCAATCAAATCTCCAAAAATTACTTTAATTAGCTAGAAAAAAATTGTAACTAAATTCACATGGAGAAAGAAAAAGTCAAGAATATCCAGGGATTTAATGAAAAAAAGTGCAAAAGAAGTATTTCAGCCTTTCCAGATCTAAAACTATATTATAAAGCATCAGTCATCAATACTGTGTAGTATTGAGTAAGAAATAGAGAGGTAGATCAGTGGAATAGTTTAGGTGCAAAAGACACAACAGGAGACTCCAGCTTCTTGGATAAGAAATTTCTCTTCAATAAAAACTGTTGGGGAAATTTGAAGTTAGTATGGCAGAAACATGGATTAGACCAACAACTCATACCATATGTCAAGAAAAGATCAAATTGGATACAGGATTTAGGCATAAAAGGCAATATTATAAGCAAATGAAGAGATCAAGGAGCAATTTATGTGTCAGATATATTAAAAGGGAAGCAGTTTATTACCAAGGAAGAGATAGAGGCCATTATGAAACACAAAAGAGATAATTCTGATTACATTAAATTGAAAAGCTTTGGGACAAACAAAACAGCTGTTACTAGGATCAAAAGAAATGTAGTGACTTGGGAAACAATTTTTACAACTAGTGTTTCTGAGAAAAACATTTCCAAAATCTACAGAGTACTGAGTCAAATTTATTAAAAAAAAAAAACAAGCCATTCCCCAAATGACAAATGATCAAAGGGTATGCAAAGGAAATTTACAGATGAGAAAATCAAAGCTATTTATAGTCATATTAAAAATTGATCCAATCATTACTCATTAGAGAAATGCTAATTAAATCTTTGATCTCCAAGGTATCATTTCACACCTATCAGATTGGCCAATATGATCAGAAAGGACAATGATCAAAGTTTGAAGGAATGTGAGAAATCTGGCACACTAATGCATTGTTGGTAGAACTATGAACTGATCCAACTGGAGAGCGATTTGGCATTACACCCAAAGGTCAATAAAAATGAGCAAACCCTTTGATCCAACATTACCACTACTGTGTCTATACCCTGAAAAGAACATGGAAAAGGGTAAAATCATCACTTGTACAAAAATATTCAGAGCAGACCATTTTGTGATGGCAAAGAATTGGAAATTGAGTGAATGATTGTAAATTAGGGAATGGCTGAACAAATTGTGGTACATATATGTTCTGGAATACTATTATTCTATTAGAAACCAAGAGGGATGGGAATTCAGAGTAGCCTGGAAAGACTTTCATGAATTGATGCTGAGTGAAATGAGAACCAGAAGAACATTGTACACTTTAACAGCAACATGGTGGTGATGATCAACCTTTTAATGGACTTACTCATTCCATCAGTGCAATAAACAGGGACAATTTTAGGATGCCTGCATTGAAGAATACCATCTGTATCCAGAGGAAAAAAACTGTGGAGTTTAAACAAAGACCAAAGTCTAAAAAAATTATGTACCGCATAATTTTACCATCTCTAATAATTTATTTTCTCTTCAAGGACATGATTTCTCTCTCACCAAATTAAATTTCAATCAATGTTTACCATGGCAACAATGTAAAGATTGTCAGACTCCCTTCTTTGTAGGAGGTCGGGGAGGTAAGGGAAGGTGGGGGAAAAATGTAGTACTCAAAAAATGATAAGCTATTATTGTATATAATTGGAAAACAAATTAAATATTAGAAACCAATACATTCTGGGAACATACCCATAATATAATGAGGTGAAAGCAAAATTTGGAATTCATATATAATTGCACATAGTCTGGTGTAGAGATATGGGCATTTGGGTTTAAACCTTGGATTTGGGTCCTACTATATGATTTTGGAAATATTGCTTAACTTTTCTAGGTCCTGTGCTGTTCTGCAAAATAAAATGCTTTGATTAGATGGTGTCTGGTCTTCCCTTCTCGCACTAGATCTTTTTGTGTTTTATTTTGGTTTTTATAAGGATGCTAACTAAGCCTTGGAACCTTTAAGATAATATATACAGGTAGATTGTCTTCTAATTTTTATTCAGATTGTTATTCCATTGTGGTCTTCTTTAATTGCATTGTTTTAGTCTGAAGCAAAATTATCTTGAAATCCTGAGAACCTGAAAAACTTTATAATGATGCCATTTAATTAGCTTGAAATATTCACTCCTTGGTGCCAATTAAAGGTTTCCTTCTATTTGTATTCTGCTGACATTTCCTAGTAATGGTAGCATTAAATATATATTTCAAAGTTTCCACAAACTAAAATTTTTCTGAAGAGGTATATTTTCTCCTTTTCCTTTCCATTTCTATTATATAATAACCAACCCTTGTAATCATGGGTTGACTTCCTTTCAAGTATATATTTTGATTTGTACTTCATTTTCCTTCAGCTTCTAAATTTTTAACAGTTTGGGTGCAATAATTATGAGAATTCTCAGTGTGAGAGAGACATGTTGTAATATTGTGATTAAACTGTTCTGCCCAAAGCCTTCAACAAAATTGTTTATAAATGTTCATAGGAGAAAGGGTTTAGCCTTTAAAAACTAATTGGTGTCAGAAACAATTCTGCTAGTAACAGCTTGTAAAACTACAGGCAGGTCTTGCAGCTGTTAAAAGTGTAATTGCATGTTAAAAACCTGTTGATCAAGAAGGAGGGGTTAATGGTATTAATGGTAAGAATAGAAGAAAGAACAGAACCTACCTTATAATTTTAGCTTTGATTCCCAAGTGACAAGATGCTGATTGGGGAGAGCTTGGTATCTTACACTGTTTTTCATATTTTATTTTAACTAATCTAGGGGTTAATTCAGAAGAGTCATTACACTCCTAAGTGTTACCTGAAAAAAAATTAAAATATAGCTGAGAAATATATTAAGAAAATAAAAACAAAAGATATTTTGATAATGTTACATTTTAAAGCTAAGACAATATGTGGTCTACAAGAGATACTTATGTATGGATGAGTGACTGAATTTGATGCAACTAGTCCAGAAGAGATATAAGGGGAAAGGCATTAGAAGGAATATTTAGTATCTTCAAGCAACAGAATTCTGTGGAGGAGATGAGACAAAAGAATGACATTGCTGAGTCACAGAAAGAGATAAGATACTAGTTGAGCAAGTAAAGATAAGAATTAATTTTTTTTTAGTAATAGCAAAGATGTCAGAGAGTAACTGAGTAAAATAGATAATTGATGCCTCTTTCAGGTATTTATTTTTTATCTTGAAGTAGAGAAAATTTTGAATAGAGAAATATGTTTTATAATTATTAATCTGTGCCTTGTATACCTTCCCCTACCCACATTCTATTGTTCAAGTTATTGAGATGAGGCCAATCAAAAAACAAAGGTCCCTGTTCTAAACCTAAAAGAATGAAAACTTTGAGTTTCTGCCTCTCATCAAGACATCTCATTACCTCATCTCTGCTCTCTGAGCTATGCAACCCCACTTACATCTCCTTATGTTTCCTTATGTCCTCCTTAAAAGCTCACTAACACCTCAGTTGACTTGCACATTTTCCTTTGGCAAGCTGCCCCCTCTGGGCCAGCACTTTCCCCATAAAAATTCTCTTGCTCCTATAATGTTCATTGTTGCTCATCCTCTCATGGTGGCTTATGTTATTGATGCTGCTCCTGTACCTTTCCTTACTGCTCAACCTTCCATGGTGGCTTTGGTTGCTTATGGATCAGTAGTTTCCTGCCTAAATCTTTTTCTGGGTTAGTCAGTCTTTTGCATGAATTCTATCATGTTCCTCCTGAACCTTTAGTCATCTACATCTACTCCTAGTAACAATACTACCACTGAACATGACTTATAGAATGGGGGTCATTTAATGTGTAAATTAAATTAAGGTGAATTACAGTTTGAATAAAAGGGCAAAGAACCATATTTTGCTTATATGGTAGTAGTTTTTAGTATCTAACCCTTTTCATTTCTATTTTGTCATAGCATAATTCACAATTATATATTAATTTAGTTAAGTGCTTTAATAGAAAATTAGATCTTATACATACAATAATTATATCAATTATATCAAAATTATTCTACCCATTGTATAGTGAGAAAAGCATCAGAATGGAAGTTAGGAGACATGAATTCTAGTCTTACATGATATAGGAAAGACATTGGGCATCTTTGACTCTTAAGTTTTAATATCTAGGAAAGGAGAGGAACCTAAATTTATATCTGAAGGAAATTAATATATTACTGTTTGCAACCTCCTTTATTTTACAGATTAGTTTACTAAGGGAAATTGAAATTAAATGTAGTCAAATAACAAATGTCTAAGATGAGATTTTTTTCCTCTAGATCTTCCTCACTTTAAGTCTAATGACCTATTCACTTTACTATTTTGCTTCTAGAGTTGAATGAGTTAAAAAAAATCTTATAGTTTTATTGCTCCAAGGAAATTCAGGAATCATACTTTGAAATGACCTAACAGTGGCTTGAGTTAATTAATGGAAAATACTGTGGAACAAAACAGAAGGTTGTTTGGGTCTAGTCAAAAGCTAGAAGAACCACAAGGAATTCATTACAAAAAGAACCATTCACAAACACAGGGGAAATAGTACAGATTTTGGGGGAAGTTCTATATTATAGGGACAAATAACATACTTGAAAAAAATTTTTAGTCCATTTCATTCAGTGTTTCCTCCTCACTTGGACCAACTCTAGGAGATCTGAGAAACTAGAACTGTTGTTTTCAAATAAATTAGATCATCAAATTATTGACTATAACTACCTAGTAACTCATTGTACATCAACAAAATGAATATCTGCTTTTTCCTCTGAAACATCTTATGTTGAAAAGCAAAATAGCAATTCCCTTCCTTTTTAAAAAAATATTGTGCATATGAAAATATCCAGGCACAGATACTTATCCTCCATTTTGGAAATGACAAAACTGAAGGTAATTAAAACATTGTATATGAACTGGATCTAAATGACTGTGATTTGAGAGAGAGAAAATGAGGAAAAAGAGAAAGAGGAGGATGAGAAGAAGAAGAAGGACCACAGAGGGAGGGGGAGAAAGAAGAAAGAGCCTTCCCTTTCTTCCTCTTTAATAATGTGAGAATTAGAATAACTATCCTCCAAGTCTCTTCCAGTTCTAAATCACATGATACAATGAGAAAACATTAGAAAAACATTTAAGAATGATGAAACTATATTTTGTTCTTTTGACAAAAAATTGGAAACTGAGGAGACGTTCATTAATTAGAAGATGGCTGAACAATTTCTGATATATGAATGTGATATAATAATACTTTTCTTTAAGAAACCATGAGCAGGTAGACATCAGAAAAATCTGGAAAGACTTGCATAAATTGATGCTGAGTATAGTGAGTTTAAAGAGGAGATATTGTGCACATTTACAGTAAGATTATGTTATGATCAACTATGTTGGACTTAGATATTCTCAGCAATACGATGACCAAAGAAAATTCCAAAAGACTCACAATGGAAAATGCCATACACATCCAGAGAAAGATCAAAGGAGTCTGAATGAAGACCAAAGCATACTATATTTATGTTTTTTAATTTGTTTATTTTTGTTTCTCATATTTTTCCCTTTTGTTCTGCTTCTTCTATTATAGCATGACTAATATGGAAGTATATTTAACACAGTTGTATAAATATAACCTATATATCATTGGCTGTCTTAGGGAGGCATAAGGGAAGAGGGGAGAAGAAAAATGTGAAACTGAAATCTTACAAAAAATGAATGATGAATAAAAGATAAATAATAAAGTTATTTGCAAATGATAGAAGACAAGCTCACACCAGTAGAAGTATTAGTTTTCTTGCATGAATAGCCAGTATTCATTCAAATGTATCCATCAGTATCTGGAATTATATATTTCAGTATGACAAATTTGCCTATATTATAGATTGATAATATCAAAATGTTATTTAATGTCTACTTCTATTATATGAAAAATAAAATCAAAATATTTTTTGCAGTTTGCACCTCAGCTGAAAGAATATAAAAACACCCTAGTAGGAAACATGTTTTGTAGAATCACTTCTAATGGTCCATTGAAGTTAACTCAATATGCTCTAGTAAAGCTTTTAAGAGCCCGAAAATTGCTCTACTCCAAATATCATATTCATATGGAAGTCTTAAAAGTCCCTAATCTTTTTAGCATTCATTTGTAGTAGCATTTATTTGGTCAACTGTTTCACTGGATAAGACATCAAGTTCAAGACTTGTCTTTGATTTTTGTTTCAATCAATCATGATAGCAGGAGATGAATTTTATGTATATTTCAAGGAAAATATTTATCACAATTTGTTTTCTTTGTGCCCCAAAACAATTGGGTATAGTTTATGAAGACTAACTTTTGGGAAAATGAAAAGATTTGAAGTTGGGATTAGTGTTTGTACTTGTAACCTGAAGCATTATTAAAATTATATTTTCTATTCTTTCCCATTGTATACAGTTTCAACTATGACAGTTTGTTGATTAAATAATTTTACACAGACTTCAAGCTATAAGTTAAATACTTTTTACAAATTACTTATATATATTATCACCTTTCTGATCAATTTGATTAGCTTTTATTTTTATTTTATTTATTATTCTCTAAGTTAAGTATTTGTAGATACATGGTAAGTCATTTAATCTCCCTGAATTTCTGTTAATTTGTAAAATCCAGATGAATATACCTTCATAACATATTTAAAAGTTTGTTTTGAAAAGACTATTCAACTACAGTCATTAAAAGTATAATCATTCTTTATGTTTATCATTATTATTTTATTACTAGAGACAATTTCATCAGTTGTCAAGATCTTTGAATCACAAATGCTATTAGGTATAGCTATTGACAAACATGATAGAGGGTGATCAATATCTTTTTAAAATTATACATCATTTTTTGACAATCTTTTATTGTTATCTGTCTTTCAATTGAATGTTTACAATATAAATGAAAATGATTTAATTTATTCAATTATTTTTGACTGAATGCATGAGATTTCTGGGATAGTATGATGTCTTATGGAAACAAAAGGGCAAAATAATTGAAATAGGAACTTTGCTAAAAAATCTAGGATATGATCGATGCCATGTCTTTTTCTGAAATGAGCTCTCACCAAACATATCTTTAACTAAAAAAATTCTAACCCACTTTTAAAGTCATGTTTGGACAATGTCATCTATTTTATGAAATCTCTTTGTTGGCCACAATATTCTAAACCACAACAAAAAGCAACTGAGGCAAAGCTGAGCTCAACTGATAAGTTAGGGAGACTGATAGTCTTTAAGCAGTGTCATTCTTTTGATCACAGATCTTCTGCTCATGGATTAAAACATACTGACCTTGGAAATTCCTTTGAAAATGCCTAATCCTTAGGAGGTCTCTTCAAAATCAGGGCAACTACTATAACTGGCTAATCTTCAGAAATGGGGGAAGTTCTACAAGTGGTTAAGGCCAATGTCTATCAATCCCAAGCTATATTGTAAGGTGGTTTCCCATGGACCATTAATTACTATCTATCAAATACTAGTGGCTCATCAGCAGTATTCAGAAACTTTCCAGAGTTCTCTGCCAATGTGTCAGCTATACATTAGGTCTTCTGATTTTTGGCCATGTTTCTGGGAGATCTTTCACAAACTTGAACGAGGAAGTTTTGATTTTTTCAAGCAGAATTTGCTCATAGTACATTCATAGGAGGGGGGGGGAGATAACATAGTAAATTGCTAATAACAAGTTAGTATAAATCATATTAAAAACTTTAAATATTATAGCATAATATAATATAATCACCAATACATGATGGATTAATTAGTTGCAGTATACATACTTATTCTTATAATATTACCTAAGTCAAACTAAACTCTATACTCAACTCACTAAGGCAACCATGGATATACATTAAATCACAATTGATTAAGTAAATACTGACTAAATTAAGTAGGGCTATCAAATTATCTTCATATCTTATCACTTCAATGTGAAACAATTGCTCTTTCATCTAAGCTCCTTTTCTAGACTGTTCTTCTAACAATCACACACAAACAGGCATATATTTGTGTTATAGTTTACTCATCCATATGTATCTCTCAGCTGCTGGACATAGAGCCATGAAGGGATTTTAAATTATGCTTTTTTTTATCATGGCCCTTAAAGTGGATGCAGAATTATTTGGAACAGAATTGAATGGGCATTCTGAAAGATCCCACTATCATGGTTTGATTCTATCTGTCCTCCCCTCTCATTCTCTGATTTTTTACATTCTTAATTCTGAACTCATCAACTAAAACTATTGTCTGAAAATTAATAAATGATTTCTTAGCTGCCAAATCATTCAAGTTTTTTCCTTCATGCTCATCCTTATTGACTGTTTATAGTTTTCAATTCACAACAGATTTTTGAGACTGCCCTCTTCTAGTTCTTCTATTACTCCTCTTTCTCAATCTTATTTTCCAGATATACAACCAAATAAAGTTCACTAATTGTCATTATCAATAGATTTCTGTCTTGATACTTTTTCCTCTTCTTCCTCAAAAGTGTTTCCCATAATGATTTTATTAACCCCCATGAATTCAGTTATCTTTTTTAAAAAAAGGATCCTAAACTAATTATCTAGCTTTAAACTCTCTGCTGACCTCCTTAGATCTCCTACTGCTTTTTAGACATTTTGAGCCATGTATCCACTAGATATCTTAAACTCCAAATATCCAAAATTGAACTGATTATAATTTCCCTAAATACTTCCCCCTTCAAAATTTTCCTTTTACTATCCATTGTGCTTCCAGGGCCAGCAATCTAGATGTCATCTTTAATTCCTCTTTGTCTGGATCCAATCCATTGTCAATTTTGCTTTTATAACATCCCTGTTATATGCCTCTCCTCTGATACTGCCAACACTCAGTGCAGGCCTTCCCCTCTTTATGGCTGAACTGTTATAAATGGACTTCTGTTTGTTCTGACTGCCATAACTCCCCCCCCCATCCATATTTCACTATAAGATTTTCCTAAAGTGTAGGAATGATCCTAAAGTGGAGGACTACTCAATAGAGCCCACTGGTTGCCTCTCAAACTCTGCATAAAATAATAAATCATCTTTTTTAACCCACAGCAATGCTTGTTTCCCTCCCAATCTTTCCAGTCTTCTTATCCTACCTTCTGTACTTTGATTCAGTGATAGTGACCTCTTAGTTGTTCTGTGTAAGATACACTACATCTGGCTTCTGGACATTTTCACTTCATCTTCTCTAAGCCTGGTAAGCTCTCCTTTCTCATAGCTGTCTGCTAGATTTCTTAGCATTTTTCAGATCCCAACTAAATCCTACCAAGTAGAGAATGCTTTTCTCAATATCTCTTAATTAAAGTGTCTTCCCTATTTTCATTCTTTCTTCCCCTCCCTTTATAAGCATGAAGCTTCTAAAGTTCTTGAGAAAAGTAATAAAATCATTACAAATAAATTCAGAAATTCTCAAATCATCAATCTAAGATCTGGTTCTCTATATAAATTCCTTTCAACTAAGCTGGTGATACAGCATCTTTCCTCTCATTACCTGATCTTTTTCTTTTGAAAATCGTTTTCCCCTTGAAAAATTCTCTTTCAAATATTCATGAAATGAGTCGTTTACTCTAATAGAGTATTCTCTGACTGCTTCAATTCATTCTGTCCCCATATTCAGTGCCCCACACCTCACCTGACCTTGACCAATTTTCTGACACCAAGTCATTCTAATGTTTACTGCATCTTAAACTACTTTTCATAACTTACATCCTAACTGGGTTGATTTTTCAATAAACAATTGCTACCTATTTATTTTCATAATGAAAAATTTATTTAAAACCCCAAATAATTAATTTCTTTGGAATACAATCAAATATAACTGTTCTTTTGGAAGTGAAAAGCACTTTTAATTTCTCTCATATAGATATGCTGATATCTTCACAAATTATATAGTATTACACTTATATAGTATAAAAAGGCTTTGTTTACAGCAGTCATTTTCTTTGTTTCTTTGTTTCTTTGTTTCTTTGTTTCTTTGTTTCTTTGTTTCTTTCTCTGTTTCTTTCTTTCCTTTCTTTGTTTCTTTGTTTCTTTGTTTCTTCCTTCCTTCCTTCCTTCCTTCCTTCCTTCCTTCCTTCCTTCCTTCCTTCCTTCCTTCCTTTCTTTCTTTCTTTCTTTCTTTCTTTCTTTCTTTCTTTCTTTTCTTTCTTTCTTTCTTTCTTTCTTTCTTTCTTTCTTTCTTTCTTTCTTTCTTTCTTTCTTCCTTTCTTTCTTTCTTTTTTTCCATATGTACATGTATATTTTTAAGTTACAAAATTACCTTCCACCTTCCTTTCCCACCCCCCCTTCACTCAGCAGTGGCCAAGTTAAGCTTTTACTTACATATTTTCATAAACATGTTTACAGATTAGTCATTTTCCTTATGAGGAATTAAGTAAGATAAATTGAAAGAAATACATTAAAGATAATTTTTGTAAAGTGTTCATCAGATTCTGAAGAGTTTTTTTTTTTTTGGTTTTGTTTGTTTTTTTTTCCCCCTCTGGATCGTGATTACATTTTCCATAGTCATTCTGAAATAGTTGCCCTAGCTCTCTGAACTGCTGAGTGAAGCTGCTTCCATCAAGGCTGATCAACTCACAATGTTACCATTAATGCATACATTGTTCTCTTGGTTTCAGCATAACTTTCAAAAATAACCTAAATAAAATAAATCAGTGTGCTTTCTAATTGTCAATTTAGTTTAAATTGGCATAACACATACACTTAATAAGTAGAAATTGATTATAAAATTATTTTAATTAATTTATAGCTTTTAATTGACAATAAATATTAAGAAAGTCATTTGATGCTATATTGCATTTTACACAGCTATATATTTAATTAAAATAATGGAATTTATTGGAAATATTTCTGAAACAAAATTGTTGACTTTTTACTTTTCATTTGTATCATGAAGATAGTATACTAGCAGTGTTCTAAAAACCTCTTAAGTAGTCTTCACAAATTACATTTGGAAAATTTCAATATTCTTTTTATTTTTTTTTTGATTTTTCAAGGCAATGGGGCTAAGTGGCTTGCCCAAGGCCACACAGCTAGGTAATCATTAAATGTCTGAGGCTGGATTTGAACTCAGGTACTCCTGACTCCAAGGCCACTCTATCCACTGTGCCACCTAGCTGTCCCCTCAATATTCTTTAATATTTTTAAGCCCATCAATATATTATTACCATGTCCCTTTTGTTATTTTCATGCAATGTATCTGATTTGGCAATAGGACTCTGAAGAAAGTCCTTGAAATTTACACTTTAGAAATGGTAGTAGAAGCCACTGAAATGCCAATTGGCTATGACAATGTGAACTTCTAATACTACAGAGCATATTCAGACATCTTTGTATTCTCAAGAAGCAGAGATAGTACATTTCCCCAAAGCTTAGTCATTATAATTGGCATTTGTCTCTAGGAAATTGATAAAGATGATAAAAGATGTAAAGAAGCAATACTGGGAAGGAATGCAGAATTTCTGTCAGTGAAGCTTTGAGTCCAATCATTTGGGAAAAATTTATAATTATGTCAAATTAATAATTAAAAACTCTACATGCTTGATTCTGAAATCTCATTGTTAGGAATGTACATTTTAAGATAAAAGACAGAAAATTGTTATATATGCTAACTTTTAGCACTTCATTTTCAGCCTTAGGCACATGTATATTTTAACTTACAGCATATCCTTCTTCCCTCCATTTCCACCCAACTCCCCTAAGCAACAAACAATTAGATTGCATTGTACATGCATATTTTTGATAAACATATTTATAAATAAGTCACTTTTGGTATGAGGAATTAGGATTAAGGGAGAGAGATACATAGAGATGATTTTAATAAAATGTTCATCCAATTCTGAAGAGTTGCTTATTTTTTTTTGATTTGTTTGATTTTTCTTCCTCTGGAAGGGTATAATATTGTCCATGGCTGGTCTAATACAGTTGTCCTAGCTCTCTGAACAGCTGAGAGGAGCTGCTTCTATCAAGGCTGATCATCTCACAATGGTGTTGTTAATGTGTTCATTGTACTCTTGGTTTATTAGCACTTTTTGTAAAAGCAGGAGTTGAAAATTAAATAAATGCTCATAATTTTTAAATGTCCAAACACATTGTGGCACATGAATTGATGGAATATTATTGAATCATAAAAATGGTGAAGAATTCAAAGAAGCCTGAGCAAAAAAAAAAGGAAATGAGGTAAAATAAGCCAAATCAATATGTTTTATAAATATAAGAAGGTAAATGGAAAGAAAACCAACAACAAAAGATAACTGAATTCTGTAAAATTATAATCCCTAACTCTTAATATTATTAACAAATGAGAAAAAATCATCTTTGCTTTTCTTTGCAAAGGTTGAGGTTCTGACTATGGTTATGGTGCATTGCCTGAAGGCTCAGTTGAGTTGATTAGTTTTAACTTTTATTTAACTTAAAAGTCTCATTCCTTGTCAGAAAAATCCCAATTCCAGTGAATATTGCTTTATTGGTATAGGCAGACTCTTTTCTACTTGAAAATATTTTTGGTAACAGAATTTAATATTGTCTTCTGTTTATTTTTAACTAGATGTGTGAAATCATCATTATAGAAATTCAAGTAAATCATCTGCTGTTCAGATGTAGGAAAATATTTCCTCTGAATGTGTCATTTTAAAGAATTGCCCTGGGACATGGAGAGATTTGTAGGTTTGCCTAAGGTTTCCAGTCAGTGAGGGTAAGATGGAGCATGCAAATCTAATTTTTTTTTTATTTTTGTCCTGAAATACTACATAGTACTGTTTACACACTAGATAACACTTTCCTCAACATGATCCTAAGGTAATTGGACTAATTTTGTTTTATTTGCATAAAGGATAAAGATGCACTGAGATACCAAAGTTGAAATCTTTCTGATTATATTAATTCAGTTTTTTTTAATGCTTACCAGCTAATTTGGTAACCCAAATTAGTTCAAATTAAGAATGAATGAAATAAATCCTGTAAGGGGGCTTGCCCTATGTCCAGTGCATGCTCAAACTTTATACCATGAAGCTACCCTGCAGTCCACCAAGTGAGTGGGAGCAACTTCCTTTGGTTGAAACACTCTGTACCTTTAAATCTGATCAGATAAAAAATAACAATTTTCTTTCCTGTGCACTTTTCCCTGCTGGATCCAAAAGGTAAAGGTCACAATTCATCTATAGCCTTGTTGGTGCCAACTTGGTGTCACAGTGCATAGAGTCATGAAGTCAGGAGGACCTGAGTTCAAATGTAACCTAAGACATTTACTTGGTGTGACTTTGGTCAAGTCACTTAACCCCATAGCTTTGCAAATACCGCCCCCCCCAATAAAATAAACCTATATCCCTGAAGTAAGGCTATAAGAACTAGATCACGACTGTTTCTGTTGTTTTGGTTGTTCTCCATATCAGGTTATGATAGTTTTTTCTCAGAGTTAAATGTTTGATTCATTGCAATTTTGGAACTGGAATTGAAGGAGTAATAATATAGCTAACCACCCTGACAGGTAAACTCTGAAAAAACAAGCTTCTTGGGAATTGACCCCAAGTTGTGATTTGCACTTAGAACCAGGATTGTGCTTTATAGGAACTGAACAATATTTGTATATTTATTAGCATTATAGTAGAGGAAATGGGATGTAGGGTGTGTTTAAGAAAGAATAAAACTTCTGGTATAAGGGCTGTTGAGTCTTTTTCAGGAGTGCTTTTCACTTTTGATGGCCACCTGAGCCATCTACTCTCACCTATGGCTCCAAGAAGCTGTACTATTCCCTGCCCTCCTCTGAACCCCTACCTTCTACCCCAAGCATGTGAAGTCTTCTGCTAATGGAATGGACAGATAAGAACACTTTATTCCAAAGGCCATGAAGACAAGTATTGAGGAGTGATTAAAGCTTGGCTAGACATTTAAGGTACCAAAGTTATCCACTGCTTTTACAACCATCACCAGTTGTCTTTACTCTATATTGCCACTGAATCTTGATGACTTTGGAAGAGACAGTGTAAGGCAAGTGACTTCCTGCAACTCTGTATCATTTAAATCCAATTTACACATGAATCAAAAGATATCTCCCAAAATATTTTGCCATTGCTATCTCAAAACACAGTGGCAACAGGCAAATGACAATGCAGATACAGAAGTGTTGTCACAATTCTGCTCACAGGTGGCCTAGGTCATAGGGTCATTTCTGAGCAGCCCTTTAAAAATTGCAATGCTCTACTATGGGAATGATGTAGTCTAAAGAACTGCCTTCTGTGGGGGCTGGAGAAGGGAAGCAAGATTGGGGAAAAAAATTTTAAAATTTGAAATAATTAAAATCTTTCTTAAATTAAAAAATAAAATATAAAATAATAAAAAAAGAATTGCAATACTCACCTCCTAGTGTAGAAAGGGGCTAGAAAAGATGCTCTAAAAATTGAATGCTTATCCAACCCTAGACTGATTACCATGGCAGGAGGGGATCCTATCCTATAGTCAAAACACAAAATCTCCTTCAAAGTAGATTCCACTAACCATCACAATAAAGAATGTGTGGGTACTTACAGAAAACATAAAGTCTTATTCAAATATCAGGCCTGAGTGAAACAAGACTGGCAAATGAAATCAACCTTACTGAGGTTAGAGCTGGATTCACATTTTTCTGGAGTGACTACAATGAAGAAGAATGCTGTGAACCTGTGGTAGGTTTTGAAATCAAAACTAATCTAGTCACCAAACTTGAATACCTACAAAAAGCTATGAATGACAGGCCCATGGCAATGAAATTGTTACTTGCCTGAAAATGTCATGTTACCATCAAGAATGTATATGCTCTCACCATGATGAATACTGATTATATCAAAGAAAAATTTTATGATCACTTGAGGACCCTTATCATCAAAGTAGCAAAAAGTTATAATTCTGAATGACTTTAATGCTCCAGCAGATTCAGACTACCAGATCTGGAAGGGAGTCCTTGAAAAGAATGGAGTTGGAAACAGCAGCAGCATTGGTCATCTACTACTCAAGACCTCATCACAAATACTGCCTTCCCTTTTACCTAAACACACTAAAACTTTCTAGATGTAACCTCACAGCAAATACTGACATCTAATAGACTATGTGAATATAAGGAGAAGAGAGACAGGATGTGAGAGTGACAGTTAATGTG
The DNA here is from genome assembly GCF_037893015.1 of Macrotis lagotis. NCBI lineage: Eukaryota > Metazoa > Chordata > Mammalia > Peramelemorphia > Peramelidae > Macrotis > Macrotis lagotis. Next base: position 316,738,678 of record NC_133666.1, on the reverse strand, counting down.
TGCTGCAGAGTACTGAACTGATCACAGACTCATCCTCTCCAAGCTAAGTATTCATGTAAAACCCAAGCATTGAGGCAAGAATTAATGTCAAGAGATTAGAATGTCTTTTTGATTGGGAACTGTTTGTTGTTAACTTGAAGGAAATGCTGAGTCAACACACAGGTGCCAACAATGGAGCAGAAAAACAGTGGTAGCTTTCAGACACTTGGTATGTAGTACTGTGTTTACTCATCAGATTCAGAACACTCACAAATATCAAGACAGATTTGATGAAAATGATGGGGAAATACAGAAGATGCTAAACAAAAAATGAGAACTCCACACAATTTACCAGCTAGAAAATTCATCCATTTCTTAGAAGGCAGCATTTAATTGCATCAAAAGTAAAGTACAAACAAAATTTAGAGAGCTGCAGCTGTCTTGGCTCAGCAAGAAGGCAGATGAAATTAGTTTTATATGAATAGTAAGAATCCAAAGTGCGTTTAAGCTAACCTGAAGGCTATTTATGAACCAAAGATATATGCTGCATCTCAACTACTTAGTGTTGCTAGAATCACATTGACTAATGATAGGGACATGACCCTAGAGAAATAGACTGAACACTTCCATAGTGTTCTTAACAGACCATCCTCAATCAATGCAAAAACCATTGACCATTGACCTCAAGTTGGAATCAATCAGAGCCTACCTGAAACTCCAACTGAAGAAGAGGTTTGAAGGCCATTAGTCTCCTTTCATATGACAAAGCACCTGGTGCTGATTCCATTCCACCCTGAGATTTACAAGGTGGGGGGTTCATTGCTCATCCAAAAACTGACTGGAAATTTCCAGGTTATTTTTCATGAAGAGGTTATCCCCCAAGAATTCGTTGATGCTTCCATTGTCCTTCGCTATAAAGGTAAATGGAATATATAGTTCTGTGAAAATCACAGTGAACTTTCTTTTTTAACCATTCCTCATAAAATTCTTGCAAGAGTCCTTCTCAATAGGTTGTTACTTCACCTGGAAGATGGTCATCTTCCTGAAAGCCAGTGTGGCTTCATAAAGGGAAGAACAGTTGATATGGTGTTTACTGCTTGGAAAATTCAGGAAAAATGTCAGGAGCAGAGTAGAAGTCCATATAGAACATTTGTAGATCTGATCAAGGCCTTTAATACCATCAGTCATGAGGGCTCATGGAAAATGACATAAAACCTTGATTGCCCTGCAAAGTTCATAAGTACTGTTTGTCAATTTCATGATGACTTGCATGTTCAGGTTCTTTTTAGTGGAAGATGCTGTTGATATTTCCCAGTCAAAAGAGTGGAACTAGGATGTGTCTGTGCTCCCATGATCTTTTGCATGATATTTGCAGCAGTGTTGTCAAACAATGAGGATGAAAACAGCAGCAAAGTCAGCTACCACACTGATGATAAGTCTTCAACTTGGAAAGACTGTAAGCCCAAAGTAGAGGGAGTGTTGGTGCATGATCTTGTGTTTGCAGATGATTGTGTACTCAATGTAGTCTCTGAAGCTGAGATTCAACAAAGTGGATAATTTTTCTGCTGGTTGTGCTAATTTGGCCTAACAATTAACATCAAAAAAGCATAGCTACTCAATCAACCAGTAACACATCATCTATATGTGGAAGCATTGATTACAGCAAATGCAGAAGTTTTGAATACAGTGGATAAGTTCACTTTTCTTGGCAGTGTCCATTCAAGGGATAATGAGGTTGAAACAGGCATTGCCAGAGCCAACTTAGTATTTATGAGGTTTCAAAATAAAGTGTGGGAGAGAAGAGGAATTAGATTTATCTCCAAATGGAAAGTATACATAGCTGTCATGCCAATATCATTGCTGTATGTCTGTGAAACCTGGACAGTCTATTATCACCAGGTCAGTTAAATGAATCCCTTCCATTTAAATTGTCTTAGAAAGGTCACCTGATAGGAGAAGATACCAGACACCTGGTTCTTTTTGCCAAATAAACTTCCTAACATTCTAACATTACTTTAAAGAGTATAACTCTTTTGGGCTGGTCACATTATTAGAATGTCAAAGATGCACTTGATAAAAAGACTATTTTATGGAGAACTCACACAGGACAAGTGTTCCCAAGGGGTTCAGAAGAAGTAATACCAATTCACCCTGATGTTCTCTCTCAAGAACTATAGAATTGATTGTCCATGGGAGGCACTGGCACAGGACTGGGTAACATGGTGTACCCTTACTGAGGGGGAACTATGCTCCATGAGTGAGGTAGGATAGAGCCAACTCAACAGAAAGAGGAGATATGTAAGTTTAGAGTAAATACCTTGGATATTCACATGGACAATCTGTGCCCAATTTGTGGTAGAACATTACAATCTTGGATGGGTCTGATCAGCCATAGTTACACTGTAATCTGCCTCTACAAAGAGAGGTCATTTTAGTCTTCTTCAAGAATAAGGACAAGAACCAACTAGTAGAGGCAATATTAGACAAATATTTGCTATAACTCTATTATTCTAATTCTAATTCTGTTATTCAATTTACCACTATGCTGACCATATCAAATAGAAAACTTCTGAGTTTGCCTTATATTAACATTGACCCCCATCCCATTGTACAAACTATTGAGATGAAGTCAATGAACTTTATAGTAAAATAACTTGCCCATTGCTGAAAAGGACTCTGCTAAATCCAGGCCCCCAAAACAATGAATCCTTGTCCCAGCCAGAAAGGATTAAGTCTTTAAGCTAGTGCCCTTCATCTTCATGTTCCTAAGTACCTCATCTTTGCTCTTTGAGCTACTCCCTTAATACATGTTCTTAATCACCTCATCTCTGCTTTCTCAGTTACTGTTTTAATCAACTGCTACTTAATTACGGTATCTTCCTGCCCCTTTAAAAGCTCACCCTCTACTTGATTTGCCCTTTCTACATTTGGCAGGCCAGCCTTCTCTTGGAGAATGTGATTCGCCCTCGGAACTTCTTATACCCAAATAAAATTATTTACTGTTTATCCCAGTTGGTTTTCTTCCATTGGGAGGTTAATGTGCTCCTTTGAAGTGTGATTCCCAAATAATCTCTCAAGCTACTAAACTACTCTTTAATACTACTCATTCCTAAGAGCACTGGTTGATGCTTCTACAGCTAATACCTTATTCTGTTTCTCTTTATTCTGCTAACCACATTAATACATAATTAATTTTTCTCTAAATTCCTTTGATCTTTTAAGTGAATTATTTCATGTTCACTTGAACCCTTGAAACCTTTACCTGACCACATTTCCTGGTAACTATGCTTTAAAAAAAATTCCTTTGTAAAAGCTAACCAAACTGTTAGAGGTTAAATGGAACTAGAGTAAAGGGGACCACCCCAAGAATGCGGAGAACACTATTGAATGGGAATAAAAAAAACATCAATAGAGACCTAAGGACAATGATAGAGCTGAAATTAAAATGTATAATACACACTGAGCACATTTTAATTTACCAATTGATTTCCTCTTGGATCATGTTGACAACAAAATCACATCATATCAAAGGACAAAGAAAAATTATGTAGATAAAATAAAATACTGATATACATTTTTAAAAAATGAACATTTTGTAATAAATGATATATTTTTTATGATAAGTAGTAGTTCTCTAAATCCAAGAGCCAACATTATATAAATAATGGAGAAATCTGTGGCAGCTAGGTGGCGCAGTGGATAGAACAACAGGACTGGAAACAGGAGGATCTGAGTTCAAGTTCGGCCTCAGATACTTAAAAAATATCTAGCTGCATGCCCTTGAACAAGTTACTTAACCCCTCTGTCTTGCAAAAAAATGAAGAAAGTTTAAAACCCTTCCAATATGATCAAATTCAAAGAAAGGATATATATATATATATAATATATATATATGCATATGTATATATATATATATATATATATATGTATAGGTATAAAATCCCCAGTTCTACTTAATATAATAATATCATCTAAAAAGAAAAATATACAAAATATACTGAAGGAATAAACATATGCATTCACATTCTATTCTTTCTAATGTGCTATAAAGTTCTTTCATATGTTGAAGATAACTCCAACCCACAGCTTTGATGGAGAATTCCATTGCATAAAAATAGCAGTTGAAGTTAATTTCTCAAAAATTGATTTGAAGCGGTGGCTAGGTGGCACAGTGGATAAAGCATCGGCCCTGGATTCAGGAGTACCTGGGTTCAAATCTGGTCTCGGATATTTAATAGAAAACTAATGCAATAGTTCAAGAAACACATAAGCCAGGGAGAAGACAGCCAGGGACTGAACCTGAATCTGTTTCAAAAAGAATTGCCCCTGAACAAAGGAATCTTTGACTTTCTATTATGTTGTGTCATCTCCAACCTCAGGTGACAAGAAGACACAAGCCATCCTCTGACCAAAAGCCTTTCATCTCCTGCCATATTTCTCCCCTAAGGGAAAATCTTAAAGGACAAGCTAGACTGAAATTCAAGTCTGCCAGTACAAAAAAAAAAAATCACCCCTTACTTGCAGTCTGATCTTCCTCTCCTCCTTGATATTCTGTTTTCTCTCTTTGTTTATGTCACCACATTCTGATCTCCTCTTTCTTATCTGACTACTCCTTCTCAATCTTTTTGTTGGATACTCTTCCAGATCTCAACTGTTAACAATATTGTTCCTCAGGTTTTCCTCTTCTCCCTCTATATTCTTCCATTTGGTGATTTCTTCAATTTACTTGACATGTAGATAATTCTCAAATTGACTTTTTTTTCCTGTCTCTCTGTGACTTCTAATTTGGCATCTCTAACTGCTTTTTAGACATATCAAACTAGATGTTATCAACCCCAATTATTTTATGTTAAAAATGAAATAACAGGGGCAATTAAGTGGAGCAATGAATAGAGCACAGGCCCAGAAATTAGGTGGACCTGCGTTCAGATATGACCTCAGACACAATAATGTGACATTGGGAAAGTCATTTAACCCCAATGCTTTGTAAAAACAAACAATAAAATAAAATAAAATAAAAATTAAATAACAAAAAGTTAAGTTATAGTTTTATTCTCCAGGATTAACTTAAAAATCGCTAGGTGGAACACATCATTAAATATATCAACCACGAATTTAATGGGGGAAAAGTATATATAAGAATCACACAGAGTCATAAAAAACATTGTCATACAAACAATCAGTTTGTACATTAGTACATAATGGTGCCATTGATTACTTTATGCTCCTCTTACTTGTCCATGAGTTCTATCTATGTCAGAACACACATAGATCCAATTAACAACAGGACTACTATCTCCTATTCTGACTTGATGTTTTATGCTGTCATCATATATGACATAGACTTAATAAAACATTGGGATTTCTTCCTTTCCAAAGTGTTGTAAGTAAAAAAATTTCTTTGGTAGAGATAACCAGACGATTTCCTGAAATTTCAGGATGGTCTTTGTCTAATTATTGACACAACTGTGAAAAACCACAGAGTCAGTCTTCAGGTTTATAGATAGAAATACATAAACCTTGAGGAAGGCAGAGGCTAACCATTCAGACTTAAAAACTTCAGTTAGAAGTTGAGAAACCAATTTTTGATCAGAAATATAAGATTTTTGGAAATCTCATTTCCACAATATTCGTTATCTATCATAAATTCAACACACTAAAATCTAAATGTGAAGTAGGGAAAATATTTTCCATTCTTCAAAATCATTATCTCTCTAATACCCCCTTCCTTTTTTATCGTTCACTATTACTATATATATAGGATAACACTGTCCTTTCAGTCTCCCTGTTCTTTCTTAATCCTCATTTCCAATTCATTGTTAAAAACTATCAATTTCCCTTATGTGATATTTCTCAAATGCACCCTGATTTCTCTTCTGATAGGACAAACTCTCATTGTTTATGCCTGGACTATTTAAATAGCCTGCTCAGCTTTCTCCCCATTTCAATCCATCCTCCACTAAAGTGATTTTTTTTTTAAGTTTAGTTCTGAAGCAATAAATTTCAATGGCAGTAGGTTTCAGGATGTCCCCAAAGAATTCAAAAACTCAAAGATATCTTTAAGTTTAAGTGAAGATGTTTATTTTTCTATTGTGCTGGCACTCCCAAGCAAGCTTCTAAATGGCCCTACTGGGGAGGGGATTGACTTTTTAATGGGTAGAAATGAGGTAATAAGGGATATGGAGAGAGATGAAATAATTAGGGATATGTAGATGAGAGTGTACCTCTAAAGACAAAGATGAAATAATTGAGGACATATAGAGGAAGGACTATTACCTGAAGACAATTTTTTCAGATTAGGGTAGGTGTTTATTGCTTTTGTTAACTCCTCTTTTTTCTGGGGGCAGGGATTAACAGAGTCCTTGCGAGGGGGCAAGGTGCTTCACTGAAGTTCAAAGACTTCATCATTAGAATCTAGTTAAAAATGCTTTACTTGGTATTCACGGTCCTTCAAAATTTAATCTCCTCCTATCATTAAAGTTTCTTCTATTTTATTTTTTGCTCCATCTCTTTCATCCAATGGCATTGACCTGCTAGTCCTGAATATGACATGCTATCTCTTTCTTATAGATAGATTCTGTAAAGTCTAGAATGATCTCCATTCTTATTTTGCTTGCTGGGTTTCCTGACATCTTTTAATTTCCAATAAAATCTCATCATGTACAGAAAGGTTTTCCTGTGACTTCTTTTTTATAGTGTCTCCTTTCCTGTATTCACTTTAAATCTATCATATTTATAGATTACTGGTAACATATGTGTTTAGGTAGCTAGATGGCACAATGGAAAGTGTTCTGGACCAAGAGTCAGGAAGATTTATCTTTCTGAATTTAAATACAACTTCAGTCATGTCATGGCTGTGTGACCCTGGAAAAGTCAATTATCCCTGTTTGCCTCAATTTCATCACCTACAAAATGAGTTGGAGATTGAAATAGCAAGCCATTCCTTAATGTTTGCCAAGAAAACCCCAAATGGGGTTACAAAATAGTTAGATGGAACTGAAAAATGACTGAAATATATAAATGCATATATATATATATAGTTACTTTTGTGTCCTCCATTAGATTTTAATGTTTCTTGGGTTCTTGAAGACAGTGACTAAACTTTTGATTCTTTTTTATATCTCCAGAATTTAACACACTGCCTGACATATAGTAGATAGTGATATAAAGAGGACCTGATGGACAATGTAAGTAGAGAGTAGGATTGTATGAAAAGGATATTGTAAAGTTAGAATCAACATGATCAGTTGCATTAGACCATACATGTATATACATATAAATGGATTCATATATATTAGATATAGATAATTACAAAATACATATATAGAAATGGATGTCTATATCTATGACTATATCAGTGCAGAAATATACTTCATTGTGAGGTTTTTGGGGGTAGGGAAATGACTGAAGTTAGTTTGTTAATACTGATTTCTAATTGAAGATGAAACAATTTTATTCCTTGATGAAATAATTTAGGGTATTTATGAGAGAATGGGGAAGGATACAAGCATGAAGGGGAGAAACTTCCTTGAATTTCTGAAATTAATCGAATTGGGGAGATGATTGCCTTTTCTGTCTTTTATTAAAACTCATTCCATCATGACATGGTTATTTTTTTTAGAGGAGCCAAGTAATACCACCATCTTCCCAATCCATTAACTCCTAATCTTCTGTCCCACATACAGATGATTGTGTCACAATATGCTAAATAGGATAAAAAATTATCATTTTGAAACTTTATATTTTTATTTTACAAAGCAACCATTCCTTTGATTGTGAGAAAAGCAACTTTACTTTGTCATGTTTTAAATAAGCTTTTAAAGCAATGAAAATATAAAACTTAATTTATAAAGCAAATAATGAGTTATATTTAAGAATAATAATCCTGAAGTGTTCAGAAAAGTATTTCATATCTACACATTCCATTTCCTTTTTTTTCTCCTTCTCTTACTTCTCTTACAGTAGCCCTGCCCCCAACAGGATCCTGCTCATTAAATATGATTCTAATTGAAGACTTTTATTATTCCTGTGACCCAACTACTACATTTGAAATAGAATCAGTTATCACTGATTATATGGCATGAAAGCCTAAATTTCAAATACTACCTGGCCTGCCCCAATTCCCACAGCCTGCTGAACATTGTGAAGTGAACATTGTCTTCCCCTAATGAGGGCTGATATTTTCAACATTTACCCATTTCAAAGAACATATATTCTTTCATAACTGCACTGAAAATTTAAAAAAATTAAATGATGCCATTATTCAGAAAGAGAACTTCAGCATTTGAACTCTTCTAAGCATAAAGGCAGTTGTGTTGAAGATGACGTATAACTGAAAATGTAACTTTTCATAATATTGAAGAAAGTGTAATTCATTAGTCCTAATTAGCATTAGTGATCTGCACAGTGTATTATCAAAGCCATCCTTAGCACATAGGACACTGGAGAGACATTTGTAATTGTTACTTTAGACCTCCAAAAACTATGTAATTAATCAGGGAAAAAGTTGGTGGGAGAGAAGGGAGTACTTCCATGATATGAGGCTTAAAAAACATGAAGCTCAAGTTTGGACAGTGGTCATAAACACTCCATTATCATCCCTGCAAATGCAAAGAGGAGAGGAAATTTCTTTCACTTTCCACAAATAGTCATTATCATGCAGCTTATTTTTGGGATTTTTACCCTTTAAGTCTGCATTTCTATGACCATAAAAGTCATGATGGATAAATGAATGTCAAAGCATTTATTAAATACATGTCATGGGCTAAGCACTGTGCTAAGTGGGATGAGGGGATGGACAAAGATTCAACAGTAAAAACAACAGTTTAACTGACATACCATTTGTCATCTAATTGGGAAAATTCAAACATATAAAGCAATAGTGGACAGGAAGAATACTTTGATTTGTAAAATTACAAATGAGATGAGTAAAACCATAGGAGAATAGATATAAAACATTTATTTACATTTGCTTGTAGTTTTAAACCTTGAAAGTTTGAGGGAAAGAAAGAAGGAAACAATTTATTTAACACTTCCTATGTACTTTATTGTTATATATATATATATATATATATATATATATATATATATATATATATATATATATATATATAACAGAGACAGAGATAGACGACTAGATAGACAACTAGAGATAGACAAAGAGACAGCCATACAGCAACACACACATACACAAACATACACACTCACACTCACTCACAGAGTTAGAGACCGGTATAGTCAGAGATACAGAGAGGGATGGATACAGAGGAATAGACAATGAGAGTCTGTATCTGTTTGATGAATATTAGTTCCTTTGGCTATTTGGTAAAATCTATGGAATTTTCTCCCAATACAAAGAATATTATATTCATTTTTTTAGTAAAGATTTTGTTTATTTTGAATTTTACAATTTTTCCCCCATTCTTACTTCCCTCCCCCACCCCACACGGAAGGCATTCTATTTAGTCTTTACATTGGTTGAATGTTATACATTGACCTCACTTGAATGTGATGACAGAGAAAACATATCCTTAAGGGAGAAAACTAAATAATGAGATAGTAAAATTACATAATAATAAAAATGTTTTTTATTCTAATTTGAAGGTAATAATCTTTGGTCTTTGTTCAAAGTACATAATTCATTCTCTGGATACAGTTGTTATTGTCCATTGCAGATAGCCCAAAATTGTCCCTGGTTGTTGCATTGATGGAATGAGCAAGTCCATCAAGGTTGATCCTCACACCCATGTTGCTGTTAGGGTAAACCTTTTGTTCTGGGTCTGCTCATCTCGCTCAGCATCAGTTCATGCAAATCCTTCCAACTTTCCCTGAATTCCCATCCCTCCTGGTTTCTAATAGAACAGTAGTGTTCCATGACATACATATGCCACAGTTTGTTAAGCCATTCCCCAAATGAAGGACATTCACTTAAAATCTGTTTTTTCCAAACTACAAACAAGGTTGCTATAAATATTGTTGTATAAATATTGTTGTACAAGTGATGTTTTTCCCATTTTTCATAATCTCTTCAGGGTATAGACCCAGTAGTGGTATTGTTGGGTCAATGGGTATGTACATTTTTCTTGTCCTTTGGGCTTAAACCAAAATTACTCTCCAGAAAGGTTGGATGAGTTTACCACTCCATCAACAATGTACTAGGGTCCCAGATTTCCTGCATCCCATCCAACATTGATCATTGTCCTTTCTGGTCACAATGGCCAGTCTGAGAGGTGTGAGGTGGTATCTCAGTGATATTTTAATTTACATTTCTCTAATAAGTAATGATATCGAGCAATTTTTCATATGAGTATGGATTGCTTTGATTTCCTCAGCTGTAAATTGTCTAGTTTGTTTTGAGTGATATTCTCTATCTCTTCCTTGATCATAAACTGTTTCCCTTTCCATAGCTCTGACAGGTAAAGTACTCCTTAATCTTCTAGTTTGCTTATTATATTGCTTTTTATGTCTAAATCCTGTATCCATTTGTTTTTATATTGGTATAGTGTGTGAGGTGTTGGTCTAATCTAATTTTCTTTGATACTAACTTCCAATTTTTCCAGCAGTTTTTATCCAAGAGAGAGTTTTTATCCCTATTGCTGTATTCTTTGGGCTTATCGAACAGCAGATTACGATAAATATTTCATGCTATTGCAGCTAGTCTATTCCACTGATCCATGACTCTATTTCTTAGCCAATACCAGACAGTTTTGCGGATTGATACTTTATAATATAATTTTAGAACTGGTAAAGCTAAGCTGACTTCTTTTGCACTTTTTTCATTGAATCTCCAGAAATTCTTGAATTTTTATTTCCCCATATAAATTTACTTGCAAGTTTTTCTAATTCATTAAAGCAATTTTTTGTAATTTTGATTAGGAGGACATTAAAGAAGTAGTTTAGTTTTGGTAGAATTATCATTTTTATTATATTAGCTTGACCTATCCATGAACAGTCGATGTTTGCCCAAGTATTGTAATCTGATTTTATTTGTGTGAGAAGAGTTTTGTAATTGTTTTCAAAAAAATTTTGAGTAGGCCTTGGCAGGTAGACTCACAGGTATTTTATTTTGTCTGAAGTTACTCATTCTAGCTCTTTCTGCTGTATCTTGCTAGTCATATATAGACATGTTGAGGATTTATTAGGGTTTATTTTATATACTGATACTTTGCTAAAGTTACTAATGAGCAAGTCCATCAAGATTGATCATCACCCCCATGTTGCTGTTAGGGTGTACAGTGCTTTTCTCATTCTGCTCATCTCTCTCAGCTTCACTTAATGCAAATCATTCCAGGCTTGCCTGAATTCCCATCATTCCTGTTTTCTAATAGAAAAATAGTGTTAGTCTGTTAAGCCATTGCCCAATTGAAGGATGTTCACTTAATTTCCAATTCATTCATTCACAAACAGTTACTGTGAATGTTTTTGTACAAGTGATGTTTTTACCCTTTTTCATAATCTTTTAATGGTATAGACCCAGTAGTGGGATTGCTGGATCAAAGGGTATGCACATTTTTGTTGCCCTTTGGGCATAGGAAATATTTTCTTTAGAGAGTTTTTGTATCTCCTTTTCAATATGGTCAATTCTTCTTTTTAAGGCTTTCTACTTCTTATTTTGGACTGCTTTTTTAGAAGTTTCTAAGATGTTATTTTCTTGAATTTTTTTCTTATTCCTTCACAAAGTTGCTTACTTGGTTTTCATAGTTTTCCTGCATTGCTCTCATATCTCTTCCTAATTTTTGCTCTACCTCCCTTACTTGATTTTCAAGTTTTTTAACTTTTCCATAGTTTGAGATTAATTCATATTTTTCTAGGAAGTTTTGGATACAGCAGTCTGACTTTATTATCTTCTGAATGTGTATATTGATCCTCCATTGGACGAAAGTAATTGTCTATGGTTGAATTTTTCTGTTATTTGTTCATTTCCCCAGACTATGACTTGAGTTTAACTCTTTGTTAAGGTCAGGCTCTGCTTCCAGGATGAAAGGTGCACTATTACCAGTTTTTAAAGGTTTTTGTAGGGGTTTTCACAGACACCCTCCAGGGATCTCAATTCCTCCAAGGCCTTATGGGAAGCTATAGGTGCTCTTCTGGTATGTGCTCTGATCTGAGGATGACCACAAGCACTTCCCTCTTCCCCAGAATCATGAGGAGACTCCCTGCTCTGCTATGGCAGTAAATTGCCACTTCCTGAGTCTAGGGCCCCAGAGCTGAATGTGAGAAGGGGAAACACAACAAAAACCTGCCTCAGAGATAATAGAGAGACCTCTTGCCATCTCTTCCACCCCGATTGTTCTTGGTCTGAGTCCTTTGGAAGCCAATGTCAGATGACTCTCTGTCTGGTGGCCCCCAAGATATGCTCCTGGTCACCCAGGCCTTGGTCTGCATTGAGGCCTTTGCTGGACTGGGTTCCCCTCTCACTCTTGTGTGAAAAAATAATCATTTTGATCTTCCCAATTTTTCTTGGCAATTCCTGGCCTAAGAGGTCTGGAAACCTCCTCTACTGCCATGAGACCCAGTTGTCCCCCAGGGACCCAGGTGTCTATGTGCTGTTCTTGAATGGCTGAAACTGGTTTTCTCCAGCAATGCTGCAGACCCCCCCCCTTTTTTGGAATTTATTTATTTATTTTTGAATTTTATAATTATTCCCCTATCCTTGCTACCCTTCCCCCACCCCCACAGAAGGCAATCTGATAGACTTTAAATGGTTTCCATGCTGTACATTGATATAAGCTGAATGTATTAAGAGTGAAATCATATACTTAAGGAAAAAAATAAAATATAATAGACAGCAACATTACATAATAAGATTAAGTTTTGTTTTGTGTTGCCATTAAAGGACTTTGATCTCTGTTCAAACTCCACAATTCTTTCTCTGGTTATAGACGGTACTCTCCATCACTGATACTCCAAAATTGTCCTTGATTGTTGCACCAATGGAATGAGCAACTCCAATAAGATTCTTCATCAACCCCATATTGCTGTTATGGTGTAGAACGTTCTTCTGGTTCTGCTCATCTCACTCAGCATCAGTTCACATATATCCTTCCAGACTTCTCTGAATTCGCATTACTCCTGGTTTCTAATAGAACAATAGTATTACATAAAGTACATATACCACAATTTCTTCAGTCATTACCCAATTGATGGCCATTCACTTACTTTTCAATTCAATGCCACTACAAACAGGGTGCTGTGAATATTTTTTCAATTGATGTTTTTAACCTTTTTCATAATTGATTCAGGATATAGACCCAGTAGTGGAATTTCTGGGTCAAAGGGTATGCACATTTTTGTTGCCCTTTGGGCATAATCCTAAATTACTCTCCAGAAAGTTTGGATGAGTTCACAGCTCCACCAACAATGTACTAGTGTCCCAGATTTCCTACATCCCTTGGAAAATTGATCATTGTCCTTTCTAATCGTATTGGACAGTCTGAGAGATGTGAAATGCTTTAATCTGCATTTCTCTAATAAGTAATGATTTAGAGCAATTTCTCATATGACTAAGGATCACTCTGATTTCCTTACCAGTAAATTGCCTCTGCATTTATCTTTGACCATTTGTCAATTGGGGAACAGCTTTTTTTATTTATAAATTGGACTCAGTTCTCTCTCTATATATATATATTAGAAATGAATCCTTTGTCTGAAATACTATCAGTAAAAATTGATTACCAATTTACATTTCTTTTGATCTTGGTTAGAGTGGTTTCTGTCTGTGCAAAAGCTTTTTAATTTAATGCAATCAAAATTAACTCATTTTTTTAATATATATAAATTTTAATTACATTTTAATTTTAATAAATTTTTTAATTTTAATTAAAGATTTTATTTATTTTGAGTTCTACAATTGTTCCCTTAATCTTAGTTCCCTCCCCCAGCCCCCACAGAAAGCAATGTGTCAGTCTTTACATTGTTACCATGTTGTACATTGATCCAAATTGAGTGTGATGAGAGAAATCATATCTTTAAAGAAGAAACATAAAATATAAGAGATAACAAGAGCAGATAATAAGATAATCAGCTTTTTTCCTAAATTAAAGGAAATAGTCCTTGGACTTTGTTGAAATTCCATGGTTCTTTAACTGGATACAGATGGTATTCTCCATGGAAGAGAGCCGCAAAATTGTCCCTGATTGTTGCACGGATGTAATGAGTGAGTCCATGAAGACTGATTATCAACTTCATGTTGTTAGGGAGTACAATGTTTTTCAGGTTCTGCTCCTCTGCCTCAGTATAAGTTCATGCAAATCTCTCCAGGCTTCACTGAATTCCCATTCCTCCTAGTTTCTAATAGAGCAATAGTGTTACATGACATACATATGCCACAGTTTGCTAAGCCATTCCCCAATTGAAGGACATTCACTTAATTTCCAATTTTTTGCCACCACAAACAGGGCTGCTATAAATATTTTTATACAAGTGATGTTTTTATCTTTTTTATTGTTTCTTCACTGTGTAGACCCAGTAGTGGAATTGCTGGATCAAAGGTCATGCACATTTTTGTTGCCCTTTGGGTATAGTTCCAAATTTCTCTCCAGAAATGTTGGATGAGTTCCCAGCTCCACCAAAAATGCAATAGTGTCCCAGATTTCTCACAACCCTTACAACAATGATTATTATATTTTCTGGTCTGAGACATGTGAGCTGGTACCTCAGAGAACTTTTAGTTTGCATTTCTATGGTAAGTAATGATTTAGAGCAATTTTTCATATGACTGTGGATTGCTTTGATCTCCTTATCTGTAAATTGCCTTTGCATATTGTTTGACCATTTGTCAATTGGGGAATGGCTTTTTTTGAAAAAAATATGACTCATTTCGCTGTATATTTTAGAAATGAATCCTTTGTTAGAAACATTAGTTGGAAAGATTGTTTCCCAATTTACTATATTTCTTTTGATAATGGTCAAAGTGGTTTTATTGGTGCAAAAGCTTTTGAATTTAATGTAATCAGAATAATCTAGTTGTTTTTAATGATTTTCTCCATCTCTTCCTTTGTCATAAACTGCTTTCTTTCCACAGGTAAACAAATGCTTGATCTTCTAATTTTCTTATAGTATTGGTTTTTGTGCCTAAATCCTATATGCATGTGGATCTTATCTTGGCATAGAGTGTGAGGTACTGGTCTAATCTAAGTTTCTTCCATACTAACTTTCAATTTTCTCAACAGTTTTTATTGAAGAGAGAGTTTTTATCCCAATGGCTGGAATCTTTGGGTTTATCAAAGAGCAGATTACAACAATTGTTTCCTGCTATTGCACCTAGTCAATTAAACTGGTCCACAAGGCTATTTCTTAGACAATACCAGAAAATTTTGATGACTGATGCTTTTTAATATAATTTTAGTTCGAGTAGTGCTAAGCCCCATTCTTTTGAACTTTTTTTCATTAAATCCCTGGGAATTATTGACTATTTATTTCTCCATATGAATTTACTTACAAATTTTTCTAGCACAGTAAAGTAATTTTATGGAATACTGATTGGTAGGGCACTAAATAGGTATTTAATTTTTGTAGAATTGTCATTTTATTACATTAGCTCTACCTATGCATCAGCAGCTGATATTTGCCCAGTTATTTAAATCTGATTTAATTTGTGTAAAAAGTTTTAGAATAGTTTTCAAAAAGTTTCTGATTCTGCCTTGGCAAATAGACTTCCATGTATTTTATATTGTTTGAGGTTACTTTGAATGGGATCTCTTCTTCTTGGTCTTCCTGTAGTATTTTGTTAGTCATGTATAGAAGAAGTTTAGGATTTATGAGGGTTTATTTTATATCCTGCAAATCTGTTAATATTGCTAATTGTTTCCAGTAGTTTTTTGGATTATTTCTTGAGAATCTTTAGGTATACCATCATGTTATCTGCAAAGAGTGAGAATTTTGCCTCTTCTTTCCCAATTCTAATTCATTCAATTTATTTTTCTTCTCTAATTGCTGAAGCTAACATTTCTAATATGATATTTAATAGTAATGGTGATCATGGGCACCCTTATTTCACCCCTGATCTTATTGGGAATGCCTCTAGCCACTCCCCATTGAAAATAATGCTTGTTGATGGTTTCAAATAGATACTGCTAATTATTCCAAGGAACAGTCCATTTATTTCTACACTCTCTAAACTTTTAGTAGGAATGAGTGCTATATTTTGGCAAAAGCATTTTCCTCATCTATTAATATGATCATATAATTTATGATAGGTTTGTTTTTGGTATAATTGATTATCCTAACAGTTTTCTTAATATTGAACCAACCCTCCACTCCTTGGATGAATCTTAATTGGTCAAAATGTATTATCCCAGTGAAAACTTGTTGTAATTAATTTGCTAAGATGTTATTTAAGATTTTTGCATCTTTCTTCATCAGAGAGATAGGTCTGTAATTTTCTTTCTCTGTTTTAACTCTTCCTGGTTTAGGTATCAGCACCATATTGGTTTCATAGAAAAAGTTAGGTAGAGTTCCATCTTCCCTGTTTTTCCAAAGAGTTTATATAGAATTGGAACCAATTGACTCTCTCAAATTTTCCAATTTATTTTTAAACTTCTTCCTTATTTCTTCAAGGAAGTCTTTCTGTACTGGAATTGAGATCATATTCTCCTGAAAGGTTGTAGGTATCTCTGAGTTAGGGTCTTTTCTTTCCAAGAATTATTCTGTGGATCCACCTTTTCGTTCAACTTTCTTCATTTTGCTAAGACCTTGAGTTAAGGAGGGGCTGGTTCACAGAGGTTTATTGTTGGGACCCTTAGAGGCTTCATTCCCTGAGCACAATATCTCCACTTGGCCAGTGGGGGGTGATAGAGGACTAGCTCTCTGAGCACAATTTCTCTAGCTGTCCACTAGGAGGTGTTGGTTGCTTTCTCTGGAGTGTCTGTGACCGTGATTGCAGCCTTTTCCCATAGCTAGAGGGCCTGATTGAAGTTGTTAAATACTTTTGTCTTCAGTCAGTGGTGGCCTTTAACCTGGGGTGCGGTCATCTATCTCCCTATTGTCAGCTGGGCTGGCTCTTCTGCTCACTAACCTGTACCTGAGACAGAAGTAGTTTGCAATTGTATTTGTTCTGGGAAGAGACCTCAGCCACAATGGAGGCATGTACTTGGAGTTCCTCAGTCCAAAGGAGCCCAGGGATGGTATCCACAGCTCTCCTGCACCGGAACTCTTCCCCCAGCCCTGTCAGCAAACTCCAGAGGGTCAGCACCACCACCAATACCTTTGTTCCCTAGTGGACCCAAGATTTGAAGTCTAGTCCCCTCGCTAATCAAGCAGGTCCAGCTCTTGGGCCCTCAGGCTCCCAGGCCTGGATCCCCTCTACTAATCAAGCTGGTCCACAGATGATCTCCCCTCTGCACCTAGACTCACCCATGATGGAAAACAAAACCTGAGGTAAATGTTTTTCTTCTTGCTTTTCTTTCTGGGTTTTATGGATCAGATTTCTGTTAAGAGGTTTGTTTCATATCATAGATGGGGAAAGAAAAGGCGACTTTAGAATTCTGCCAGCCTTCTGTCTGCCATCTTGGCCAGAATTCCCTTGTTTGTTTTAATGATGCTCTCCATCTCTTCCTTGCTCATAAATTGCTTCCTTTTCTATAGATCTGACAGGTAAATTATTCCTTTATCTCCTAGCTTGCTTATAATATTGTCTTTTATATTTAAATCTTGTATCTATTTTTATGTTATATTGATATAGGGTGTGAGATGTTTCTTGGTCTAATCCAAATTTCTGACTTTCCCCAACAGTTTATGTCAAAGGGAGAATTTTTATCCCCAAAACAGGACTTTTGTAGTTTATCAAACAGCAGATTGCTATAATCATTTCCTGCTATTGTATGTAGTCTATTCCACTGATCCACCTTCTATTTCTTAGTCAAGCAGAACCTTCCTAACACTGGTGCAACAGATCTTTACTGCAGATCCTCCAAATTTCTTAGACTGGGAGATTTTTCTGGGTTCTGACACTCTAGAATTTGGTTAGTCATTATTTAATGGGGGAGTGCTTGTAAGAATTCTTGTCTTTATATTGTCAACTTGGTTCCACAACACAATTTTTAAATTTCTCTTCAGTATGTTTCTTTCATAAGATGAATTGTAGATTCATTCAATTTCTATTGCGTTCTTTAATTCTTTTTTTTACTGATTTTATTTGGGTAAACAATCCAGTGCTTGGTGAATTTTCGCTTCACAATGATAGGAAGAGCCAACGTCGAAGGATAAGCATTCTTTGCTTCTAAAAAAATTATTTTCCTTTATGATTTCTTGAAATACGTTTTCTAGGCTCTTTTGTTGGTAATGACATTTAGATAGACCAATGATCTTTACTTCCCCAATCTAATTTTCATCTTAGTTTTCACCAGATTTCATAATTTTTCTTCTATTTTTTGCCTTTTAGTTTTACTTGATTTCATCTTGATTTCTTGTGAAATGATTGGTTTTGGCTAATGTTCTGCATGATGATATAAAATTTTAAAATGTTTTTGAGTGTTCAAACAATAAGTCCAAGCTCATGTTAAGATTTAAAAGAGATAAATAGAACATAAACAAATGAAAACTTTGAGGAGAATAGGAAGGAGTATGTGTGTCAGTGAGATTGTATTATGGTTAAAGGTCTAGATGGAGCAAGGGAGACAAAAAATCCTGTTTAGGATATTGTTACCAAGGTAAAACATGTAAATTGTTTTTGATTCTGAAAAATGGCATTAAAATATTATCTATATCCCAGGACTGCTGTGAGGATAAAATAAGTTATCAGATATAAGGTGTTTTTGCAATGTATAATGTTATATAAATGCTATGTGTTGTTCTTTTTCTGTCATTATTATTGTTATTATGCTTACATTATAACAAAGATTAGGATTTTAGTGGATTATTAGTACCATGTAGAAACAATAACCCCCTCCAAACCAAGATGGTGGAGAGAAGATAGGCACTGTGATAGGTGCTCTCTTTTTGCCCACAGAAATAACATGAAAGAAACCTCTTAACATAAATTCAAACAACAAAACCCAGAAAGAGAAGCTAGGAGAACACATCCCAAGAAGGTCTATCTCAGGGGACTGTGGGTGAACCAGGAGACAAGAGGCAAGGTTCAGCACGGGAAAGTAGCTGAGGGAAGCCAGAGGGCTATAGAGACTTTGGTGAGTGGTGGGTTCAAGATCTAACTTTAGCTGTAGAGTCTTGGGCCGGGAGGAGAGCAGTTACAGGAGGGTGAATTCCAGTACAGTTTCAGAGCATGCTTGGAGAGCAACCAGACCTGAGCTCTATACTTTCAGCTGAGCCCTTTGCCCAGAACAAACAATAAACAAGCCCCCCACCTCTGAAGGGTAACAGAGTTCACTCAAGGAAATGAGATTAACTCCCTCCCCCAGGGCCCAGCCTAGTGTTCAAGGTTAACTCAGACCCTGCAACTGAGGACCTTGAACACTACAGAGAAAGCAAACATGGCCTACTGTCTGGCCCCTGTAATTACTAAGCCAAGTGAACAAAGCCTCTAGGATCTTCAAAAGCAAACCTCTGAGAGCCAGCTACCCCCCCCCCCAAACACAAGATGAAAAAAGGCCAGAGAAAAGGGGGACCCCATGGAGAAATACTTAGAAGAGACAGATAGTAATCCAGAGAGAGAGATCTAGCACTGCTGAGGAGAATATGAATTGGTCTCCAGCCCAGAAAGACTTCCATGAAGAAATCAGGAAACAGTTTAAAAATCAATTTGAAAAACTGGGAAAAAAACTAATGAGAAAACTAACATCATGCCACAAGAAAACATATTCTTGGAAAATACAATTGGACACATATAAATGAGAATAAATCTCTCAGATCTTCATTTGCCCAAATGCATAAAGAAAATGATTCTCTCAAAACTACATTTGGGCAAATAGAAAAGTCCTTTAACAATAGAAAGAACCATCTAGAAAAGGATTTTCAAAAGATAAATGAAGAAATATCTTCTATAAATAAAAAGAATGGCATTGGCAGAAACTAATGACTTCATGAGAGAAGAAGATTGTGTTAAACAAAACCAAAAGATCGAAAAAATTGGGGGGAGAAAAGTGTAAAATGCCTCATCAGCAAAACCACTGACCTCAAGAACAGATCAAAACAGGAGAATCTGAGTATTATCATCCTTTCTGAAAACATTGAAGTAAAAAAAAAAAAAGCTTTGAATTAATATTACAGCATTAAATGATGGAAAACTGCTCTGATATCATGGAACCAGAGGGCAAAATAGTTATTGAAAGAATACATCGATTCCCTCCAGAAAGAGATGTTAAAATGAATACACCAAGGAATGCTGTGACCAAATTTCAGGAATAAGAGATAAAAGAAAAGATCCTACAAAGCAGCCAGAATGAAAAAAAAATAAATGCCAAGGAGCCATAGTAAAAATTACACAGGATGTGGCCACAGCAACATTAAGGGATCAAAGGGCCTGAAATGAGAAATTCCAATGAGCAAGGGAACTTGGAATGCAATCAAGAATCCACTACCTGACAAAACTGAGCCTTTTCTTCCAGGGAAAAAGATGGACATTTAATGAAATAAGAGACTTCCAAGATTTCATGAGGAAAAGACATCAAACAGGAAGCTCAAGAGAAGGTAAAAACGTTAAGGTATGAAAAGGTAAAAAAAAACTGCTATACAATAATATGAAACTGGCTATATACCTAATTTGGAGAGTCTCATAACTCTTGAGAATTGAAACTATTAGAGAGAATATACATAGCCAGAAGTGATGGACAATCATAACTTTTCTGCAACTGAGACAGAATGAATTAAAAATAATATCTCCTTATAAGGGGTGGCAGTAAGGAGAAGAGAGGTTGCAGGGAGACTGAATGGAGAAAATTTCATTACACCAAGAGGAACAAAAGACCTATTGTAATTGAGGGGAGGAAGGGAGGAAGTGAGAACCACCTGAATATTCATCTCATCAGACTTGGCTTGAAGTTAACTTAGACACATTTAGTCAAGTTAAGAAATTTATCTTACCTTTCAAGCATTAAAAGGGGGAAAGGGGAATGGGGTACAGGAAGGGGGAGAAAAAGGAGAACTAACAGAAGGGAAGAAAGACAAAAAGGAAAGGGGGAAAAACAGGAAGGAGGTTGATATAAGAGGGCAAACACACTGAAGCTGGCAGTATTCAGAAACAAAACAGTTCTCAATAATGATAAAGGGGAAAAAAGGGAAAATACAGACAAAAGCAAGATAGCATGGTGGGCAATAAAGAGTCAGTAATTATAAATGAATGTGAATGGGATGAACTCTCCATTAAAATACAAGTGAATAGCAGAGTGGCTTAAAAACCAGAATCCTGCATTATGCTGCTTACAAGAAACTCATTTGGAGCAGAGAAATACTTATATAGTAAATGTAAAAGGTTGGAGCAAAATATATTTTGCTTCAACTGAGTGAAAAAAGCAGGGGTAGCAATCCTTAACAGACAAAGCAGTTGCAAAAATAGCATTAAAAGAGATAAGGAAGGAAACTATATCCTCCTAAAAGGTACCATAGACAATAAATTAATTTCAATACTAAATATGTATCTACCCAATGAGACAGCATCCAGATACTTAGAGGAGAAGTTGAAAGACCTGCAGAAAGACACAGACAGCAAAACTCTACTAGTGGGAGACCTCAACATCCCACTCTCAAATGTAGATAAATTGAATCATAAAATAAACAAGAAGGAAGTTAAGGAGTTAAATAGATTGTTAGAAAACTTATATATGATAGATCTATGGAAGAAATTGAATGGGGATAGAAAGGAATATACTTTTTTTTTCTGTAGTACATGGCACTTACACAAAAGATAACCATATGCTAGGACATAAAAACCTAATGATCAATTGCAGAAAGGCAGAAATAGTGAATACATCTTTCTCATAATGCAATACAAATCATATGTAATACTGGGCCATGGAGATATGGACCCGGAACTAATTGGAAACTAAATAACCTCATTATAAAGAATAAGCGGAGCAAGTACAAATTATAAAAACAATTAAGTATTTCATTCTAGATAATGACAATAATGATACAACATAACAAAACCTATGGGATATACTCAAGGTGGCTGTCAGGGGATATAGTGTATCTTTAAATGCTTACATGAATAAGTTAGAGAAAGCAGAAATTAAGTAACTAAATATGCAACCAAATATATTAGAGAAAGAACAAATTGAAAACCTCCAATTAAATACCAAATTTGAAATACTAAAAATTAAAGGGGAAATTAATAAAATCAAATTCAACCAAACTATTGAACTAATAAATTATACCAAGAGCTGCTTTTATGAAAAAGCCAATAAAATTGACAAATCTCTGGTCAATTTGATTAAAAAAAGAGGAAAACCAAATTGCTAGTATCATAAATGAGAAATGTAAACTCACCACTAATGAGGATAAAATTAAAGAAATAATTCAGATTTATTTTGCCCAACTCTGCCAAAAGATCTGACAATCTAAGTGAAATGCGTAAATATTTACAAAAATATGATACTCAGATTAAATGAAGAGGAAATAAAATACCTAAATAACCCTATCTCAGAAAAAATGAAATTGTACAAACCATTATTGAACTGCCCAAGAAAAAATCTCAAGGGTCAGATGGATTCACAAGTGATTTCTATCAAACATTTAAGCAACAATTGTTTCCAATTCTATATAAACTCTGGAAAAATAGGGGAAGACAGAACTCTGTTTAACTCTTTCTATGAAACCAATATGGTGCTGATACATAAACCAAAAAGAGTTAATAGAGAGAAAGGAAATTATTGGCCTATCTCTCTGATGAATATAGATGCAAAAATATTAAATAATGTCTTAGTAAAATGATTACAACAAGTTATAACTAGGATAATACCTTATGATTAAGTAGGATTTATTCCAGGAATGTAGGGTTGGTTCAAAATTAAGAAAACTGTTAGTATAATTAATTATATCAGTAACATATCTATCAGAAAACATATGATCATATCAATTTATGCTGAAAAGACTTTTGACAAAATACGACACCCATTCCTAATAAAAACACTATAAAATATAGGAATAAATGGTTTGTTCCTCAGAATAATAAGCATTTTCTATCTGAAATCTTCAACAAGCATTATATGAAATGGAGATATGCTTGAGGCATTCCCAATAAGATCAGGCAAGTGAACAGACCAATTGAGTAAAATAAACAGTGCCTATAGCTGAGGAATCAGGAACAAAACAGAATAAAGGAAATTGTCAAGACAGCTCCTTGACTGAAGATCTAATTCCTTTGTTGAATCAGTTTTAAGATTAATAATTTGGGGATGGATTGGCATCAGAAATAAATTGTACTTGCACAACATTATAAGAAAGAAGAAATGACCAATTCTCAAACCTATATCTATCATTAACCTGCTAATACTTCTAGTATGCCTGAGAATTCATCTATAGAGAATTCATCTATATATTTATATATATTTTCTAGGTTTTTTCTTTCAGGTTTTGAAGTCTCTAAAATCACTATTAAAATACAAATCTATGAAAAAAATTGAATCAATCCTATTCAACTAGTGACCAACTGCAGATTCCTCCCCCAAAATAAACAAATAACAAATAAACAAACAAAAATCTCTTAGATGTATTACATTGAAGACAATAACCTTGTATCCTGAATCTCAACAGTCCAATGTAAGTCTCTAGGGTTATACTAGATTAGGAGTATAATGACATGAAACAGTGGTAAGGATTATTTGTTAATTTTTAGCATGATTCCCATAAAATTTATTTCATTTTTTATGAAAACAATGTTTAGATGTTAGTGTCAAATATGTTTTGACAATGAAATATGCTATTAAATATAGTAAAATACACATCAAAATCTGTTTTGATTGATGTTGAATCTTGACCATGGTATGTTCTGCTCTCATAATCAACTAAGACCTTATTACACAGATGCTATATTTAAATGTGTCATAAAAACTGAAAGTAATTATATTTGGGTATAAAACAAAAGTACATAAACTTGTATTTTATCAATATTCATTTTATAATAATATAATAAATTAATCATAATAAGTAAATGGCCAAAATCCTGTAATAGTTTTATGAAGTGGGATGACTTGAGAAATAGTTGTTTGAAAATGTCTACTATTATTATGAAATTTAGTTGTTTATTTTTAAAAAGTTAAATGATATTATCTCATACTAGTTAAGTGATTTCAGGAGAAAAATCTACTGACACCAGTGCAAACAATGCTGCTTTGGAGGACTGCATTGTTTGCGGGCTTATAATTACCATGGTGATTCCCTACTTAGGGAAGAATTCTTATTTAATTGGCTCTATTACCAATACTGTAGGGCATGATATAGTTTACTGCAATGGGCTACAAGTAAATTCACAAAAATCCTCAATAAAGTATCAAGGTAAAGATAGTGAAGTGGAGACAGCTACAAGGCCAAGCTTGCTGCTGGGCTGGTAAAAGAAGCATGGCAGAAGAGAAAATTCAGAACAACTATAAGAAAGAGGCTTGCTACTAGGCTAAGAACAATAGCCTGGAAGAGATGAGGAGCAGGGTTTTTAAGGAAACTTAGCATGATCTCTGAGTTGGGAGGAGTTGAGGCAGTGGCTAACACCTGAAAGTGAATGGTGAGAGAAGTAGGCTATATATTATGTACTGGGAGAAGGATAAGGGAAGAGTTTGGGGGAAGGGTTGAGGCCCTAAATAATAATGGAAAGAAAACCAGGCATCCACAGTTAAGTTCTAGGTGATAAACAGATACTTCCCTGAAGCATTATCATTGATCAAGAGGAAAGACCACAGTGTTTGCTTTGTATGCATTCCTTATACATGAATAGAAAAATGAGCAAGCAATTGCAACAGCTTGAAGGTATTTATGGCATATGTTAGCAAAATAATATAATTTTCCAGAGATAATTAGCAAAACTTAGTTTTTCAAATACCATGGCTGTTATATATGAAATATTGCTTGCTTTCTAGAAAGTTGCTTATAGAATTGCTAACTATATAAATCTTCATTTGATATGAGAAACATTGTTATAACTAACTTTTGACATAATAAATATGAGTTGGAAAAGCACATAAAAATAGGTAAAAATGTTCTACTTGTAAATAATATAGAGGGGAAAAGAAGTATCTACATTTAATTAAAAACTTTTGTGGTTATTTAAGAAAAAAAGGAAAAGTAACCATGCACATTGTAAGTAGAAAAAGCAACAGATGTAACTAAAGATATTATATATATATATATATATATATATACATATATATATATATATACACACATATATTTGATAACATTTCAGTAATATGTATAATATGATGTTGAAATTGATGCTATGTACAAACCTCTTAGTCTTAATGTAACATCAAAGTAAAATTTTAGTATATTCGGCAGTGACTAATTCATAATATATAATTTGGAAAAATTGCACTGCACTTTAGAATGAAAGAATTCAATTAATAGGAGAAAATTTCAAGTCTGAAAAGTGATATTAAGTTGACCTCTCTTGGAATTTAAACACATTGCTTTTAATGTATCATCACTAGTTTTGAGAAATATTTTAAGGATTTATATATTGATTTTCAAATTGTTAACTACATAAAAAAGCTATTCAAAAAAGGTTCTACAAAATTATATAATCACATGTAGAGAGAAAAAATGGGAAGAATATATTACTGTAAAGCAAGCAAGAGTTCCTGTGTCTAAAATTTTTCAAAGGAATGTATGCATTACATATAATTTATAATTTCCTTATTAATCATAATAAATATGAGACAGATTATGCTACTTTATTGTATCCTATAATTCATTTATAACTAAAATAATCACTGTAATGTGTTTATTTGGTAACTATTTTTGTTAAAGTATGTATTCTAAATATGCCAGTGTAAGTTCCTCAAATTTATTCTGTGAACCAGAAAAACAGAATGACAGCTTTTGTGAGAGGAAAACACTAAGCAATATATAAACATAAAAAGACAACAACATTGATGTGTTTCCCAATTTAAAAAAAAAACTTAATTGTAAATGAAATAGAAGAAAGCAAATAATTGTTTATTAATCAATTCATTAATCAGTTTAGAAAAATTCTCATTTTATTTTGAGCACCTAGATGTTTCAAAATATTAATGGATAAGTTGTAGTGCCTAATATATATTTGGCAAAAAATAAATGTTTATTGAATCACTACATAATTTGAGTGGTTACAATGAATTTGCATTGTTATATGATCTCTATTAAATGTTTAATTTTGTTTGTGTTATGAAACTTATGTGTATTTTTAATTTGTTATTTAGTTACCTTTAATATTCTTTAAATTTTTTTTTGTTTCAAATTCTCTCCTTTCCTCAATATTCTTTTCCATTCACTGAGACTGTAAGCAATATGACAACACCTATATATGTGAAACCATATTTTATGTTTTTAATGTAATTAACTTTTTTTTAATTTAAGTAATTATGAGGCAAGATTAAAGGAATGAATTTTATTTCAATTTGTTAACAGATTTCAACATTTCTCTCTCTGGAAGTAGAGAGAATATTTTTTATCACACATTCTTTAGAATTCTTAAGAATTATGGCATTGAACAGAGTAGATATCTCTCACAGCTGATTATCATTAAAATATTGTTACAATTTCTTGATCTCTTTATTGCACTTTGCATCCATTCATAAAAGTTATTCCAGGGTTATTTATTGTTGTTTTTTACTTAATCCATCAGTCCACTTCAGTTTTATGAATGAGTATATTACATTCTTCAATGGATGGACATCCCCTTAAATTCTAATTCATTTGTACCACAAAATGGTATAATGTGTATGTCTGTGTGTAGACTCTTTTGCTTTTTCTTTGCCCTCTTGATATATACACCTAGTATTAGTAGTAGTAGTAGTAGTAGTGGTAGTCAAAATGTATGTATAGCTTTATTAGACTTTAGTACATGTTTACAAATTGTTTTTAAGAATGATTGTACTATTTGACAATACTAACAGCTCATTAGTTTATCTATTTTTTCTTTAGCATTTTTTCCATTTTTATAAGTGTGCAGTAGTATTTCTGATTTCTTTTAATTTTATTCCGTAGTCAATAGCAATTTTTAAACAATTAACATTTTATTTATTTTTTCAACTACATGGAACAGTAGTTTTCATCAATCATTTTTTGCAAGGTTTTAAGTTTTACATTTTCCCCCTTCCTTTCTTCCCTCTACTTCACCCTGACAGAAAGCCCTGCAACACAGTTAATATATGTATAATCATGCTAAGCACAGAATGAAATTAAAACAGACAAATACAATAGAGATAAAAAAAAGTATAATACATAAAAGAACTCTTTTTTTTTAAATTGAAGACCATAAGTTTTGGTCTGCAATCAGAAGTGATATAAAGCACCTTTTCATGATAACAGAAAACTGACTTCTCAAAACTGCTGTTCATATTCTTTGATAATTTTTCAATTGGAAAATGATTTATTTTTGCATACTAATTCAGTTTTCTAAATATTTGAGAAATGAGATATATTATTTCATTGTCTCTGGTACGTTTTAGCAAAAGATGGTTTCCCTGATTATCTCTTTTTTTGTTATTCATTTATTTTTCCTCATGTCCAAGGTTTTTTGACCCCATATGGGGTTTTCTTTATAAAGATATTCAAGTGCCTTGCAATTTCCTTCTCCAACACATTCTACAAATGAGAAGATAGACAAAGAATGTCTAGTGACTTCTTCAGGGTTACAAAGATAGTAAATATTGATGTCACTTTACTTCAGTTGAAGTATGATAGATTCTGTTTTTAGTCATTTAAACTCTGTTCATATGTCTTTCTGTTTTAAATGTGTCTTTTGTAAACAACATTTTGCTAAATTATGGTTTTGAATTCATTCTGCTGTCCACTTCAGTTTTATGAATGAGTATATTACATTCATATTCACAATAATGATTACTATTTCCTTCCATCCTGTTTTCTTTTTCTATTTTTACCCCCCTCACTCCTCGAGAGTCTTTTTCCTGATCATTGTCTCTCTCAATCCATCCTTACATTTATTACCCTCCCTCACCACCACCCCTCTCGATTATTCTGTTTGTTCAGATAGATTAATGGACTCAATTGAAATGGATATTATTTCCTCATAAAACAATTCTAATGAAAATGGAGTTTAGGAATTACCTTCTGACAGCTCACTTTCCCCTCTATTGTACAAGCCTTGTGTGCCTCTTTTATATGGAATAATTTTCTCCATTCTTTTTCCTCCCTTCTTTTCCCAAGTGCATTCCTTTTTCTCAATATCTCGTTTTTTTAGAAGAGCCCAATAAAACATCAACTCACATTCATCCTTTCTGTCTATGTATATTCCTTTTAAATAATTGAATAATGACAAATTTCTCAGGCATTACTTGAATTAATTTCCCATATAAAAATATAAATAGTTTAAGCATAAAATTCTTTATTGTTTTTCTTCCATGTTAAATATTTTATTCTTCTCATGAGTTTTTTTTGTGAGTGTTATGCTTTCTATTCAACTTGGGTCATTTCCAGACAAATGCTTGTAAGTCAGTCTGTTTCATCAAATGCATATTATTCCCTAAAGGATTATATAGGTTTGCTTGGTGTGTTATTCTTGGTTTTAACCGTAGCTTCTTTTCTCTGCTCCTTAAATATGAGATTCTGTTAAATCTTTCATGGTTCTGTCTGTGAATGATATCTTACTATCTTTGTTTTCTTGCAAAACTTTCTCCTTGACTTAGGAACACTGGAATTTGGCTATAATATTTCTGAGAATTCTAATTTTGGTATGTCCTCAAGGAGATTGTAGGTGGATTTTTTTTTGTTTTCTATTTTGCTCTCTGATTTATGCTATTTGGTTAGTTTTCCTTCATATTTTCTTGAAATAGAACACAAGTCACATTTTTTTAATCACGAATTACAGGTATTTCAATAATTCTTAAATTATTTATCTTCCTTCTATTTTGCCGGGCAGTTTTTTTGTCCAATTAGATATTTCACATTTTCTTCTTCATTATTTTGAATTTGTTTTATTTTTTCTTGATTTCTTGAGGAGTCATTGTTTCATTTTCTCAATTCTAATTTTAAGAAATTATTTTCTTCAAAGAATGTTTGACCTTCTGTTATCAAGTGGTCAATTTTGCTTTTTTTAAAGGAAGCTCTTTTCTTTAGTGAATTGTTCCTCTTTTACCATTAGGTGAATTCTGTTTTCAGTTGTTAATTTCTTCAATATTTTTCATGCATCTTTTACAAATTTGTTAACTATCTTTGTATAATTTTAGCACTCCTTTTTCACTTAATTTTTTCCTTTGTCACTCATATCTTTAATGTTTTCAGAAATTTTTCTTGGGACTGTGTTCAAATTATTTTTTAACACATAGCTTGTAAATGTTTTCATGTTTTTGTCTTCTGAGTTTGTGTCTTGGTCTTCCCTCTTATTGTAGTAGATGTTTATGGTCAAATTCTTTTTTATGGTGTTTGTTGATTTTTTTCAACTTGTTTCTTGACTTGAATTGTATATTAAAATTGGACTCTGTTCACCTATAAGTGGGGATGCACTATCCCAGTCTGTATTCTTTTCATTCTGCTGTTTTCAGGGCTATTTCTGAGGGTCTGAAGTTTTCAGGGTTCCTAAGATGGTAAAGTCTGGGGAGAGTTGGGGGTCACTCCTTTTCTAGACTTCACTCTGGTCATAACCTGCTAAGGACTCCTGATTCCTTGTAGTTGCAAATTAAAGTCCTACTTTTAGACATAGAATTGTGATTTGTTAATTTTCCTGCTCTCCTCCAGCTAAAAGTATTATTACTTTCCTGTAACCTGAGACCAGTGTCTTAGCTCCCTTATGACTGATCTGAAGAATTCTTTTCTGTCCTGGAATTGTGAATCATGAATGTGTATGAGCAATACAGTTGCCAAATAGCACCAGTTTATGAACCCAGTGACAACACAGGGTCCCTTATAATTTCTTTCTGATCAGGCATCCAACCCCTTTTCTATCTCTGACCTGAGATTTTAGAAAACTGCTGCTGATGCTATTGCTTTCGGGGATTACTTCTATAACTTCTATAATTAGGCACCATTTGAGTATCACACACTCCTCTATCAGATCTAATAAGCTGTCTTAGGATGGGAAGATATCTCACACTGATATTTTTTTGGCTATACCACTGCAAAATTTATCTGAGACTTCATTTTTAAATTGTTCACAAAGGAATGTTGAGATAGTTTGAGTGTCTGGCTCTATTCTGCCATCTTCGATCTCAGTAAAAGTCACTGTTTTATGGGATGGTTAATTGGTGAATAATTAGGGTAAGATTTACAAAAAGAAGGCTATCCACACACACATACACACACACACACACACCTTCTGAATCTGATGCAAACTTTATAAAAATTAGAAAAATTAGCTCTTGTGTAACTCTTTCCCTTAATCCTCATTCCTCATATGGCAAATTACTAACTTGTAAACATGTTTATCAAAATATGTATTGAGGGGAAGGGGGTTGGGAAAGGAGGGTGGAAGGAAATTTTATAACTTAAAAATATACATGTGCATATGAATGAAAACAAACAAACAAATAAATAAAAACCTTCAAAAAACATAAAAAGAAAAAGAAGGCTATCCAAGTAGATAGTTGACAGTGTCTTATTATATCTCTGAAAGTCATCTAAATGGTATGGAGACTGAGAAAATAAACATGATCATAGGAGAGATAAGATGCCTTGAAATGAAATTCTGAAAACAGTGTGTGGTCAAAGAACAACATACACCCTCCTTGTGTTTCATAAAACTTATTCCATGATGGACCCTTTACCTTCTAAATATTTTATTTCTGGAATATTTGGAAACAGTTAATTGGATGCCAAAATTTGCTTCAAGCAACAAGTCTGTTCCCAATGCTTCATTTATTTCTTTTTTTCCACTTAGAAAGAAGCAGCCTTGTTCCAACAGCCTTTGTCTGACTTGTCAATTTTACAAACATGGACAATGACCCATGAAGTGCAAACAATTCAGCAGATGTGCCATGAATCAGGGAAGGAAATAAATGGTAACATTCTCAGGTCGAGCTGAATACGTTTCAGGGAATTGTCACATTTCCTGAAGCAAGGAGGTGGGGGCCCATTTGGCCTTGTATAAACTAAAGAAAAAATTTATTTTTTAAAAAAGAATATTTCCAAGACTAAATTTATATTTGTAGATTCACAAATATATATTTGATTCATATATTATATGTAGCACACATGAAATATTATACATATTAAAATATAACACATTATATATCTCATGTGTATGATTTATGTGTTATATATGTAGACATAGCTCATATGAATATGAATGTATAAATGAATGTATGTAGATTTATATATATATGTATCTTTAAATACAGACACACATACTTATATGTATCCAACTATAAATATGCATTATACCTATATATGTCTATATAGAGATATACATACATACCTCATACTTTGCATAAATGTTTATGGTATTTATTCATAGACAAATGAGTAAAGTGTTTATTTACATGTATACACATTTACACAATCATGTGTACATTTATTTGCATAAATATACCTATACACATGCATATACATATATGTCGCAGAGGAGTAAAGTTATCTAGGAAGGGAAGATTGTTTTATAATATGTTTTTCTAACTCTATACATAATTGTGAAGTAAAGTTTGAATTGACACCTTTTCCCTTTTATATCATTACCACTATTAACAATAATATAATTATCTATTTTGATCATTATATTTCAATGTAATTTGTTTTCATTAAATTCAATATATTTTATTTTATTCTTCAGACATATTGTTTTGAGAAGGAGAAGGCCACAGGGCTCCAAATCACAAATAAAAATGGTAAAGAACTGGACTATGGTCAGATATAAAGAGAAATGGATGTCATGCAGGAGACAGGAGGTCATATTCTTTATAGTGTTAACTACTATGGTAGGTTTACAGGGATTGAGATGTCCCTTTTATTCATGTTCATTACCACCTTTCTCCTTGTAAAAACATTTTAATATTGATCCTTGCTGTCCATTTTTTTCACACATTTTATCCTATTTCTATTAAATGTGAAAATTCTATCTGTCATTTAACACTAAATGAATTATGATCTCATTCTCAAAATATTTCCAACTATTTTCAGCTGCAATCAAATATGCTCTTCTTAGTTATCAAGGAAGTTATCACCACAACCATGTAGTATGACATGTCACTAGTTGACCTTTATAGTACCCTGACTAGTTCCTTTGGAATGTGTTGACTCACCAAGGAGAATATAATATATTTGAAGGTAGTTTCTGAGTCATACACAGATATAGGCACACACATTTTATTATCAACCACATCTCCTTATTTTCTAGGTCAGAAATAGACATATATAAAAGCCTCAATAAATTCTTCTTCTTTTTTTATCAATTTTATAAATGATATTTGGAAAATAATGTGATAATTCAATATGGAAGACAAAAAATTTGACTTTGGAACAGGTGGCACAATGGATAGATAACTGGTCTTGAAGTCAGGAGGGCAGGAGTTTGATTCAAGCCTCAGACACTTGACTCTTACTAGCTTTGTGACCTTGGGCAAGTCACATAACCCTGACTGTCTTGCATCCAGGGCCATCTCTAGTTGACCTGATTGATATCTGGCCACTGGACCCAGATAGTTCTGGAGGAGAAAATGTGGTTGGTGACTTAGCACAGCAAGCTCTCAATCAAATCCAATTCATGTGCTTCTCATGACATAACCTTCTGGATATTGTAATCTTCTTCAAAAATGGACAAACATTACCTTTTAAAAATTAAATTCCATGTTAGCTGTTATCTCTCTAATACTGGGCAAATAACTCTTTTCTAATATTGTACAAATATCTGAATTTTAGTTTTCTCATTTGTAAAATGGAGGTATTAATATCTGTGTTTCATAATTCACAAATGAGTGTATAGAAAGGGCATTGCTAACATGAAAGTGTAAAAAAAAGTACTAATTATATTCACTTATTTCATATTTTACATTCTCCATATTTTATACAATTTAATTCACCACAAAGGACATGCTCACTGACTGGGGATTACTGTAAAGGAGAAGTAGATATTCTTTTGGGAATACTACCTGGTAATTAAGGGGTTATAAGGATGTCAGAAAGCTTTGTTCTTGAGGCCCCAAGCTTAGCATTAAGTTGCAATTACACTGTCAGCATTGTGAGTTTGTCTTTTCTAACTTTGTATAACAGTGTATAACAGTCTGTGGTCTAGCTATTGATGTCAAACATTTAAAAATTTTTCTCTTGGAATTCCTGAAACTCGTTTAACTTGTTATATTGTTTTTACTTTTGAGGAAGACTAAAGGTAAACAAAGATTAACCCAGTCCCACATTCTAGCAGGAGAGGACATTATGTAACAAGAGAATGTGTATTGAGTCACAGAGGGGGGAGAAGATATTAAGAAATTAAAGAATACGGTAGTCAGTGCCAAATGTAGGGAGCATTAGGGAATAATGATATTGGTCTATAACTACCTTCCATCTTAATTATGATTACCTAATTTTAAAATAACAGTAACTAATATAGATTTACAATTATTATTGTATTCTCACAGAAATCAAGAGAGGCAGGTGCTATCACTATTCTTATTTTCCATGTGAAAAAACAACAGCAATTGAGGCTAGCAGAGAATAAATATTTTGCTCATGATCACATAGCTAGAAAATGTCTAAGATAGGTTCTGAACCCAAATTTTTCTGACCCTTGTTCTATTACTTTATCCATTATAACCCTTGGTCCTCAGTGAGGATCCTCAAAAGTCCCCAATTCCCTGATATAGTACTTCATTACTCAGTTTTCCCCTCTTTGCTTCCTCAACACAGCTGGTAGATCCCCAAGGTCCTCTTCATCTACATTCTTCAACTTTTCTTCTCTTATAACATATGCCAAGATATAAGCTAGTCTTCTTTCTCTCTTCTTCCTACTAAGAAACTGAATTAATTCTGCTAAACCAATTTACATCCATGTGGTAATAAGTGAAAGCATTCAAATATATATATATATTATCTCTCTCTCTTATTGACCTTCCAAATAACATATTGCCTTTGAACAAGAAAGGAATTGTTTTCAAATGTGGGAGCTAATAATGGTGGGCACTTCACATGCCATTTCATCCAAAATTATAGACAGATTTTCTTTTCATCTGTCAAATCTTAACAGATAGATAATTATCTACACTAGTAATAAGGAAGAAAATAAGAAAGGATATGAAGTTTTGTCTTTGTGTTTCTACATAGTTGCCTTTTACAGAAGGTACTCTACAAACAAACACTTTGCAAATAGTTTGTCATTTGATTGTCACAAAAACCATGAGAACTATTCAATTATTATCACTATAAAATGATCTTGAAGCAACTAGAACTTAATAGACTTACTCAGTGTTAGATACATAACTAGAAAGTTATTAAATCAAATTTGAACACAGGATTTCCTGACTCCAGGAACAGGAGACTCCATTCACTTTGTCACCTTTCTCTTGTAAAGTTTATATTAATCTTAGTTGTTTCATTTTTAGGCAATTAGATTAGATTGTCCTTTATCACAGAAATATTTCCAATCATAAGAATAATTTCATTTTTTTTTGTTTTTCCAGGGTAATGGGGTTAAGCGACTTGCCCAAGATCACACAGCTAGGTGATTATTAACTGTCTGAGGTGTGATTTGAATTCACATCCTCCTGAATCCAGAGTCAGTGCTCTATCCACTGTGCCACCTAGCTGCCCCTATAAGGAACAATTTAAGACAATCAATTATTTGCATAGGTTCTAGAGTGACTTCCAAAAGAACAATTTCAAGAAAATGCTCTATTTATAAGCTTTATACCTTTTATTCACACACACACATACACACACGTACATGTGCACACACAAATGATCTTTTTTTTTTAAGGTTTTTGAAAGGCAATAATGTTAAGTGGCTTTCCCAAGGCCACACATCTAGGTAATTATTAAGTGTCTGAGGCTGGATTTGAACTCAGGTATTCCTGATTCCGTAGCCCATGCCACTGCACCACCTAGCTGCCCCACAAATCATCTTTTGAAGAAGACCTTGTACACTCTGGTAGCCAGACATGTTGTAAAATAGTCTATAGAAAAGAAGACTAACAGATTCAATTGGAACTTACCTGCCGGGCCTGCTCCAGATCAATTTTGTTCCCCACTAACACCAAAGGAATGTCATAGGTGTGGCGGACCTGATAAATGAGCTCTTTAAACCCAGCAGCTTCTTGGAAGGACTGTCGGTCAGTGACAGAGTAGCATATGATGAAGCCCTCTCCACCTCTCATGTACTGGTCTCTCATTGCTGTGAATTCTGCCTACAGAGGAAGGACAGAATAATTTTATAATTTAGCACAGAAAAGCAAATACATAGCATCAATACACTAGGAAGTCTAATCTTTACAAGTATTGCTTTTTTTTTACTTTTAATGTTTTCAGGTTTTGCTGAATTAGGACTTTTATAGCTTAACTAGTTCTTCTATTTATTTCAAATGACAATTTCACAAGAATTTTACTGATTGTTAGTGATATTTCCCTCCCTCTTAAAATAATTTTATGTAAGTTTAATATTAACTTAATTTGTGGGTTGTAGGGCTGAAATGAGACAGGGTCATCTGAAACATTAACTATTCCTCAAATCATTAGAGATGAGAAAACTGAAACTGAGGTTTTGAAATTTGTCTAACCCCATCCAAGTTATTACTGGGAAGAAAGGAGTTTAAATCTAGTTCCTCTCTCTTCTATTCTTGTACTTTTCCCATTGTATTCCATTTTGTATCCTACCTCGCAGTCCCAGAAGAATGTAAGGATAGGGTTTGATACCAAGGGTTACACATGTAGGTGTTTAATAAAGGTTTGTTGAATTAAATTTCTAGGTAAAAATCTTACCACCTTACTATGTAATTATTAAATACTGAAATAATTTCTTTTCAGTTTTATACATTTTTCCATTTCAGAGGTCTATTATGGATGGATTTCAAATAGCATTGTGTGTTTGTGTGTCTCTGTGTGTAAGAGAGACAAACAGACACTCAAAGAGAAAGAAACAAACAGAGACAGAAAAAAAGAGACAATGGATACAGAGACAGACAGACACTGAGGCATAGACAGAGACAGAGTGACACAGAGAGAAAAAGAATCCAACTATTCTATCTTCTGACAAGGATTCCTTGTTTCTTATAGAATATGCTATATCTTTCTTAGTTTTTACCTATGGGAATATTGGCAGTTACTAGTTCTGTATCAACATATCTTTAAGGATGTATCATTCTTATCTCAAGAACATGGATCTAGAACTGCTACAGACCTCAAAGATCATCTAATTTAAGTTTTTTTTCTTTTTTCAGAAAATAAATTTCAGATTCAGAGTGTAAAGTGACTTTCCTGAAATTTTATAGCATTTCATGTGAAAATCTAGTTCAGTCAAATCTCTTTTAGCCTACCAAATGGTTTGCTCCTATTTACTCTGAGTGTGAGAATCAATTCATGTAACAAATAAAGGAGTGCTTTAAAAATAGAAAACAAGATGTAAAGTTTTATAGTACTTAGTTTTAATGGGAAGGGGAAAATCAAGGTGAATTTTTTTGTAATGTTGTGATCATGTGTCAAATTATCATGGGATTAAATTAAATCCAATTATGGTTTCACTTATTAAATATTCTCAATATTAATATTTTGAGGAAGATTCAGAAAACTTCTCAATAAAACAAACAAAATTGTGCTCTAATAATAAATGTAGAGTACCCTCTTTCCTGTAACCACACAGGTACCAATTGCTTATCGAATAAATAAATCCTTAAAGGGGGAAGCTTAGGCACAGAAGATTGAACAAGAACTTTGGTTATGTATTAACTGAATAATATATGTTACTTTAATCATTTTATGAGTTGAAATTCAATGTTCAACATGTTATCTCTTCTTTCATTCATCTATAAATTAAAGAATAGTACTCTTTGTATTCCAAGCATCCTGAATGTTAATATCTTCCTCAATTGCTTCCTGCTATAAATGAAACTTGTTGGTTAATAATTCACAAACATTACTAGATTCCATTTGCTAAGCATAAGCAATGAATGGATTATTACAAAAGTCTTGTTGTACAAAATTATACCAAAGTAAGTAAGTGTTTTTATAACTTTAAAGACAAAGGTCTAGCTCTCTTTTGTTAGATGTTACTAGTAGTTAAAATGAGTGCTTAGGAAAAGGCATCAAATATATTAATTTTGATAAAAATGGAAAAAATGTTTTTTAATAACTAAAACAAAGAATTAGAAGATAGTATGAAAATCTTGTAAACATATTATAGTTTCCTTTGTGCTAACATTAAGTCTAGGTTTCTCTGCTTGCAATTCAAGCTGGCCTTGACTTGATGCATGCCTAACTCTGAATGGTACCATTATAGGAAGCAAAGATAACACATTTAGGGTTAAAAAAACTGAGTATGTATGTTCTCTTTGTCACTGCCACTATCTTTCTCCCTTTTTCTCTATCTCTCTACCTTTGTCTTTCTCTGTCTCTTTCCCTGACTTCCTCTCTCTCTCTCTCTCTCTCTCTCTCTCTCTCTCTCTCTCTCTCACTCTCACTCACTCTCTCTCTCTGACTTTTTGCCTTTTGTTTTAGAATCAATTTGAAATTATGCAAGTAAGATGACCGTGAATGAAGTATATAGAAGTTGAGCTCAAACAAAGTGTAATGGAGAGGAAGGGAATATTAGCAGGCTATGAGATATTTTCAATAAAGAATTGTACAGTAAAAGCTGCAAGAACTATGTCATCAGAAAAATGGTTAGTGAGGAAAAGATATTCTGAATACATTAAAACTAAGGGAGAATGACAGAATATCTCATGTATTTTATTAATATCCATACAAATAATTAAAAGCAAGATCCCCAATACACTGAATACACAAGTTATGAAGAATTTAGGAGATGACTTGAACATAGATCTCAGAGGATTAACAGGAATCCTGGGTAGGATACATATGTTTAAAATTGTTGACTCATTTAAGTTCTGAAAGGTTATCTACCTCAGAGTATGGTTGTGAGGAAAGTGCTTTACCAAATTTAGCATTTATATACAAACTTCTCATTTTATAGAATTATTATGGAAAATAAATTCTGTAGAACTAAAATAATAGACATGCACTATAAAAGATAATACTGCCATTTTTTGACAAATATCCTTCCAAGATAACCTCAAATAAGAAGAAATGAATCTAATCTCTAATGATTAAAACACTAGCAGCAAGAGAAGAATGCAGTAACAACTCCATTGAGTATAAAACCTTCTGAAACCTTGATCCTTCCATGGACCCCTTATAAGCAACATTAACAATATGGAGCAATTTTTTTAAAGCTACAGCTTTGGTGGACTCTCTTCTGTTCTTTTTCTGTATTATTTTTAGTCAGATCATGATTTGTTCATCTCTATAGCTGTGTTAATTTCCTCTCTTTCCTCGTCTATTCTTTGTGATTTTTGGGTGGTTTGTCATCAGTTCTACAATTTGCAATATTCAAAAGCAAAGCCCAACAAATGCAGTGATAATCTGAGTTGGAGAAGATGATTTATTTATGGAACTTGTAACAAATGCCCCCTGTGTGAAAACTGATGGGTCAGATAGTGAAAAAACTAAAAATATATTCATCTTAAAAATCTTAATGAATTTTACAATGTTCAATTGCTAGATCTGAACCATGATCTTTGGGAGTAGTATGCCAAAACTATGTCCTTAAGTTACTTACAATTTTATTGGGATGATTTATATAGATAAATATTCAATGAATTAGACCATAATAAACCCCTAAAGAAAGTAAATAAACCACTGAAATCAGAATGTAAGAAAGTTATTTTATTTGCTTGTATTTTTTCTCCCATGGGGCAGGACAGAAGAGAGAAGAGAAAATTAGAAAGATTGAGCATTACTACTTAGCTTTAGAGCATGATGTTAATAGTTAAAAATTAGAAAATGGAGGAATTTCTTGTGTTAATCTTTGGCATACTTTTAATCCAACAGTGTATAGGTCAAAGAGTTATATGACCTTTTGTAATCAGAACATAGAAAAGAGGAAAAGAATTAGGATGGATTCACTTTGGTGCCATCAACATTTAAAAACAAAATATTTGATTTTCTTTTACATTCTCTAAAAATAGTAATACAATTAGCTATATTATCAACTTCATAGAGTTACCATAAGGAAAATACTCTAAACATTATAAAGCAATCTGTACTTTAAAACTTTCAGAATCCTTTCTTTCATTCTTTTTTCCATTTCATTTTTGATTATTTTGTCTTCTTTTTTTTAGGTTTTTGCAAGGAAAATGGGGTTAAGTGGCTTGCCCAAGGCCACACAGCTAGGTAATTATTAAGTGTCTGAGACCAAATTTGAACCCAGGTACTCCTGACTCCAGGGCCGGTGCTTAATCCACAGCACCACCTAGCCACCCCAATTATTTTGTCTTCTGCTAAAGACCACAAACACTCCTTGCCTTAGTAGATAGTGTCATTGATTTGTTGTGACCAAAAACTAACATCATCTATTAGCAAAATTCTCATGAGAGGATTCCTCCAATCATCTAAGAGGAGGCCTTGCATGAGTGAGAAATAATACATCACTCTGCCATGATATAGGACCTTTGCAACTGAAGAGTTTCTGAGAAAAAAAGAGAAAAAAAGAAAGCTTGCCATTTTTATGGTCTTCAATGAACCTAAGTTTCATCTTTATGCCAAAATGACAAGAAATCAATATCATCTCATGGTATTAGTGATATGCATCATCCAAGGAGAGCTTTAGAGTAGTCAGAACTATATGATTGTATATTATTATTTTTATTGATAAGACAAGGGAGCAGATAATCATTTACTGAAAGTGAGGTTGGTAAGAGAAGAAATCGTGGTACAAAGGACAAAGCTGTAAAACACGTTCCTTACTAACAGACAGAAAGAAGAACCAACAAAAGATATAGAAAGGATGACTAAGACAAATCTAAATTATATATAAACCTTATTGAAAACTTTTGCAAAATACTTTTATGCCACAATATTTGCTGCTGAACAGAAATGAATAATTTCTGGTGATTTGAGATTCTATAATTTGTTCATGCTCAATCATTGGAGTGCCAATAATTACTTCCTAGGAGCAGAGAAGAAAAATGTTATTGTATATTTATGAAATCCTGGTAAAACCATAAACTTTTTAATTTTTATAACTTTATCTTTCAGCCCAGAACTGGGGTTAATGCAGTTTTTTTTTGCATATACCCCAAACACTTTGTACCCATTCATCATGTGTAGCATATAGTTACAGCTTCACTTCCATGAGATGATATTGATCTTTCATCTTATTTTTTTTTTGGTAAGAAACCAATGTTTATTTTCCATCCTCATTTTTCCAACACTATTAGAGCATCTGGGTAAAACTTAGGACCACTCTGTGGTAATTCCTGTGGTCTGAGCAGAAAGAGCTGCAGACCAGTCCTCAGTAGCTGGCTGAGCACTCCAATCTTCAGTAGAGAACTGCTGAATGGGCACAGATGGCACCTGGATGCCCTCAGACCAATCAGCCACCTCTGGCTGAGCAGCAGTGAATTCTGGGGCAGGTGCAGTCAATTCACCCTGAAATTCCTCCTTTGTCACTGTCTTCTCAGCTGCGGCCTGGTCTTCCTTTTCAATCTCCTCTGGATCTCTGTAGAAGTAAAGATCAGGCATGACCTCCCATGGGTGCTCACGGGAGATGGTACCATGCATCCACAGGACTTCTTGGGCCAGCATCAACCACATCAGACCCACTGAGTGAGCTCCCTTGTTGTTACATGGAATGGCAATATCCACAAAGCGAAGTGGGGAGTCTGTGTTGCACAGTGCAATGGTTGGAAGGTTAACATATCATGCTTCAGTCAAAGGCTGATGATCTGCACGAGGATCAGTGACCACCAAGAGGCGAGGCTCCCTGAAAGCTGCCTGGATCTGGTTAGTGAAGGTGCCCGGGGTGAAGCGTCCAGCAATAGGTGTGGCACCAGTGGCAGCAGCAAATTTCAGAACAGCTCTCTGGCCAGGGTCCCTGGATGAGATGACACTAACATCAGCTGGATTTTCAATGGCAACAATGTCACGAGCTGTCAGCAGAAGCTTTTCCCAAGTTCTCGTCAGATTAATGAAATAGATGCCGTCACTCTTCCTTTTGTAGTTATACTGTTCCATCTGGAAGTCCAAATTGGGGCCACCCAAATGGAATTTGAGGACATCCTCCTCTTTCATCTGCAAGACATCCAGGGCTCTGGACATTGTGAAAATTTCCCTTGAAAGTTGCGACGGAAACCGTGAACAACGCCGTATGGACCCTTCTTCTGGGCAGCGCGGAAAAGCAATCTTTCATCTTGATGAACATATTCATTACAGTTCATAGGATCACAAACTTCCTCTTAATTCTTTGATATCACAACTCTCAAGTTCCCTTTAACTCAGCTAGGCAGGGCCTCTAGTCAATCAACATTTATGGTTAACAAATCTAGTTCTTTTAAGGAGACAATGTGTCTCAGTTTATCTGAGTATCTTCTGATACTCTTGCCTCTTTCCAAGTTCCCAATCCCATTCCTCTTCTGTCCTTCCTTTTCATATTTGTACCTCATGCTCTTGCTTAATTTCTTTAAAAATTTCCCTCTATTATCAGTTTATTTTCCCTTTTAAATTTTCTTATATTAAGATGACCTGGATTAGTCTGGAAGAATTTATTTCTTACTGCTTCTCCAGATTTGACTCCTCCCACTCTAATGTACCCTGATTTCCTAAATAATCCTTCCTCCCTCTTGCCACTTACAGTCACACCATCTACCACTAGCATTTAGAAATCTCTAAATCTACTTCTGGAACAAAAAAAAAATCTTTGATCTATTTCTATCCCAGTAAGTATGAGTGTTCCCCACTCTCTATACTTACTTAGTTTTCTCCTTGGTTTTCTAGGCAATGCTTTCTCTTAGATTTTCTCATGGACTAAATGTCCAATTTATGAGGAAAATTCCTGAATTTAGATAGCTTGTCTTAATGTATTTTCTGACACCTAAAAAATTATCATTATGCTTGTGAGATCACAAATTGTCTGTAAGAAAGAACTTTTCTCATGGTTGTACCCTTTCCTTCAATTTCCACCTGCTTAAATTTCAAGTCATTATATATTTTTCTTTCCTCTTCTATACTCATATGCAGTCATTTGCTAAATTTTGTTGATACCTTTTCCACAGCTTTTCCATCTAGTTCTTCCTCTCTATGTTCATAGATATCACCCTATTCAAATTCCTCATGACCTCCCAAAGTATAGATATGATAAAGTCCCTCTTTTCACTTAAAAATTTTCAGTTTCTTCTCATAGCTAAAAAATGAACTCCAGTACCATTAACTTCACACTCAAGACTTTCCTCATATATATTTCTCTTACATTTCTTCCTCCACTCTTAAATAATTAATTTTTAATTATATAGATTTATTATTATTAAATTTTCAAAGAAAATGTTCTATTAACTGCTCCCTGTAGGTGGCATCCTAGTTAGAGCCAAGATAGCAGAAACTAAAAGACTCCTGAAGCTTTCCCCAGTTTCTCTTAGAAACACATTTAAATGAATCCTTTAAACAGAATTAAAGTCATAGAAGCCACTAAAAGCAGAAACAACTTATCTACTCAAGATATCCTGGAGGAATTTTGGGAAAGGTCTATCTTACATGGGTCAATGGGAATGAAGTCTGGCATTGGCTAGGGTACTGGTAAATCTGTAGGAGACTCTTAGCCATAGCAAAGTTCAGTAACCAAGGCTCCTGGTTCACAGCTCAGCAGTTCAGTCATAGAGCAGGCCAGAAGTTAGGTCCCCAATTCAGGGTGCAAGGAATATTAGCAGCCCTGGAACACTGGTGAAACAGATGAAACTAGAATGGATGACTCCAACACAGGGAGCAAGCTGCAAGTAGTTGAGATCAGTGCTTGAATGTAGAATGTCTGAGAGCAGGCCTTTTGCCACAAGAAAAAAAATATTGAGACTGTGCCCACTGTGCCCACATGCTCCCTGTGCCCAGAAACAACAACAACAACAACAAAAAGCAAAAATTGTTTTAACCAGAGAAAGTTTTTAGGGTCACAGAGAAAATCAAATACTCTATCTCAGAAGAGGAAGCAGTGATAAAAAGACATCATGTGAAGTCCCAAAGGTGATTATGAATGCCTCTAAAATGCAAAAATTGTTCTTGGAAGAGGTGAAAAAAGGATTTTAAAAGCTTAATAAGTGAGATAATAAAAAATGGGAAAAAGAAATGAGAGTCATGCAGGATTTTGAAAATGAAAGAACAAAAAATGATCAATATATTTGAAAGAAAACAATATGTTTAAAAAGTAGAATTGATAGACTGGAAAAAGAAAATAACTATTTTAAAGTAGAATTGACCAACTAGGAAGAGAAACATAAAAGGTTAGTGAAGAAAATAAATGACTAAAAATGAGAAATGGACTAGTGGAAATGAATGACTCTGAAACATCAAGAATTGATCAAAAAAAAAGCAAAAGACTTCTGGGGTGGAGCCAAGATGGTAGAATGAAGGAAGCCTGCCGCCTATGTTTTTCTCTCTCTGCACAAAGCTAAATGAAGCCTCTTTCTTGATAGTAAAGCTACAGATTCCACCAAAATAAATACAAGATCTGACTAACAGCCAAGATGGTGGAGAGAAGACAGGCACAGTTCTAAAGTCTCCTGATCTTTCCCCATCTATCATGTGAAACAAACCGCTTAACAGAACTAAAAATCCCCAATTTCATACCAAGATAGAAAATCTAAAAATTAAAAGATAAATTAATAAAATAGAAAGCAAAATAACTATTGAATTAGTAAATAAAAGCAAAAGGTGGTTTATGATAAAAACCAATAAAATTGATAAACCTCTTGTCAATTTGATTTTTAAAAAAGTAGAAGAAATTGCTAGTATCATAATTTAAAAAAAGGTGAACTCACCACCAATGAGGAGGAAATAGAACAATAATTTGAAATTATTTTGCCTCACTCTATTCCAATAAATTTTATAATCTAAATGAAATGGATGAATATTGACAAAAATATAAGATTCCCAGCTTAAATGGAGAGGAGATTAGATATCTAAACAACCCTATCTCAGAAAAAGTAATTCAACAAGCCATCATTGAAATCCCTAAGAAAATATTCTCCAGGACCTGATGGATTCACAAGTGAATTCTACCAAATATTTAAGGAACAATTAGTTCCAATTCTAGATAAACTCTTCAGAAAAATAGGGAAAGATGGAACTCTGTCTAACTCTTTCTATGAAACCAATATGGTGCTGATACCTAAACAGGAACAGTTAAAACACAGTAAGAAAATAATAGACCTTTCACTCTGATGAATATAGATGCAAAAATATTAAATAAAGTCTTAGCACAATGATTACAAGTTATCACTGGGATAATACATTATGATCATGTAGGATTTATCCCAGGAATGTGGGGTTGGTTCAATATTAGGAAAACTGTTAGTATACTTAATTAGATCAACAGCAAACCTATCAGAAATTATATGATCATATCAATAGATTCTGGAAAAGCTTTTGAGAAAATACAGCATCCATTCCTACTAAAAACTCTAGACAGTGTAGGAATAAATGGACTGTTTCTTAGAATAATTAGTTCATACATTTTGATCCAGCAGTACCACTATTGGGTCTATACCCTGAAGTGATGATGAAAAAGGGTAAAAACATCACTTTTACAAAAATATTGATAGCAGCCCTGTTTGTTGTGGCAAATAATTGGAAATCAAGTAAAGGTCCTTCATTTGGGGAATGGCTTAGCAAATTGTGTTATATGTATATCCTGGAACATTATTGTTGTAATAGAATCCAGGAGGGATGAG
Source organism: Macrotis lagotis (assembly GCF_037893015.1). NCBI lineage: Eukaryota > Metazoa > Chordata > Mammalia > Peramelemorphia > Peramelidae > Macrotis > Macrotis lagotis. The sequence continues at coordinate 316,693,760 of NC_133666.1, read as the reverse complement.
AATTCAGGGAAGCCTGGAGGGATTTGCATCCACTGTACACTCTATCAGCAACATGGGGCTGATGTTCTACCTTGATGGACTTGCTTGTTCCTCAGTGCAACAAGCAGGAACAATTTTGGGTTGTCTGCAATGGAGAATACCATCTGTATCCAGATAAAGAGCCATGGAGTTTGAACAAAGTTCAAGGACTATTCCCTTTAATTTAGACAAAAAAAAACAGATATCTTATTTTCTGATCTTGTTATCTCATATAGTTTTTGTTTATTCTTTAAAGATATGATTTCTCTCTCATCACACTCAATTTGGATCAATGTACAACACGGAAACAGAATAAATACTGACAGATTGCTTTCTGTGGAGGGATGGGGAAACGAAGTAAGATTGGGAGAAAAATTGTAAAACTCAAATAGAATCTTTAAAAATAAAAAAAAAATAAAAAATACAGGATCCAAAGAATTTTTCAATGGAAGACATCATGGAGGCTCTTAAGGGAAGGTCTTTCTCTTTGGGGGGAAAAAGGAACTAAAGTCCAATTAGGTGTGAGAGCAGAAAGGACAGCACAAAGACTATAGCCATAGTGCAATCCAGGTCTTGAGAGCTTTACAACAGCATAGTTCCTGGAATATATATAACAAGCCAGAAAGGAACATCCCAACCACATACAAAATATGAACTCTGGGAACATATGCAAAACACAGGACTAGCTTGGGAACAAACCATTGCAAAGTGAGAACTTGGAGGTAAAGGAGGAAACAAATCTCTTCAAAGTCTTCCCCTGGACTGCACAGGCAAACTCTTGGCTAATGACAAGCCAGGGATCAGGTCCCTTTGCAAGCATAAAAACTTTGGGTCTTTACTCCCTATACATCAGGATTAGAGCTCAGATATTTCCAGATAAGTAAAAAAAAGCTAAAGGATCACTCATTATGGAAAGCTACTATGCTTGTAAAGATGATAATAGTTCCTCTTCAGAAGAAGAAATAGTGAAAAATTACCACAGGGGAAGTCTCAACAGAACCTATGAACAGGACTCAAATCCAAAAGTGTATAGAAGAGCTTGAAAAATAAATTAAAAATCAAAGAAGAGAACAAGAAGAAAAATGGAAAAGAGAAATGAAAATCATAATGGAAAATTATCAAAAACTGATTAAAGAAATGAATTCCTTTTAAAACAAAAATAATGAACTGGATAAAGAATTAAGCTCTTAAAAATAAAATTGACCAACTGGAAATGTTAACTGATAAAAATACAACCCTAACAATTAAAATTGGACAAATAGGAAACCAATGAATCTATGAGACTACAAGATTCCATTAAGCAAAGTAAAAATGCTAAATAAATTGAAGAAAATGCAAAGAACTCTTTAGAAAAAAGAAAATGACATGGAAAATAGATCCAGGAGAGAATATTTACTAATTATTGGACTGCTAGAAAGCCTCAAACAAAAAAGGAACCTGGGGAATATTTTGTGGGAAATTATCAGGCTAAACTATCTAAATTTGTTAGAACAAGAAGGCAATATTGCCTTGGAAAGACTATATAGAACTTCTTCAAAAAGAGACCCCAGGAAAAAACTCCAAAGTTAATAACAATCAAATTCCAGAATTCTCAAATAAAATATAAATTACTGCAAGAAGCAAAAAAAAAGAATAAATTTAAATAAAAAGGAAAGGCAATCAGATTTATACTAGAATTATCAGCTTCCATACTGAAGGACCTGAGGACCTGTAATACCATATATAGGACAGAAAAGGACCTTGGATTACAACCAAGAATGTACAATTCTGTCAAATTCAGCATATTCTTTCAGGGCAAAGATAAATATTCAGTCAAATAGAGGACTTCCAAAATTTCCTGATTAAAAGACCAGGACTGAATAGTGAATTCAATCTCCAACCCACCAAGAGATTCATAAAAAGAAAAATAAAAGGGAAGAAAACAATACAACAAAATACAAAACACATGTTAGTCAAGATCATCAAATTTTATACAACCCTATAAGGCAAGATTTGACACTTTTACTCCTGAGTATAATATTTCTCTAAACATAGTTAAAGGGGTGAATTTAATAGAAGAGTTTGGATTTAGAGGATGTAGTTATAATTGGTTCTTGTCTTTCCATCAAAGAGGACTAAGATAACATTACTATGCTTGAGACAAAATGTCCTGATGAGCAACAGGAGTATTTACTCTAGACAGTATAGGATGCCCTCATCAGAGAAAGTATTATGCCTCATGAGCAAATCAGAATTAAAATAGGTCAAAAGGAAACTGAAACACAGTTTGAAATAAATTTAACCATAAAATAAATAAGAAGGAAGTTAGGAAAGTGGAAAAAATCTTTAAAAAATCTTAGATACAATAGACATCTGGAGAAAACTGAATGGAGATAGAAAACATATGCCATTTTTCTTAACAGTACAATGGCACCTATGCCAAAATTGACCATGTACTAGGTAATAAGAAGCTTATAATAAAATGCAGAAAAGCCACAATAAAAAATACATACTTTTCAGATTATGGTGAAATCAAAATTGCAAGTAATAAAGAGTCATGGAAAGATAAAAAAATGATTGGAAACTAAATAATTTAATTTTAAATAATCAAGCAGTAAATCACAGAAAGGATCAATAATTATATCCAAGAAAATGATAATGGTGAGACATCATACCAAAATTTATAGGATGCAGTCAAAGTAGTTTTGAGGGGAAATTTTATATCTTCAAATGCTTAAATGAATAAAATAGAGAAATACAAAAGGTATAAAAAGAACAAATTTAGATCCCAATTAATTACCAAATAAAAAGTTCTGAAAATCAATGGAAAAATTAATAAAATTGAAAACAATAAAACATTGATCTAGCAAATAAAACTGAGTTGGTTTTATTAAAAAAACAATAAAATAAGTAAACATGTGGATAATCTGACTGCAAACAGAAAGGAGATATCCAAATTACCAACATTAAAAAAGAAAAGAACAAACTAACCACTAATGAGGAATTTAAAGAGGTAATTCAGACTTATTTTGCCTCACTTTATGCTAATAAATTTATAATCTAAGTAAAATGAATGAATATTTTCAAGAATACACAGTGCCCAGATTAACAGAAGATTAGCAGAAATATATAAAATATTTGTATACTCCATTTCAGGAAAAATAAATTGAAGAAATCATCAAGAAACACCCTAAGAATAAGTCTCCAGGTCCAGATGGATTTTCAATTGAATTCTACCAAACATTTAATGAACAATTAATTCCTACTTCATGTAAACTATTTAAAAAAAATAGGAGTTCTATCAAATTCCTTTTATGACACCAATATGGTGCCAATACTTGAACCAAAAAGAACCAAAACGACAAAGAAAAGTATAGCTCAATGTCCCATTGGAGCAAAAATCTTATATAAAATTTTATCAAAGTCATTTCATCAAGTTTTTACTAGGATAAAATACCATGATCAAGTTGAATATATATCAAACAGGCAATGATAGATCAATTATAGGAAAATATACAACATAATTAAGGAAATCAATAACAAAACCAAAAATCAATAGATGCTAAAAAAGTCTTTGATAAAATACAACAGCCATTCCTATTAAAACACTAGAAAGTTTAGGAATAAATGTTATTTTGCTTAAAATAATAAGCAGTATCTTTCTAAAAACCATCAATAAATATATGTAATGGAGATAAATTAGGAGCATTTCTAATAAGCTCAGGGATAACACAGAGTTGTCCATTATCACCATTATTATTCTATATGCTATTAGAAATGTTAGCATTAGCAATAAGATTAGTAAAAGAAATTGGAGGAATCTGAATTGACAATAAGGAAGCAAAACTTTCCCTCTTTTTTGGTGATAAGAGGATATATTCAGAGAACCTGAGAAAATCATATTAAAAACAACTTGAAACAATTAACAAATTCAGCAAAGAAGAAGGATATAAATACAAAACCACATAAATCATCAACATTTCTATATATGAACAACAAAGGCCAAGAGTAAGATATAGAAACAGAAATTCCATTTAAAGTAACTACGGATACCAAATATTTGGGAATCTACCTCCCAAGGCAAACCACAAAATTGCATGAACAATACTATAAGGCATTTCACACCCAAATAAATTCAGGTCTAAAAAATTGAAAAAATTTCAATCACTCATGGTTTGGTCAAGTTAATATAATCAAAATGACAGTCTACCCAATTTAAATTATGTATTTGGTGCAATCAAACTATCAAACAATCATTTTACATAAATGGAAAAAAATTGTAACAAAATTCATCTGGAGCAACAAAAAGTCAAGTATATCAAGGGAACTGATTGGAAAAAATGAAAAGGAAGGTAACCTGGCTGTACAAGATCTAAAACTATACTATAAAGTGGAAGTCATAAAAACTACTTGGTTCTGGTTAAGAAATAGAGTGATGGATCAATGCATTAGGATAGGTTTGAAAGAAAGAGTAGTAGATGACTAGAATATCTAGTGTTTGAGCAACCTAAAGACATTAGCGTTTGGGATAAGAAATAACTATTTGATAAAATATGTAAGGAAAAGTAGAAAATAGTATGGCAAAAACTAGACATAGAGACATACCTCATACCATATACCAAAATAAGTTCACAGTGGATACAGGATTTAGACATACAGTGAGAGACTACAGATCAATTTGTAGTCTGAGAAGTTCTCTATCTATCAGATCTATGGAAAGGTTAGAAATTTATGACCAAGCAAGAAATAGAGTACATTATAAATTACAAAATGGATGATCTTGACTTTATTAAATTAAAAAAAATCTTTTATACTAATAAAATGAATACTGTCAAAATCAGAAGGAAAATAGAAAACAGGGAAACAGATAAACACCTCATTTTAAAATATATAGAGAATTGCATCAAATTTCAAGATTACAGGTCATTTCCCAATTGATAAATGATCAAAAGATATGAACTGATGAAAGAAATTAAATCTATATATAATCAGATGAAAATACTTCATACTACTACTGATTAGAGAAATGCTTATTAAACAGCTATGAGGTATCATCTCATACTTATCAGATTGACTAAGATGAGAAAAAGGTAAAATGACCAATGTTGGAGAGACTGTGGGAGGAACGGGATATTATTGCATTGTTGGTGGAGTTGTGGACTGATCCAAACATTCTGGAGAACAATATAGAACTGTACCCAAAGAGCAATAAAACTGCTCATACCTTTTGACTCAGCAATTTCAATTCTAAGGCTATATGTCCAGAAGAAATCACAAAAACTGGGAAAATTCTCATATGTTCTAGAATATTCATAGCAAATCATTTGGTAGTGACAAAGAATTGGAAATTGAGGGGATGTCCATCAGTTGGGGAATGGCTGAGCAAGTTATAGTATATGAACGTTATGGAATTATATTATTTTATAAGAAAACATAAATGGGCAAACTCTAGGGAAGCATGGAATGAATTATACCAACTGATGTTGTACAAGGGGAGCAGAATTAAGAGAACATTGGACACATTAACAATTATACATGTGAGTTGATCAGCCTTGATGGATGTGGTGCCTCTCAGCCGTTCAGAGAACTAGGACAACCCTAGAAGACTGGCTATGGACAATGCTGTCCTTTATGGTTTTGTTTCTTTTCCTTTAATCCTGATTTTTCAAATCCTAAAATGGCTAATATGTAAACAAATTAAACACAAATATTTACGTACAATATTCACCTTACTGTTAGCTCCCTGAGGGGAGGAGGGTAAGAAGGGAAGGTAAAAGGAAATTGTGTACCTTACAAATATGCATCTGCATATGAATGAATGATGGAAAACATTCATAGCATGCAACTGGAAAAATAAAACAAAATACCAATTAAAAGCAGAAAAGTAGATTAAAAATTAATTGGAAATCAAAAAACATAATCCTAGAATGAGCTGGTCAAACAACAATAGAAACAACCAATAATTTCATCCAAGAGACTTACAAAAATGAGACAGCATAATCAAATTTATAAGATGCAGTCAAAGGGGTTTTTTAAATAAATTTTATATCTGTAAATGTATACATGAATAAATTAGAGAGAGAGGAAGTTAATGAATTGAGCATGCAACTAAAAAATTAAAAAAAAATAAAAAAATAAAACTCCCCAATTAAATAAGAATTAGAAACCTTAAAAAATCAAATGAGAGAATAATATAATTGAAAGTAAGACATTTTTTGAATTAGTATTTAAAAGTAAGCATTAGTTTTATGAAAAAAGCAACAAACTCAATGAAATTTTGATCAATCTGATTAAAGCAAGACAGACAGAAACCAAATTACTAGTATCAAAAAGGATAAGGGTGAATTCACCCTCAAATGAAGAGGAAATTGAATCAATAAAGCAGAATTATTTTTCCCAATAATATGCCAATAAATATAATGATCCAAGTTAATTGGATGAAAATTTACAATAATGCATATTGGCCAGATTAGCATAAAAAATAAAATACTTAAATGACCCATTTCAGAAAACAAGGAAAGGTAGCAAATCCTCAATGAAATCCCTAAGAAAAAAATATCTCCACCATCAGATGGATTTACAAGTGAATTCTACCAAGCATTTAAAGAACAACCAATTCAAATACTTTAAAACTATTTAAATACTATATAATTCCAATACAATTAATTACAGTACTATTTAACTATTTATGAAAATAGGGGAGAGAATCCTACCAAATTCCGTTTATGATACAAATATGGTGCTGATATCGAAACCAGGAGGAACCAAAACCAAGAAAGAAAATTATAAACTATTTCCCTAACGAATATTGATGCAAAATTTTTAAGTAGATTATTAACATAGAGATTGTAACAACTTATCACCACAATAATACTATGTCAAGGTGTAATTTATACCAGGGATGCAGGACTGGTGTAATATTAAGAAAAATATAAGGGGCAGCTATGTGGCACAGTAGATAGAGCACAGGACCTGGAGTCAGGAGTAACTGAGTTCAAATCCGGTCTCAGACATTTAATAATTACCTAGTACCTAGCTGTGTGGCCTTGGGCAAGCTACTTAATCCCATTGCCTTGCAAAAAAATCTAAAAAAATAGAAAAAAATATAAACATAATCATATAAATAACAAAGCTATCAGAAATGATATGATTATCTCAATAGATGGTGAAAAAGCTATTGTCAACAAACATCTTAAATTCCTTAAAAATCACTAAGTAGCAAAGGAACAACGGAATTTTCCTTAAGCTCATAAGAAATGGATAATTTGATTGCATTAAATTTTGTTTCTAGATGGATAATTTGCTTACATTAAATTGAAAAGTTTCTGCACAATTTTTTGCAAAACCAATAACAAAAATTAAAAGGAATGCAGTAAACTGAGAAATAATTCTTATAGCATGTGTTTATGACAAAGGTCTTATTTCTAAAATATGTAGAGAAGTGAGTCAAATTTCTAAAAATACAAGTCATTCCACTGTTGCTAAATAGTGAAAAATTATGAAACCAGTTGTTTCATAGGAATAAATTAAAGTTATCATATGAAAAAATGCTCTAAATGTAAATCTCTAAAGAGAACTGCAAATTCAAACAACTCTGAAGTAACACCTCACTCCTACCATATTGATTAATATGACTGAAAAAGGAAAGGATTAGAGGGGATATGGGAAATCTGACAGTAATACATTGTTCTTGGAGTTGTGAACTTATCCAAATGTTCTGGATACCAATTTGGAACTATGCTCAAAAGCCAATAAAATTGATCTAGTAATATAACTACTAGATCTATATCCCAAAGAAAACACAAAAAAGAGAAAAAGACTTGCATGCTCAAGAATATTCATAACAGCTCTTTTTTTAGAGGCAAAGAAGTGAAAATTGATGGCATACCCACCACCTGGGGAATTACTAAACAAATTTTGGTATATGAATATAATGAAATTATTATTACTCTATAAAAATGATCATGCAAATTTCAGAAAAATCTGGAAAGACTTATACGAACTGGCATTGAGTGAAATGAGTAGAACTAGAAGAATATAAAACATACTGTGCAATGATAAACTATGAAAGGAGAGATCAGTTCCTCACAAAATAATACAGCAATCAATTCTAAAATATCTCTGAGGAAAATGCCACCCACAGTTAGAAAAATAACTTTAGAATCTGAATGCAGATCAAAGCCTACTGTTTTCACCTTTTAAAATTTTCTCTTTTCCCTCTCACAGTTTTTTCTCCTTATTTCTGATTCTTCTTTCACATCTTGACTATTACAAAAATATGTATAATATGATTGCACATGCATATCATATGTCAGATTGTTTGCTGTCCTAGGGTAGGTATAGCGAAGGTTGGGAGGGAAAATACATTACAAAAATGAATGAAAGAGCTATCATTAAACATAATTGAAATAATAAACAAGAGGAATATATATATATATATATATATATATATATATATATATATATTTATATATCCCCCCAGAACAGCTATTCCCTGTACCCAACATTACATCTCCTGAATTAATGACTGAAAAAATATGTATTGAGAATTCCAATAAAAGCAAGCAAGATAGATCTTGTTCTTGAGAACATTCTAATAAGGAAAACTCTCATCTACAAAAGAATGCTTTGGTATAATTGATTTGATTACTATTTTTTGAATCAGTATAACAAATGGGAGGAAGAAGGAGGATACTCGAGCAATTTGATGATTTCTATGAATCTTAGCTAACCAGGTGACAAATGGAGTTTGGAGAATAAGAGCATCATTAAAACCTGTCTCCAGTTTCTGAAAGAATGCCATCTTATCACATTACTCTGTATCCTTATTTTTTTCAATTGTCAGGTCAGTTATTAAACCTTCAGGAAAGACCTCCCTGACTAATCCAATTTTTATTGGTCTCTTGCGCCTCGATTTTTGTAACATTTGCTTAGGCATGCTGTGTATTAATGCAACATTATTAGAGGTTTGAGAGTAGTCAGTGTGTTTCTCTTCCCCTTCATTTTCCCTCAGTTTAAATGGCATTCAAAAATAATTTTAAAATATTTAAGAAATTGAATTGAATTAAAGATTATTTTGATAAGAAAGAAGATTTACTTTGGCAGTGGATAAAATTAAAACTAGAAATTTTGACTGTATTCAATGGGTATGTTGAGGGGATTGCTTTTGAAGAAGATATTGGGGTGACATTTTAAGTAAACCTGAATTGATGTCATTTATCTACCTGTAGGTTTTTCTGACTTTTCCTAGAAAAATCACAGAAGTTTAGAGCTTAAAAGGACCTTTAAGATTAACTAGTCCACTATCATGATTTTGCAAATGAGGGAATGTATAAGGGCACAAACCCTGCTGTACCTGAATTTATCATCCTATATTTTCAGATTCATACTTCTACAATCAGTTATGCCCCACTTTGGGTTACAAAGAATTATGTCTGCTTTAGAAATGCAAATCCACCAATTTTCCTAATTAGTATAGACTTCTTGCTTTTCTTAGAATACACTTATATGGTGACTTTTGAGTTGTTAGAAGCTATGGGGAGGTTTTTTTTCCCAAAGAGGAAATAAAATATGTTATGGAAAGTATCCATCCACTACATATTAGTACTTCCCTATGTAATAAGGAATAAAAGGTAAAAAATAAGAAAAAAACACACAATAAATATATTTTCTAATTGATTTAGGGCATGCCATTGAATGCTACAATGAAAGAACAGAGGGAAATTATATTCTAGGTCACATAATAAAAAGTCTCATTGAGCAAAGAAAGCTATGCACATCACCAGGGACTGAAAGAGAACATAAATTTGGCTTTTGCTTTCTTAGTGTGCACATGTAAAGACCTATTCCTTTTGTCTTGTAGAAGTTGATGTATTATATCTAGGGCAGATAGAGAGTTTTACAGCCAGCAACATTTAAACATTATTAAAGGGTGGTGTTTCAGGTTATATAACTTTCTCAAGGTCATATAGCAAAGTAGTCAAAATCCAAACTAGATTATAGTAAGAAAATACAATGTAAACAATTTATCAATCATGTTGTCTTGTTTCAGATGTTATGAAAGTCTAGTAAAGTCATTCTCAGTAAACTTTTTACAGGTCTCTGCAATCTAGGTTTGTACAATTTTCCCATTTTTATGGCTTTCTTTTGAGTTTGAGAGTTATTCTTCCAAGTATCTGTAATTCTTTAATTAATCTGGTTTAGTCTTACTTTTTCACTTCAACTTCTGACATCATTCTGAAAGAATACACACATATTAACATCAATTTCAATATCTTCATCTAAATCTATTACTTTACTGAATTTACTTATTTTTTAATTTTAATTTTTATTGTTTTTATTTTTCCAAAGGCATGTTATAAGACTTTTTTAAGCATTCATCCATATGCCTATGTATATTTCTAAGTAGCACAATTTCCTTCCACCATCTCTTCTCACCTCCCTCCCCTCAAAGATGAACAGTCAGATTAATTGTATTTATACATTTATGTTAAGCATATTTACAGATTAACCATTGTGAGGAATTAGGATTAAGAGAAAGAAATACTATATATATATATATGTATTAAGTAAATGTAGCATTCCACAGATTCTGAAGTATTTTTATTTTGTTTTATTTTGTATCTCCTCTAGAGAGGGATATCATTTTCTAGAGCTGTTCTAATAGAGTGATCCTAGGTCTCTGAACTGCTATGAGCAGCTGCAGCCATTAGGATTAATCATCTCACAATGTTATTGTTAATGTGCATAGTGTTCTCTTGGTTCTGTTCCCTTTAATCAGCATCAGATCCCGTAATTCCTTCCATTCTTCTCTGGAGTGTGACCATTTATGGTTTATTATAAAAAATAGTATTCTATGGTATCCATGGACCATAACTTGTTTAGTCATTACCCAATTGATGGGCATTCCTCAATTTCCAATTTTTTGCTACTACAACTTTTACTTGAAAGGTTAGATGTTTTTTGAGTTAACTAAGTATATGTGTAAATTGACTTTAAGCCAAATCTTATGAGAAGAAGAGTCAGGTGATTCTCATCTCCTCCCTTCTTCCCCTCTATTACCATAGGCATTTTGTACCTCTTAGTATAATGACATTTACCCCATTCAATCCCCTCCCTTCTCCCATCTCCTTTCTGTCCCCCTTTTTAAGGAGGTAGTGTTTTTAAAATCATTCCATCTGTGTCATGGAAAATTCTGAGTATCCATCACTTTTAGATAAGTACTTTCTATCTAAAAGCGCTACAGTTCTTGAGAGTTATTATAGTCTTTTTCCCAAGTAGGGTTATAGCCAGTTTCTTCCCATTGGATAGCAGTCACATGAATAGGTCATGAGTGTCCATCACTTCTGACTAGGTAAAGTCTCTCTGTTAGAGTTACAAATATCAAGAGTTATGTGAATCTTTTCCCCATACTGGGATATAGCCAGTTTCAACTTAATGGATAGCAGTTTCTTTACCCGCCACCCTTTTTTTACTTTTTCATGTGTCTCTTGAACCTCCTGTTTGATGTTGAAATTTTGCATTTAGCTCTATTCTTTTAATCAGGAATTTTTTAAATTCTTCCATTTCATTAAATGTCAATTCTGATAAAGAAGGCTCTGCTTTGCAGGATAGTAGATTCTTGGCTGCATTCCAAGCTCCCTTGCTTTTTGGAATATCTCATTCCAGGTCCTTTGATCTCTTACTGTTGATGCAGCCAGGTCCTGCATAATCCTTACTGTGGCTCCTTGGTATTTAAATTGCTTTTTTCTGGCTGCTTGCAGGATTTTCTCTTTTATCTGAAAGTTCTGGAATTTGGCCACAACATTCCTTGGTGTTGTCATTTTAGAATCTCTTTCCGGAGGGGATCCATATGTTCTTTCAATAACTACTTTGCCCTCTGGTTCCATGATATCAAGGCAATTTTCCAACACTAGATCCTGTAATATTAAGTCCAAGCTTTTTTCTCTTCAATGTTTTCAGGAAGTCCAACAATTCTCAGGTTGCCCCTCTTTGACCTATTATTGAGGTCAGTGGTTTTGCTGATGAGGTATTTTACATTTTCTTCTATTTTTTATATTTTTTGATTTTATTTAACAGGCTTTTGCTGTCTCATGAAGTCATTAGTTTCCATAGACTCCATTCTTTCTTTAGGGAGGAGTTTTCTTCATTTACCTTTTGCAGATCCTTTTTGAATTGGTAAATTCTACTTTTGAAAGACCTTTCCATTTGACCAATTGAGGTTTTGAGAGAATTACTTTTTTTTGCATTTGCCCAATTGAGGATATGAAAAAATTATTCTTATTTTTGTATTTGTCCAGTTGATGATCTCAGAAATCTATTCTCATTTTGTATTTGTCCAATTGTATTTTCTAAGGATTTGTTTTCTTGTTGCAAGGTCTTAATTGTCTCTCCCAATTTTTCCAATTGATTTTTAAATCCCTTCCTTATTTCTTCAATGAAGTCTTTCTGTCTTGGAGCCCAGATCATATTCTCCTCAGATGTTCAGGGTCTCTCTGAATTAGGGTCTTTTCTTTCCAAGAATTTTTCTATGGATTCACTTTTTCACTGACCATTCTTCATTTTGCTAAGGCCTTGAGTTGGTGAGGGGCTTGTTCACAGAGTTTTGGTGTTGGGATCCCTAGAGGCTTTACTCACTGAGAGCAAAAACTCCAGCTAGCCAGTAGAAGGTGCTGCTCATTTTCTCTGGATTGTCTGTGACATTGATTGAGGTCTACTCCATTAACCTGAAGGGAGACCCTGATTCTGTTAAATACTTTTTCCTTCAATCAATGGTGAGTTTTACCCTGGAGTGAAGTTATCCCTCTCCTTATTGTCAGCTGGACTGGTTCTTCTGCTCACAAACCTGTGCCTCTGCCAGAAGTAGTCTGTAATTGTTTTTTGTTCTGTGAAGAGGCCTCAGCCACAATGGAGGCATGGATTCAGATTTCCTCTGATCTGAGGAGCCCAGGGATGGTGTCCAAAGCTCTCCTGCAGTGGAACTCTCCCTGCAGTCCTGTTTTCAAGCTCCAGAGGGTCAGCGCCAACACCAATGCCTCTTCTCCCTAGTAGACCCAAGCTCCCATGGTCTAACCTGCCTCTGATTCAGCAGGTCTGGCACTCAGGTCCTCAGACTCCTGGGGCTCTGATCCAGGTGCTAATCAGGATGATCCAGGCTGATCTGCAGTCTTCTCCTGGACTTACCCAGAGCTGCAGAAGAGAAATCCTGAGGTTGATGTTCTTTCTCCTGCCTTTTCTTTCTGGGTTTTGTGGATCAGATTTCTGTTAAGAGGTTTGTTTCATATCATAGATGGAGAAAGACCAGGAGGCTTTAGAACTGTGCCTGTCTTCTCTCCACCATCTTGGCCACAAGTCTGCCACTACAATTTTTGAACATTTTGGAACATGTGGGACTTTAGCCATTTTTTTTATTATTTCTTCTTGGTATAGGCCTAGAATTGGAATTTCTTGTTCAAAGGTTATGAACAGTTTTATTGCTCTTTGAGCATAGTTCCATATTGCTCTATTAAATGGTTGAATCACTTCACAACTCCACCAGCAATGCATCAAAGTCCCAGTCCTCTCATAACCTCTCCAGTACTGATCATTTTCCCTTTTTTAAACCATCTTAGCCAATCTGCTAGTATGAAGTGATACCTCATAGTAGTTTGAATTTGCATTTCTCTAACAAATAATGATTAGGAGCATTTTTTCTGATGATTATATATAGCTTAATTTTTTTTTTATTTGAAAATTCTCTATTCATGTTCTTTGGCCATTTATCAATTGGGGAATGACTGGCAACCTTAAATATTTGATGCACTTCTTTTTTCAATTTGATTTTTTTAGTTTTATTTATTTTATATTATTATAATAATCTTCTTGTGAGAGTAAATATAACCTCCCCACCCAGAAAGATGAGAAACCTCAAGAACAGTAAGAGAGAGAAAAAAGGATACTCGAATCTGTCTTCAGATTCCAAAGGCTCTGTTTTTGGGATAAAGTGCCTACTTTATCATTAAGTCCACCAGAGAAGTTACTTCAATATTTTTCCCAAAGTTTCTATAACTAGATGTATTTCACTCTATTCTATTCCTTCCTACTCTCATTTATTGAATTATCTCTTTCTCCTTTCATCCTGTTCCTGTTCTGAAAGGTGTTGCATCTGAGTACCCTCTCCCATGATCTTCCCTCTCTTCTATCATTTACTCCCTGCTTCCCTCCCCCATTCCCCCTTATCCCATTCTTTTCCTCACATTTTTCTCTAGGGAAAGATGGATTTCTATGTCCTATTAATTGTGTATATTATTTTGTCTCTGAGCCATTTCTGATGAGAATGAAGACTCACTCAATCCCCCTTGCCTTCCCCTGTTGCACTCCATTTTAAAAGCATTTTCTTGACTCTTATGTGAAATATCTTAGCCCCTTCTTCCTCTTCTTTCTCTTCCTTACAGTATTTTCCTTTTTCACCCATTGACTCCATCTTATTACTATATTATACCATTATATTCAGTTCCTGTGCCTTGTCTCTATATATATATGCTCCCTTAATGCAGACCCTGTTGGATTATGTGTAATCCTGACTATAAAGCTATGGTAGTTGAATTGCTTATTTCAAACAGCTTTTAGTATTTTTCTCTTTGACTTGAGGGTTTTGGAATTTGGCTATAATATTCCTGTAAGTTTTTATTTGGAGATCTCTTTTGGGAGATGATCAGTGAATTCCCTAAAATTCTATTTTACATTCCACTTCTAGGATCTCTGTATTATTTATTGAAAAATAAAAAATGGGCTTTTTTTCTGGTTGGGACTTTCAGGTTTCACAATAATTTTTAAATGATCTCTCTAGAATCTTTATTCAATGTCAGTTGAGTTATTTCACATTTACTTCTAATTATTTTTGTTAGTTTTATTTCTTGCTGATTTCCCATAATGCCATTGGTTTCCTTTAACTCCATTCTTCATTTGAAGAAGTTATTTTCTTCAGAGAATTTTTTTTATCTTCTTTTCCATCTGGCCAATCCTGCTTTATGAAGCATTCTTCTCCTTGTTTTCCTTGTGGGTTGCTTTTTCCATTTGGCGTAAACTACTTTTTAATATAGTATTTTCTTTAATATTTTATTCTGTATTTCTTTCACCAAAGCTGCTGACTCAGTTTTCATTTTTTATCTGCATCACTCTCATTTATCCTCCCAATTTGTCCTCTATTTCCCTTAATTGCTTTTCAAAGTCTATTTTGAGCTCATCTATAGCCTGAGCCCATTTTCTATTTCTCTTAGAGGTTTTGGATGCTGAAGTTTCAATTTTGTCATCTTCTGAGTATGTACTTTTGTCCTCCATGGGACCAAAGTAATTTTCTTTGGTCAGATTTTTCTTTTCCTGTTGTTTGATCATTTCCTCACCCTATAATTGATTGACTGCACTTCCAAGGCTTTGGGGGGAGGGGAATTTGGGGATAATCCACAGGGACCTTAATTCCTCCAAGGCCTAAAGAGAGGTTCTGATTTCTATCTTTCCTGTGCTCTGGGATGTGGATGAACACAGGCCCTCCCCTCTGCCCTGAAGCTCGGAAGATGGTCCCTGCTTGGCTATGGTGGTATGGGAGCCCAAACTGCAAAATAGATTTGAGTGTGGGCAAGCAGCAGAGTCTTTCCCCATGGAGAGCAAAGGGATTTCTGCAATCTCACCTGAACCTCTTGCCATCTGTGACCAGAGAGCTCTGGAAGTGCTGGGTGACTCCACTACAGGTTCTCAATGCAGTTGTTGCTCTGAGGCTGGAGCTACATTCCACCCTCACTCTGGTGTAACAGAGTTCTCTTACTGCCCTTTCCAGCTGAATCTGGTGATCCCTGGGCCAAGAGGTTTGGAAACAAACCCCTCTGCCATGGACTCAGCCACTTGCCCTAGCTGCACTCTGACTGGGATTCTTTCTAACCCTCATCCCTCTGCCCCCGTGTTTAGGTCTGGGTCAAACAGATTCCTGCAGAACATCTAAGTTTTCTTGGACTGGGAAATTGTCTTTCTGTGGATTTTCTCTCCTCTAAATTTTGGCTAGAGTCATAATTTGATGGCTGTTGGAGGATTTTTTTTAGGAAAGAGTTTACTGGGAATTCCTGCCTTCAGGCTACCATCTTGGCTCTGCCCCGAGGCAGTTCTTTATATAATTTAGTACTCAATTTACTTGTTACCTAAAGTAATTTTATTTATTCATTTAAAAAAATACAAAAAAACCTTTAAGACTCTAAATCTTGGATATTCTTCTTTCCTATAATAAATCCTTATTTATTTTTTCTCTTCTATCTCAAATATAGAAAAGCTAATATTATTTAAATTTTGAAGTTTTTTTATGAGATTAACAATTATTGAACAATTTGTTAATATCCACTTCAATGAAGAACATGAAAAGACATTGACTATGAAATATTCAGGCTTTAAAAGGTATATATTAAATTGAATTATGATACAATTTTATTATCTGCTTATGCTCCATTCTGAAGTTTTTGGTTACTTACTTATAAGTTTGGTTACTTACTTTTAAAATAAGTATTCCTGGTATTATTTTTTTCTTTTGGATTTTTTTTCTTTGAATCTCTCATTACCAATTAATTCTATTCCTATATCCAAACTCTCCATTTTGAAGTTAACATCAATTTAAGTCAGCACAATGACCACAACTGAAGGATTTTAATTTCATTCTATACCAGTAGTCTAACACATTTTTACCAAAATATGTGTGATCAATAGACTTTTGAAGTCAAGTCATGATTAATAATAATATTAATTAGAATTCAAAATCCATTCAATTTTTTCCCATTTATATTATTGTGGTTAACTTAAAAACTGCTCTCCTGCTTTTTGCTCATTTCTCTGTACATCAGTCTAAGTCTTGTCTTCTCTGTATTAAAAATCACACGGGCTAAAATCCATCAACTTTTATTTACATGCAGCAATTTCCATTTAAAATTTTAAGCATGGTGTGACGTTTTGATCAAAGTATTTTAGATCAGGCTCCTTTTTCTCCCCTGAAATTGTAGCTAGTATTGCAGATGACAGATGTCTTTAGGTATATGCAAAGTTTAATGTTACCTGGCTATCTTTTCTCTTCCTCAGGATAATGAAAAATAACAAGGGCCTAAGGGAAGTTCCCATAAATGTTAACAATGGTGCATAATTTAGAGGTACACTTCCTTTCTGAATGTCTTAAATAATCTAATTTAAATAGTAAAATTAAGAATTGAAAGTGAAAGTACTAGAACTCAAGTTGACTAATATGTTTACAATCATTCACATTTAACTGATGCTTTATAGTTTATAGAATGCAATATTATCTATTAGTCCACCTGTTTCTCATACCAATATTAAGTGGCAGTTAGAGTAGATAAAATCATACCTATTTTCTCGATGTGGAAGATGAGGATAATATTAAGTAAATATTGTTCAAGTCCTGAAATTTAGTCAGGATTATTCTAATTTCAGATAGGACTGAACCACCGTGATATATAGAAGACACTTGAAATAATTCAGTTTCAATTATATAAAACAATTTTGCTTCACTGTCCTGGAAAATTGAGGTTGAAAATGTTTTATCTCAAGAATACAACAAATCAACTACTCTGAAAATGAATGTCATATATTTTCAGAATTTTTTTCTGAATTGTCCAGAAATTTTTTCGTACTCTCTTTCTAATGAATATTTCAGTGCAGTTCAGGGAATATTTACATTTTGACCTCATTATACTCTTGAGTATCAACATGAATTACAATATTTGAAACTTTAAAGGTATATGAAAGGTTGTGATGATTCAAAGAAAAACTGAAATATTAAAATTAACAATCTTCCCCAAAAATTCAGTAATGAAAATGGAGATACATTCCTTTTCTTGGCTCATATAATCAGGAACTATCATTTACATACTCCACTTTTAAGTTCCAGTTTCTTATATCTATGAAAATTCAACTAATTAGATGATTATCTCTATCAAATAAATCTGCTGACTTGAAATAATAAAAGAAATTGATGTTTAAAACTAAATTTCTACAGGTGACTATATACTGAAATGAACCCAAAGCCTGAATTTATCATTTCATAGAATTCTAGGAATTTGGGGCTTTGAAGATATCTAAGAAGTCAACTAGTCTAATAATCACATTGTGTATAGAGGATAAATTGACATTCTCAAAGCATGTAAGTAGAACATCCACAGATGCATGATGTCTGAACTTTTACTAAATTTGAGTAAGCTTGGTATTCTTTCAAGATTAATGTGGTTATGCTATTCTCCAATGATGGTTAAAAAATGAAAAGATGAGAATTCTTATGTCTCTTTTTCCTTACTACAAATTAAATAGCATTTTTGGAGGAAAACATGTACAATTCTTACAGAAGAAAAGAACTTGCAAGAATAAAGTGCATTTCTTTAATTTTTTTACCATGAAGCAATTATTTCTATGCCTGTATCTATATACACTGATTATAATCAGTTAATGAATCAATAGCATTCCTTAGGTATTTACTCTATGCCAGACCTTGTACTAAATGCTGGTGATATAATAATTAGCATCTTTCTCAAAAAAAAGCAGTCCCTCTGTTCAAAGACCTTATAGTCTAATGAGATACAATCACTCTATATAACAAAAGATTCATAAAATTATTAAATTTATCATACTTAGGAAATTTAGCTGTAAATTAATTTTTCTTGAGTTGCACATTATTTTCAAAGAGATTGCCTTGTCATCTAACTACTATAGATGCTTCTTGAGAACAGGAGAGATAGCTAATTTTTCTTCTGCATCCAACATGTCAATTAACTGTGCAGAGATTTGATTGGTATGTGGTGCTAGCTCCATGAAACCTTCATCCAAATGACAGCATTCCATCCCTCCGAATATTATCTCACATACATTTGTTTGCACATTGAATCTCCAGTAGAAGCTGAACTCCATGAAAACAATAATTAAAATATTAAAAGTATTGTTCACTGTATTTTTTAGCATAGAAAGAACTAATTGATGCTTTTGATAATTAAAATAACAGAGACTTTGGGTTGATCAAAGATCTTAATATAATCATTACATGTTATTTACAAAAAAGACAATGGTGATTTGAAAGATAATGACCAGGTTAAAACAAAACAACATTCTACCTTCAGTATTTTGGGTTTTTTCCTTCCTTTTATTTTTTAAAGAAATACTATTTTTCCTACCAGGGTAGAAATAAACTTGGAAGTGAAAATGGGCAAAGCAGAAGGGAATATAATATGTTTCCTTTACCAACAACTGATCAGTAGAATTTGACAGGAAGAGATGAAAAGATATAAACTCTGAAAAACTGTAAACCTTTCTGGAAAGTGGTCTTCATTGTCAACTAACCATGAAATATCCTGCCACACCTGCTTGAGGAAAGGATCAAATCTGTTCAACATTTAGGTTAATGACCTGGAAATGGGAGTAAATAGAACACGAGTGGAATTTTTCAGTTAGTATACGATTGAAAATAACATAGAGGAAAATGAAATTCAGCAAAGAAGTTCTTGGAGAGTGGTTAGTAGAAATAACAAATTTGATTTGCATTAGAAAAATGGAAAAATAATAAATTGGGAAAAGACAATAGTGAACCCAAACTCAGCAATTCAGTGGAAGCTCAGAATTGCAACCAGAAGGACTACGATGTTGTAATGGATTCAATAAAACCTTGAGAAGGCAAGAAGTTGGCCCCACTTATTTCAACATAGTTCTCTCTCAATGATTCAGACTGAAAATATAAAGCACCACCTTAGTTAGGGACAAGTAACAATCTGGAAAGAAAGAGACAAATAAGACAGTGTTTAAAGATGAGTCACAAAGATCTTTTGAGACTGAAGGATTTATCTGTAAAGAAACATGATTGATTTGGAAGAAAAAGCAAAAAAATAATTAAATATATCATTTGGTTGAACAAATGTTTGAAATTCAGTATTTGAATGTTACAAAGCAGAAAGAAGATGATTTATGGAGCATGACTGAAGATAAGAATGAGGAATAATGAGAGGAAAGGAAGAAAAGGGAATTTTAAGTAGAATATACAGACAAGTTGATGTTGAGTTCTATTAATTTCTGGAATAAGTCTCCTAAGGAAAATGGTAGAATTGCCAATTCCAAAGGCTTTTGAAATGAGATTGAACAAACTGAAAGAAACATATTTCTTGAAACAGTTCTATCTGGGATGGTGGATAGTAAAAATGATGTTATAAAATAGACCTTTTCCATATGCAGGTTTCAGGATTCAGTAGGGTTTACAGCATTAATGGATAACTACAACATTTGAAAATCAATTTTTTTAATATAACACTGTGCTGTAGAGCTGTAACAATGTAAATAATGAGAAGAAAGCATCTTTAGATGTTTTCTTTTAGAACAAACCTTTTTTTTCCTCCTTTAGAGGGGTTTATCTTTGCTGCTGTGTTTCTTTCTTTCTTTCTTTCTTTCTTTCTTTCTTTCTTTCTTTCTTTCTTTCTTTCTTTCTGTCTATCTATCTATCTATCATCCATCAATCATCTATCTACTTATTTATTGAGATGTAAATTTGGATGTGCATCTATATTTATGTTCATATGTATATGTCTATGTTTGTATGTATATATTGTGCTTCAGCTTTTATGTATTAACCTGTGCAGTTGTCATTCAGTTAAGTCTTCTTTTAAACTCCATAGTTCCTTCTCTGGATATAGATGGTATTCTTCATTATGTATCCCCTAAAATTGCCCCCTGATTATTTTACTGAAGGATTGAGCAAGTATATCACGGATTATCATCACCCCCATGTGTGCTATTTATATAGTCAAATATGCTAATAGTTTTCCTAATATTGAACTCACCCTTCAATCCTGGAATAAATCCTGCTTGGTCATAGTGTATTATCCTAGTGATAACTTGCAGTAATTAGTTTACTAATATTTTATTTATAATTTTTGCATCATTATTCACTAGGGAATTGCTTTATAATTTTCTTCCTCTGTTTTTGACCTTTCCTAGTTGAGGTATCAGCAAAATATTGGTGTCATAGAAGGAATTAGACAGAGTTTCATCTTCATCTATTTTTTCCAAATATTTTGTATAGAATTGGAACCAATTGTTCCTTGAATGTCTGATAGAATTCAATTGTGAATCTATCTGGTCCTGGAGATATTTTCTTTGGGTGTTCACAGATGGCTTGTTGAATTTTTTTGTCTGAGAAAAGAGTTATTTAGGTATTTGATTTACTCTTCTTTTAAACTGATCAATTTACATTTTTGTAAATATTCATTCATCTCACTTTGATTATCAAATTTATTGACATAGACTTGGGCAAAATTGCTCTGAATTATTACTTTAATTTCCTCCTTATTGGTGTTGAATTCACTTTTTTATTTTTTATAGTAGTAATATGATTTTTTTAAATCAGAGTAACCACAGGTTTATTTATTTCATTGTTTTTCCCATAAAGTTAACTCTTAGTTTGATTAAAGTTTTATTAATATCTCTTGATTTTCAGGATTTCTAATTTGGGGCTCTATAATTTTTTCTTTTACTTAGCTTTTTATTTGCATATCCAATTCATTGATATCTTTCTCTATTTGATTCATGTAAGCATTTAAAGAAATAAAATTTCCAAATTCCATGAATTATATTTTCTTGGATGAAATGGTTGATTCTTTCTATTATTTGTTGTTTGATTCACTCATTTTTTAAAATTAAGTTATTTAGTTTCCAATTAGTCTTTATTTCATCTTTTAATGATCCTTTATAATATGTGATTTTTATCATATCATGATCTGAAAAGCATGCATCCATTATTTCTATCTTCTTGTAGTATTGTAAGGATTTTATGCTCTAGTACATTCTCAGTTCTGGTAGAGGTTTCATGTATTGCACAGAAAAAGGTATACTCTTTTCTTTCTCTCCAGTCATTTTTCTCAAGAGGTCTATCATAGTTAAGATTTCTAATATTTTATTTACCTTCTTAACTTCCTTCTTGTTTAACTTGTAGTTTTATTTATCTAATTCTGAGATAGAGAAGTTATTAAAGTTTTGCTGTCTTTTGCCTCTTGTAATTCATTCAACTTCTCTTCTAAATATTTGGATGCTATACCACTTGGTGCATTTATGTTTAATAATGATATGTTTGTCTAAGGTACCTTTTAAGAAAATATAATTTCCTTCCTTATCCCTTTTAATGAGATCTATTTTTGCTTTTGGCTTGTCTGAGATGACGATGACTACTCCTTATTTTTCATTTCTGCTGAAGCATAATATATTTGGTCCAGTCTTTTACCTTTACCCTATTGCATCTTTCAGCTTCAATTATGCTTTTTGTCAACAATATATTTTAGGATTCTGGGTTTTAATCCATTCTGCTATGTACTCCCATTTTATGGGAAAGTTCATTCCATTCACATTTACAGTTAATATTACTAATTGTGTATTTCCATCCATGCACTCTTTTCCCATTTGTAATTTTCTCTTTCCTTTCCTCCAATTTATCCTCAACAAGACTCTGCTCCCTTTCCCCTTTAGCTTCTCTTTTTAAAAATTTTAAATTTAACTTAACTTTCACTTTTACCTTCTTCTTCCCTTCTATCACTCCATTGATTTCCATTTACCTTTCTGTGCCTCCTTCCCTATAGGGTAGGCCAGATTTTTAAAGCCAGTGGGAATATATGTTATTCCTTCCCTGGGCAAAATCTGTTGAATAGTATTTACTCTTCTTTGTGTCTTTGTCACATTTCACTTATTGCTATTTACCCATTAACGTATAGCTTTCTCCTAGTATATTTCCTTTTTAATGCTTTTTATTGTTTTCAACTGGTATTGTAATAACAACACCTTTGTAAAAATATATTCCTTTTGTCTGTCCTGATATAAATTCTTTTCTCAAAGATTGATTGATAAATTGCTTCATTGATAGGGTGCCCTCCACAGAGAAAGTGCTGAACAAGCCAGAATTAAAATAGCTAAAAGGAAATGTAAGATACACAAGTTTAGAGTAAAGACATTAGATTTTACCTGAACTATTTGTGCCTGACCTGTGGGAGAACATTGTGAGGTCACATAAGTCCAATCAGTCACAGTAGTACAAACTGTAATGTCTCACAAACATAATGATTTTATTTTGGTCTTCTTAGATAATAAAGGACAAGAACCAATCATACCCATAGACTATATTCCCTGCAACTATATTCAGCCCTTTAACTATGCTAAGAAAAATGAAATTCTTAAGAGTTTCAAGTGGTATCTTCTCTTGTGGGGATGTATATAATTTCATGTTTTTACTAGCATTTTTTATTTCCCCTTTTTGTTTACCCTTTTTGTGCATCTCTTGATTCTAGTATTTGAAGATTGAATATTCTATCCCATTCTAGTATTTTTATGAGAAAATGTTAGAATCCCTGTATGTGATTAAAAATTCATTTTTTCCACTCACAGAATATGCTGAATCTTGTATGGTAGTAAATACTTAATTATAATTCAAGGTCCTTTGCTCTCTGAAATATCATATTCTCGGCCCTCAGACCCTTTAATATTTAAAGCTGATAAGCCCTGTGCAATTCTCATTGTATATGAAGTGCCTCTTTTTGACTGCTTGAAGTATTTAGAGTTTTTAACCCAGGGTCTCTTTCTGGAGGTGTTTTGTGTATTCTTTCAAGGTCTATTTTTTCTTCTTAATCTAATATATTAGGATAGTTTTCCATGTTAATTTCCTTAAAGGTATTTTCCACACTCTTTTTATTTTTGCTCTAGACCAATATTTCACAATTTTCTGGTAGACCAAGATTTCATAAATTCTCTCTTCTAGATCTATTTCCCAAGGTGTTTGTTTTTCCTAAAAGTTATTGTTTCATTTTCATCAATTTTTTCAGCATCTTGATTTGTTTGCTGAAATCTTGGTGTATCATTGATTCATTAATTTCAGTTTGTTCAATTCTAATTTTAAGGGTTTTATTTTCTTGGATTTAGCTGTTGTGTTTTTTTTTTTGAGTTGTTTGATTTTATCTTTTTGTTGAGTTGTATTCCATTTCCAGTTGGTCGATTTGATTTTTAGATGAAGCACATTTCTTTTCCAGTTGGTCAATTTCATTTTTTGATGTGTTACATTCTTTTTCGAGTTGGTTATTTTTACTTTTCAAGAAGCTGATTTCTTTGGTCAGTTTTTTAAAACTTTCTTGTTTGACTCATTTCTTTTTTCCAGTTTTCTTCTTCCCCTCTTTTTTTATTTAAAATATTTTTTAAGCTCTTCCAAGAGGTTTTTGAATTGAGTCCAAATAATAAACTTCTTTGAGACTTCCTAATGTGGTAATTTGTTAAATTATCTTTTCTTTCTTATTCTATGCTAAATAGTAGTTTTCTTTTTTGTTTTGCTTATTTTGATTGAGCTTTGCTCTTGGGGAATAGGGAGCATAGTTCCAAAGTTTTTTTGTTTAGTCTGGGAGTCTGTTCTCTGACTTATTTCTTGCCTTTTCTTATTTCTAACTATGCAGCCCAAGTATTGGTATACAGAGGTTTGTTTTATCCATTATGTCCAAGCTATGCCTATGCAGTGTTTTGTTCCCAAGCAAGTCCTTTCTGTTGACCCCAGAATTACCAGCATTGAGACTCTGGGAATGAGACCCACCCTGTTGGCCTGTTATCAAACATCAGGGACTGGGCTGCACTGTGGTTAGAAGCCTGCTTCTGGTTTTCCTACTCTCCCTTCTACCTGGGTTTTAATTCCCCATTTTTCCCATGGAAGAGACATACTTTCACTGAAGAACTTCCATGATGCCCATTTGAAAATTTGTTTATATTTTTTGGGGGTAGGATCTATTGCTTTAGGTTGTGCCAAGACTTCATTTAAGCTACATTTGTGTTCAGAGATTAAAAAAACTTTGACTATATTGTTGAGTTGAACAATCCATTCAGTCAAAACAATTAGAATAAGAGTTTTGTTTTAAGCAGCTTATTCACTAATGTTTTAAAAAGATTACTCTATTCTGGCATCCTTCAGTTACAACATGTCTTTTTGTCTGGTAGACAGAGTCATGAGTTTTATGCCCACTTTAGTTGAATTCTAATTTGGTTTGTCTCATGCCATATCTTGATTATCTCTACGAATCTGGCTTCCTAATCTATCTATCTATCTATCTATCTATCTATCTATCTATCTATCTATCTATCATCTATATATCTATGTCCATGTCCATGTCTATGTCTATGTCTATGTCTATGTCTATGTCTATGTCTATGTCTATGTCTATGTCTATGTCTATGTCTATGTCTATGTCTATGTCTATGTCTATGTCTAATCTATCTATATATATATTTATCTATATCTATATTTATCTATATCTATATCTATATTTATCTATATCTATGTCACCTATATCTATATCTATATCATCTTTATCTATATCTATATATCTACATCTATATCTATATCATCTATAACATCTATTATCATCTATATCATCTATATTATCTATATCATAAATCTATATCTATATCTATATCTATATCTATATCATCTATATCTATAGCTATCTATATCATCTATATCTATATCTATATCATCTATATAATATATCATATATCTATATCTATATCTATATCTATATCTATATCTATATCTATATCTATATCATCTATATCTATAGCTATCTATATCATCTATATCTATATCTATATCTATATCTATATCTATATCTATATCTATATCTATATCTATATCTATATCTATATCTATATCTATATCTATATCTATATCTATATCTATATCTGTATCTGTATCTGTATCTGTATCTATACATTTGTATTTGTAACTATCTATCTATCTATCTATCTATCTATCTATCTATCTATCTATCTATCTATCCAGCCTTAGTAGCTCTTCTGAGTTGTAATTCCATATAACTAATATCTTTTTGAAAATTTTAAAAATGAATATTCCTCAGGTATTTCAAATTCATTATGACCAAATCAGAATTTATTATTTTACCCTTTGGACCCATTCTTCATCCAAACTTTCCTATTTCTGTCAAAGATATAACCATCCATCTATTCATCAAAATTCACTAATTCAGTGTCATACTTCATATTCACTTTCATTCAATTCATTTTTAATCCTATCATTTCCATCTCCAAATCATTTTATGCATACATTTCACTGACTATATTCACACAAGCCCACCATAATTTGGACCCTATTCTTTTTTCCTGTGATTTACAAGAGCTTTCTAAATGGTCTTGCTTTAAGTCTCTGCACATTGAAACCATTTGTTGATAGTCATTTTATAAAGAAATCACCTGACCATATCAACTCCCTCCTCAAAAACTTGAATTAACCCCCTTAAAATTTAAGACATTAAAATGTTACTGTTGTATATTCGAAGTTCTTTTCAATATGTCCCTAATTTATTTTTCATTTTTATTACATATTATTTATATCCACATAATCTGTCACCATTTATAACTGCTATTTGACTCTTGAAGTTGTCTCTGTGGCTTTGAAGAGGGTCTTCAGCAAACCTAGAATGTATGCTATGCTATCCTCACTCTTATCTTGAAGAAGTTCAACTTCCTTAAAGATTCAGTTCAAATTCCAACTTGACATGCACATACATACAAATATATACTTATGCAAACAGATACGATCTATATACAAGTATGGTGTGAATATATTTGTCTACATCAATAGCTCTTTGAAGCCAGGGATGTAATCACTTTTATTACTACCTACTACGTATTTTTGGCATAGTACTTGACATGTATTAGACACATGATCAATGCTTCTTCAATAATTATTGCTTTACTATTTACAAGGTTAACAAAGAAGACTGCCCAAGTCTAATTGATAACATTAATTCAAACTGATAGCATTAAACAATATGTCATACTGGTGAGACTTTCCCCAGAATAAAGACTGGTAGAATAGAACTGTTCTTTGAACTCAAAATATAACTTAGCAGACCTATGTAATGAGTCTTACAGATACTCAATAGTCATATAAATATACAGAGGCAAATATACATCTAAATATATATATATATATATATATATATATATATATAATTAGATGAATATTTACCTCTGTTTTCTGATATTTTTCAAATTGGCACTCAATTTAGCATTTAATAATAATGTGATTATCTAACAAAGCCAAAAAGGTACCCATTAATACTTCTCTAACTATTAGTGCCCTGCCCATTCTTTCTGTGTTGTGTGTTTATATTCATTGTTCAGGTAATATTTCAAGTCCTATTTCAGGAAAGTATTATTTTATTTGCTACATTAGCTGGAGAGCAGGATTATCTTGTGGAGTCTCAGACATTTGTGTATATTAAACATCTTCAGAGGTCCTTTGAGAATAAATTCAAGATAACCAATAATTGTTGGCTCAGTACTCTATCTGAGGCTTGAATTGGAGACTTTTGTCTGAGCAATGAAATGACACCCCATTTTTACTACATTCTAAGTAGATATTATCTGATCATGACCCATAAAATGATAGATTTCTATAGAATTCATCAGTTCTTACTATAACCTCAAAAATATATGATTATCTAATTTATTAGAATGATAGTTGAGTGCATTTGCAATTCACTTTACAGTTGGGTAACTGATACACAAAAGTAGACTCTTGTCCTGGTCTTATGACAACTTAGTTGCTTGAACACCTTACTTCTACGTCTTTGGTTAAGTTATTTCTTTTCTCTGAGAAAACTTTTTACATGAAAAAATGGAGATATTAATTCTTCTAATGCCTTTCTCTCAGTTATTTCAGGTCTATGGTTTGTAAACATTGAAGCATTTTACAAATGTAAGTAATATGATTTTCACTATCAGACACATTGAACAAAGAATTCAATATGCAATCAGCAAATAAGTAGTTCTATCTGCTTCATCATATTATACATTAGTTTGAGCAACTAAATGAAAAACTAAAATGGTAAAGTGAAATGAGCATCAAATATGAAGTAGGATGTTTTAATTGCAACACTTCCTCTGCTTGTGTACAAACAATGTGACTACGAGCATGTCTTTCATTCTCTCGCATTAGTTTTTTCATATGTAAAGTGAGTTAATAGACTAGATGTACTCTAAAATTCCTATAAAACGTGTCTCTTATCCTATGATAGCCCATTTTGTTTTTCAAATTTAACATTACAATAACAAGGTGAATATTAACTTTCAATTTCTATTAAATTAAGAGATTAGAGTGGTTAACCTATTAGGAATCTTCCAGCTGTACAGACATTTTGATTCAAATAGTTAGATCAGATGTTAAATTTATAACTGTTGAAAACACAAAACACAGTTCCAGAAACTTTCTATGTAAGGTAAAACAATTCACCACTACCACCAAAAAAAAAAAAAAAAAACAAAAAAAACCCAGCAGAAGAATAAAATGGATGTAAAATAAAAATAGAAGGGATTAGTTCAGATGAAAGTGTCTGTCCCAGAGAAAGATAACTTTATGTTACTCACAAAGTTCAAAGCAGACCAAATTCCAATGAAAAGAATATCTGTTATGTTTTCCATTTTTGCCAAATCCCACAATCGACACAATCTTGTTGCTTCAGATTTGCAGCAAAGCATTCACTTTGAAGAGCCAGAGTCATTCTGATATCAAACTTAAAATTCTAAAAAAGAACAAATGTTTTTCTTGTAAAAGACTTCCCTGATGGGTTACCATCATCAGAAAGGGTGCTGTGCTCCATGAGCAAGGCAGGATTGAAGTAGCTCAAAGGAAATGTGAGATGCATAAGTTTAGAGGACCCACCCCAGCTGATCACATGGGCCATTAGTGCACAACCTGTGATAGGGCATTCCACACTCATATTGGTCTGATCAGTCACAGTCAAACTCACTGTAACTTGTCTCTAACATAGTGATGTCCTTTTGGTCTTCTTTGATATCAAAGGAAATGAACCAAGCAACAAGTAGACTTCCCCATTAACAAGGGTGAAGTCAATGAGGAGAGTGGCGGTCATTGGGATAAGAGTATTCTCTGAATTAACTACAAATGAGGAATGAAGAGACAAGAAAATTAATTCAATCTTTATTATAGCTCAGAAATAAATGGGGGGGTGGCTAGGTTGCTCAGTGGATAGAGCAATGGCTCTGGATTCAGGAGTACCTGAGTTTGAATCCTGCCTCAGACACTTAATAATGACCTAGTTGTATGGCCTTGGGAAAACCACTTAACCCCATTGCCTTGTAAAAACTAAAAAAAATAGGGTTAAGGAAGATGGTAAGCTTAGGACAAATCCCAGTGTTTCAAGAGATTAATGTATATGTTTATATGTATATATAGTTTGTTGACTTGAATTGAACCAGGCAAATTAGGTTTACAAATTGACAATCTACAATAATAGGATGCTTTCATGTGTTTGAATGGTTATTCATGTTTATTATCTATCTAGTCCAACTGATCATGTAGAATTTATTCACTGGTAAGAGTTCCACAAATTTTTTTTTTCTCATTTACATTTAGTTTTGGTATTAGTCAATTTATGGCAAAGGTGAGAAGAGAAATGGAAATGTCTTGACTTAATAGTTTATTTAATCAATGAAAAGTGAAATAAGAAGCATGACAGTTATGTTGATAGATTGAGTTGCAGATGTTCAAATGGGTATATTTTTTAAAAAATTGAGCTAGTGAATCTTTCGTTGCTCATGATTGAGTTTCAGTTTGAGTTTGATTTGAATTTCATATATTAATCTTAGTACATTTTTGTGTCATCTCATAACTGATTTATCAACTAAAATAGAACCATTTTGACAAATTTAAAGAAGACAATCAAGGGTAAGAGAAAGGAATCATGAAGTTAAAAAGATGAAAATTAAGTATAATGATACTGATAAAATGAAAAAAAAGAGTAGGGAAAGGGAAATTGATACAAGAAACAGAATTCATCAAGGTAACCATATTATAAGAATTCAAGGGAAGAAAACGTTTTTAAAGAATAAACTATTTAAAGAATACTTATAAGAAGATAAATGTTAATAGCAAAAATAGTGCCTGAGAAGTTTGATTATGTAGAATACAGAGATGTAATGAAAGTGACATTCTTTGCCATAAAGTCTTGCCTTTTGCTTCCATTTCCTTACTGATCCTTTCTAGTCAGATAGAGACTTTACACAATATATAAAAGAATAGTTAGCTGGGAAGTATAATATTATTCAAAAAACTAGTCCCTCTTCCAACATGACAGAGAACTGTCACTGTTTTTCACAGATCTGACCTCACTAATTATTGTGGTACCAAACAGGTAGTGCCTTTATCTCCATGATTTCTAAACATAATGGATGCTAAATGTGTCTTTTCAAGATTTTCCCAATGAACCTGTGATGATAGGCATAGGTTGGACTATAATTTTATGACTGTCTTTGTGCAATTAGTAACTGTGCACAAATCACTCTATTTTTTCCTTCTGAAATGAGAACAATTCATATCAGTGTCTCACCATGTTTAAGTAGTCAGTGTGATTCTATTTTATCAGACTAGAAAATTCTCAGAAAAAATACTTTAAATTAAATCAGTGAGACATTCTCCTTGATGTTGTGATATTACAATATTGTCAATGAGATTCTCTAGTTCTTCTACTAAATGAAACCTGTTGTAGTTATGTTTTAAAAAATTTAAATTGTTTTCAAATTTTCTGTTGTTAAATTTAAAATTCCCCTTGATATAATCAGAGCAATCCTGGAATGTTATAGGATAAGCCAATCAATTTTGAAAGCGACATTGTTGTGATACACTACCGCTTTTTGAGGGTATTTAAGATGATAGGTTAGTTTATTTTGACCCCCATCACTGCACAATATTATGTTAATTAATATGTTTAAAGGATAATTTGGAGTGAAGAGTTAGATATGATTTTTCCTGTCTTACATTTCAGACTTATACTTTGAGATTTATACCTTGTCATGGTTTGAAAATTATTGGACTTTAGAAAAAAGCTGAATTTTGTTTCTAATTTTGACATTTGTTAACTTTGTAACAGTGATTTTGCAAGTCACTCCATCCTCCAAGAATTTTAAGTTTACTAATTTGTAAAATGATCATTTTAAAACCAGAAGTACTGTTCTTATAGAGTTCTTGTGGAGCTCAAATGAGATTGAATGTGAAGTGCTTTGTCAAATGTCAAAGTACAGAAAAATATCTAATTGTAGTTATTTTTTTTCTATTATTAATAATTGGGATGATCCTATGACATTTCCCTCAGGTAACACTTTACTCCTCTAACTATGCCTGCTTTTATTTCCAAATTCCAAACACTATTGTGTCAAAAAAGAAGAGGAAGCATATCTTGCCTACCCAGAGGACTTAAAGCTATCTGAACAACTCTGCT
This sequence comes from Macrotis lagotis, assembly GCF_037893015.1. Taxonomy (NCBI): domain Eukaryota; kingdom Metazoa; phylum Chordata; class Mammalia; order Peramelemorphia; family Peramelidae; genus Macrotis; species Macrotis lagotis. The sequence goes on along the minus strand of NC_133666.1, from coordinate 316,662,441 downwards.
ATTTATAAAGCTTCATTGGTTTTTCAACTGACTTTTCTGTTCTTCTGATTTCCCTCAGCTCAGTTTTCCATCTGTGCTTCAACCAGTCTCACAGCTGGAGAGAAATTAAAATAGAGATTGCTACAGCCAGACCCATAACTAGCATGTCTAATTAGATGCTCTGTGACACAATCCAAAACTTCAAAACCAATGAGAAAGAGACATACTATTCTTTTCTGTCAAGGTGGAAGAGTACTTGGTGAAGTGTTTAATCTGGTTTCTTTTTGAATTAAGTTGTCATAGAAGTAAACCTATTTTCCTAAGAAATTTGCTGAATAAATGACTCTGCTTAAGAAATGGAAATTTTATATTAGGACAGTTCAAGTGCGGAGTTTCGGGGAATTCAGTTGAATGTATTCAGTCAAATAAGAAAATCAAGATTTCACTTATGCTCCATACACATATTACTATGCTCAGTTATTTCAGTAGGCAGATTTTTAAATGATCTCTCTTTGAGAAGTTAAGAGAAAGTTTTTAATTGTGGTTAATAGATAATGATGAGCTATCTATCATTACCAGTAATATTTTTTGAGTCTGGAACAGAGCATTTTAGGTAATACTTTCAGAGATAATACCCACTCCATCTCATTTCCCCACACTCTTTGAACCTTGAATAGTGCTGTTTACATATTTTAATGCATTTGTTATGCAATATTAAATGCTGTACTTATCTTTTAGAAGATGTCTTTGTGGGTTTCAGAGTGCCTGAACTATACATTTGATTTAAGGTTACAGGAATCCCTGTCTATTTAATAATTGAATACCCTCAATTGTCCATCACAATCATGTGCCATAACTTCTTAAATCTTTCCTCAATTGATGAAAATGGTATTTCCAATTTTTGCTATAAATATAGCTGGTATAAATTTTGTGTGATTTTGTGTGTGTATTTGTGTGTGTGGTTGGGGGTTCCCTTTTTATTTTCCATATTGGTTATACAAAGCTAATACTGGATCAAATGATATGAACAGGTTTATTATCCTCAGGATGTAGTTCCAGATTGTTCTCTAGAATGATTGAATTATTTCTCAAGAATATATCAGTGGGGGACTTCCAGCCAAGATTGCAGAGAGAAACCAGGCACTGTGCTAAGGTCTCCTGGATTTCCCTCAGAAATAATATGAAAGAAATCTCTTCACAGAAATTAAATTGACAAAACCCAGAAAAAGAAGCTAGGAGAAGAACATCTTCCAACAACTTCTGTCTCAGGGGAGCATGGGCCAGCCGGAGGAGGAGAGCAGAGAGCCAGTCCAGGGGAGCAGGGGTGAAGCCAAAGGATCAGCCTAAGCCATGGGGACTTTAGCTGTAGGAGTGGCAATCTGGGGAGCCCCAGAGGGGCCGGAGGACTAGGTCCACACAGAGAACTATAAAGTGTGGGTGGACATTGATTCACTGGGCTTGGGGCCATAAGCTCCACACTTTCAGCAGAGCCTTCTACCCAGAACAAACACAGTAATTGATGCCCTTCCCCTCCAATAGGTTCAGGTATAGGTAGCAGTGCTCTCTCAGCTGAATAGGTAGATTAACATTCTTGTTCCAGGGCTCATCCCACACTGTCCAAGGATAACAGTATCCAGCTTCATCCCCCACCCTCTCCAGGCCTGGGAAGAGGACCTCAAATCAAGGTTAGAGACACTCCAGAGAAATAAACAAGCACTACTTACAGACTGGCACACTTAGAGTTACTAAGCCCAGGGAGCTAAGCCTCTAGGATTTCCAACTCCAGGATCCCCACTACCTCAACACAAGATCTTAGGAAAATAAAGGCCAGAAGAAAGGGGGGACCATTGAAAACTACCTTGAAGAGAAAGATCCTAACCCAGAGAGATCTTCAAGAATAGAATTGACTTATGGAAAAGGAGTTGCAAAAGGTAAATAAAAAAAAAATTCTTCTCTTAAAAAGGAATGGAATCTATGAAAACTAATTATTTCATGAGGCAAAAAGAATCTGTTAAATAAAACCCCCCCAAAATTGGAAAAATAGAAGAAAATGGAAAATACCTCACTGGCAAAAATACTTTCCTTGAGAATAGATCTAGTAGAGACAAGTAAAGAATCAATGGACTTCTTGAAAACATTGAAGAGAATAAAAACTTGGATTCAATATTACATTATTTAGTGATGGAAAATTGCCCTGATATCATGAAACCAAAAAAGCAAAATAATTATTTGAAAAGTATATTCATCCCCTCTGGAAAGAGATCCTAAAATGAAAACACCAAGGAATATTGTGGACAAATTACAAAACTATGAGATAAAAGAGTCAATCCTGCAAGCAGCCAGAAAGAAGCAATTTAAATACTAAGGATCCACAATAAGTATTACACAGGACTTGGCTGTCTCAAAATTAAGGGATTTAAGGGACTGGAAAACAATATTCTGAAGAGCAGAGCAAGGGATCTCAGAATGCAGCCAAGAATTTACTATGCTGTAAAACTGAGCCTTCTCTTCCAGGGTAAAAGATGGACATTTAAGGAAATGAAGACTTCCAACTATTCATGATGAAATGACCAGAGCAATAGAAAATATGGAATTTAAGAACATACTCTAAAAGGTAAAAAAGGGTAAAGAAAAAAATCTGGTATCCAAAAAGATGAAACTAGCTATATCCCTGCATGGGAAAAAGATTCTCATAACTCCTGAGAATTGTAACTCTTACAAAGAATATACTTGGCCAGAAGTAATGGACATTCAGGACTTATCCATGACTCTGATAGAATGATTTAATAACAATATCTTCTTATAAGGGGGCCAGGCAGTAAAGAGATGGAAGATTGGAAGAGACTGAATGGGGTGAAACGCATTATATAAAGAGGTACAAATGACCTATTGCAATAGAGGGGAAGAAGGGAAGAGGTGAGAACCACCTAAACCTTACTGGTATCATATTAAGTCTAAAGTTAACATATACACACTCAGTTAAATTAAGAAACTTATCTTACCATTCAAGTATCAAAAAAGGGAAAGGGAAGGAGGCAGAAAAAAGGAACTAACAGAAGGAAGAAGAGGCAAAGGGAAAAGGAAAAGAAAGCGTGGGGGAATTGGATATAAGGGGGCAAACACAATGAATGTGCCAAAAGGGGGTAATTATAGTCAGAGTGAAGACAGAGGGCAATAAAGAGCTAGTAATTATCACTTTAAATGTGAATGGGATAAACTCTCCCATAAAATGAAAGGGAATAGCAGAGTGGATTTAAAACCAGAATCCAACAATATATTGCTTACAAGAAATTCATTTGAAGCAGAGAGATGCACACAGAGTAAATGTAAATGGTTGGAGTAAAATATATTTTGAAACCAATCAGGGTTAGCACTCCTTAGCTCAGACAAAATAACTGCAAAAATAGGTCTCATCAAAAGAGATAAGGAAGGAAACTATATCCTCCTAAAATTATCATAGACAATGCAACAATTTCAATACTAAATATGCATGCACCAAGTGGTATGGCATCCATATTCTTAGAGAAGAAGTTGAATGAGTTACAGTAAGACTTAAACAGCAAAACTCTGCTGGTTTTGCTGCTCTGAGATTTAGATAAATCGAATCATAAAATACACAAGAAGGAAGTTAAGGAGACAAATAGAATATTAGAAAACCTAGACATGATAGGCCTTTGGAAAAAAAATGAATGAGGATAGAAAGATAAATTTCTTTCTATAGTACATGGCACTTGAACAAAAGTTGACCATGTACTAGGCATAAAATATTAATCAAATGAAGAAAGGTAGAAATAGTGAATACAAGAATACATTCTTTTCACATCATAATGCAATAAAATCACATGCAATAAGGGGCCAGGGAGAGATATACCTACAACTAAGTGGAAACTAAAAAACCTCATTTTAAAGACTGAGTTTATCAAACAACAGATTAGAGAAAGAATTAATGATTTCATCCTAGATAATGACAGTAATGAGAAAACATGCCAAAACATATGGGATGCAGCCAAGGTAGTTGTCTAGGTTTATATTATATCTTTAAATGCTCACATGAATTAATTAGAGAAAGAAGAAATCAATGAAATAAACAGGCAACTAAAAAAATTAGAGAAAGAGAAAATTAAAACTCCCAATTAAATACCAAATAACAAATTCTAAAAATTAAATAAGAAATTATCAAAATTGAAAGCAAGAAAACTTTTGAAGAAATAAATAAAATGAAGAGCTGGTTTTATGAAAAAAATAATAATATTGATAAACCTCTGGTTAATTTCAATAAAAAAGAAAGAAAAAAACCAAATTGCTACTATTAAAAAAAGAAATTATGAACTCACCACCAAAAAGGAGGAAAGTTAAACTAACAACTTGTTATTCTTTTGCCCAACTTGTAAGCCAAGAAATTTGATAATAAGTGAAAGGGATGAATATTTACAAAAATTTAAGTTGTCCATGTTAAATGAAGAGGAAAGAAAATACCTAAATAACCCTATCTCAGAAAAAGAAATTCAACAATCTTTGATTGAACTCCCCAAATAAAAAATTTCTGGGGTGAGATGGATTCACAAGGGAAATTTTTCAAACATTTAAGGACCTATTGATTGCAATTCTATATAAACTCTTTGGAAAATAGATTGAGACAGAACTCTGCCCAGCTCTTTCTATGATTACAGTATGGTGCTGATACCTAAACCAGGAACAGTCAAAACAGAGAAAGAAATTTATAGACTTATCTCCCTAATGAATATAGATGCAAAAATCTTAAATAAAATCTTAGCAAAATAATTACAGCAAGTAATCACTAAGATAATACAATATAACCAAACAGGATTTATCCCAGAAATCCAATATTAGGAAAAATGTTAGTTTAATTAACTAATCAATAAAAACCTAGCATAAACCATATGATTATATCCATAGATGTTGAAAAAAATCTTTGACAAAATGCAGCACCCATTCCTACTAAAAGCAATAGAGAGCACAGGAATAAATGTATTGTTCCTTAGAATGATAAACAGCATCTATCTGAAACCATCAACAAGCATTACATGCAGTAGGGATAAGCTAGAGGCATTCCCAATAAGATTAGGTGTGGAAAAAATATGTCCACTATTATTCAATATTGTGTTAGAAATATTAGCTTCAGCAATAAGAGAAGAAAAAGAAATTGAAGAAATTAGGATTGGGAAAGATGAAACAAAACTCTCATTCTTTGCAGATCACAAGATGGTATACTTAGAAAATCCTAAAATATCTTCTAAAAAAATTACTAGATACAATTAGCAACTTTAGCAAACTTTCAGGATATAAAATAAACACTCATAAATCTTTAGTATTCCTATATATTACTAGAAAGATACAGCAGCAAGAACTAGAAAGAGAAATACCATTCCAAGTAACTTCAGACAATATAAGTCTGGGAGTCTCCCAGCCAAGGCAGACTCATAAACTCTATAAAAACAACTATAAAATACTTCTCACACAAATAAAACCAGATTTATATAACTGGGAAAATATCAACTACTCATGGAAAGGTAGAGCTAATATAATAAAAAAGGCAATTCTACCTAAATTAAACTACTTATTTAGTTCTCTACCAATCAAAATTCCAAAAAAATAATGAGTTAGAAAAACTTGTAAGGAAATTCAAATGGAGAAAGAAAATGTCAAGAATTTCCAGGGATTTAATAAAAAACAAAGTGCAAAAGGTGGCATAGCTCTATAAGATCTAAAATTATATTATGAAACATCATCCAACAAAATTTTCTGGTTATTGGCTAAGAAACTGAGTGGTGGATCAGTAGAATAGAATAGGTGCAAAAGTGCTAGCAGGAAATTATTATAAATATCTGTTCCTCGATAAACCCAAAAGAGTCCAGCTTCTGGAATAAAAAACTGTCTTCCTGAAAATTGGAAGTTAATATGGCAGAAACTTGGATTAGCCCAGCATCTCACATCCTATAACAAAATAAGATCAAAAATTGTACAAGATTTAGGCATAAAAATATTATAAGCAAACTAGGAGATCAAGTAACAGTTTACGTGCCAGATCTCTTTAAACTGAACCAGTTTATGATTATGGAATTTATGAGCATGAAAGAGAAGGAGAATGTCATTTAAAAACAAACTTGATAATTTTGATTACATTAAATTAAGGGGTTGATTATGAGTCTTAATGGACTTGTTCATTTCATCAGTGCAATAATCAGGGACAATTTTAGGGCATCGGCAATGGAAAATACCATTTGTATCCAAAGAAATAATTGTGGAGGTTAAACAAAGACCAACACTACTACCTTTAATTTTTTTAAAAAAAAGGTATCTTATGTAATTTTGCTATCTCTTATATTTTATTTTTTCCTTAAGGATAGGGTTTCTCTCTCAAAACATTTAATTTTGTTCAATGTATAGCTTGGAAACAATGTAAAAACTATCAGACTGCCTTCTGTAGGGGGTGAAGGGAGGGAAGCAAGATTGGGGGAAAAACTGTAAAATTAAAAAAAACAATTAAAAAAAGAATAAATCATTGAATATAGCTTTTCCCATCCCCTCTAGGATTTGCTATTTTTGCTTTCAATCATATTGGTTTATTTGATAGGTGTGAGGTCTGACCTCAGAGGTCTTTGGACTTGCATTTTTCTAATCAATATACATTTAAAGTTTTTTATAAGTTTGGAAAGACTCAAAATGAACTCATGCTGAATGAAGTGAACTGAACAAGGAGAGCATTGTACAAATTAACAGCCATATATTATGTGATGATTAACTATGATTAACTTAGCTCCTTCCAGCTTACCAAGGACAATTCTAAAAGACTTGTGATAGAAAGTGAAACCCAACTCCCATGAAAAACTATGGAGTCTGAATGTAGACCAAAGCAAAGGGTTTTCATTTTTTTTAAAAAAAAATGGTTTCATACTTTTTCTTTCTCATATTTTTTCTCTTTTAGTTCTCAGTTCTCATTCATCTTTTTTGACATATATATATACATACATACATATATATATATATATATATATATATATATGTATGTATTTATATATTTGCACACACATAAAACCTACATCAGATTACCTCATTACCATGGGGAGGGGAGAAAGGAGGGAGATAGAAAATTGTGGAATGACAAAGCTTGCAAAATGATGAATGTTGAAAAATGTCTTTGCATGTAATTGGAAAAAATAAAATAAAAGAACATGCAAAAAAAGAACAGTTTTTCTTTTTAATATTGATGACTTTCGATTCTTCTTCTGAAACTTTTATATTCAACTTCTGATCATTTTTTCTTAAAAAATAATTTTGCTTCATTTTCCTATATATTTAAGAAATGAGATCCTTATCACAGAAACTTATAATCTCCCCTCCTACCCTCTCCCCAATTTCTTGTTGTTTTTTTTTTAAGTTTTGGTTTCATTGGTTTTATATTTACAAAACTCTTTTAATCACATGTAATCGACATTGTCCACTTTTTCTTTCTCCATTTTTTGGTTATAAACTCTTTATCATCTATCTATTATCTATCTATCTATTCAAAAATTAAAACTGGACAGTCTCTGATCATTGTATAATTTATTTTTAACCACCAGACTCTTTACTGTCTCTTCCTGAATGACTAGTATCTATCTACTTCACTCAGATTGGCTAATTTTTTTAACTTGACTTTTGTCCTGTTTGACTCACAGAAATTATTAAATTTGTTCCTCTAGAACTTCAATTAAAATATTCCAGGGTACTCTGATTTGCTTCTGGCATCACACTTTATATTATCTATCTTTTAAGTTGGAGATAAGCTTCAGGATGGCAGGGAATTTATCTGGTTTACCTTAATAATTCTCACTGGTTCTAACATAAGGCTTTTCAAATCATGGGCACTTAATAAATTACTGCTAAATTTAATCATCTGATGTACTAAGATAAATAAGTTATCAACAACTGTAATAAGGTCTGGGAAAATAGTAGACCATCTGAACTGGTACTACATTTCACCAGGTCACTTTACCTTCCAGATCGCTGAATATTTTTATAGGGTATGTCTACATATGCTTTGGGCATTGATATCCATTCTGATATTATGTCCTTCACATCCTCAGACCATCTGACCTTCCAGTATATTCTTTGGACTGCTGGGTCTTCCCATCTGCTCATCATCTGACTCATTAGGACCAATGAGTCCTAGTCATCCTGCATTTGAACCCTCCTTAAATTAAAATATGAATTCCAATAGATTATTAAGTTTCACTTTTCTTTCATCCACCATCCCTTGCTCCTCCCCTAATCATGAGGTTTGGCACACAGTAAGTGCCCAATACACAATCAATTTTTTATTCGACGGGGAAGATATATCAGAAGCTAGTAGATATTCAGATTATCCAATTACAGGAAATTAAAATTAACCCCAAATTAAAATAAAGGAAAAACACTATATTAACAACCCACATTAATATCACAAAATCTAACAATATATTTTAATAAGTCATTTAATCAAAATAAGTAATACATAAAGTCTTGATTCTTAAAATCACCTTGATTCTAATAAAGTCAGTGAAATGTAAGTTATGTAAATCGGTGTCAACACAAAACAGGGAAAAGAACTATGAGGATATACCTTATGGAACAAAAATTTGATGTTCTTGCAAAGATGTATCCCTGTGCCAGAAGTTTTATAGAAAATATCATGTAGAAATTGTATTGCTCTGAGTAGGATTTTGGAAAATATGGACAAGAATTAAATGGGATGAAAATTTTGGGACTAGGTCATGAGGAAGGGGTAATAATGTATTACATATTAGAGCATGTCATATTTGCAGAGGGATAAGGTTATAGGTCACCAGTGTCCTTACTTGTCTATTTAGTGTCATTCCCTTAGGTAAACAGAAGTCATACACCAGGCAGACAAAGATAGGATATTAAATGATGCCGTAGGTATTTGGAGTCAGATATTGAACCGTTTCTTTTTTTATCCATGTTTTTTTCTCAACATAGCCATGCTATCATTATACTGAACCTGGTTTCAGTTCTGAATAATTTTAGTACTTTTATAACCTCTGTAGTATACTCAAGACTTGCTGAATCAGATGAAAGTTTCAGATAAATGAATCGTGTACTTGAAATTTGATTTCCTCTGCTTGATTTCATTGGTTTGATATACAATGAATCTAATCACAGATTGATCTTATTAAGGCTAATGACCTGATGATTAACAAGAGAAATGCATTTGTGGTCAAATTGCCTATTTTAATTATTTCACAGCTCAGCATGACTGATAGGCAATGAGCTATTAGATGGGTTTGTCTTTTTACAACTGGTGCTTTTCTGGCTCTATATATTTAAATGAAGAGAGGGGGTGGAGAGAGAGAGAGAGAGAGAGAGAGAGAGAGAGAGAGAGAGAGAGAGAGCAGGAACTCAAGCAAATTAAAGTCAAAATTACAAATCCTATTCAGGTCAGATATTTTTTCTTGGTCTCACCAACTCTGGACAACCACAGAGAGGTGTAACTAATGGGAACAATGAATTGTAACGTAGCTATAAAGGAACATATCTAATAATTTCAGGACAAAAAGAACAAAATTTTAGTCAAAAAAGTTAAAACATAAGATAAGAACTGGAAGAGACAAGTAGATTGATACTAGAAATCCAAGACAGAAAAATAATGGATCTAGAGGAAAAAATAAGTTATAAAATGATCAGACAAGTAGTTAGCTTTGCTTTGGGGGTTTGATTCCATTGAACAAACCTGGTGTTAATAAATATCTAACAACTGTCTCTCTCTGTTGCAGAAAAATGCAAGCATTTTAAGTATAATGTACATTATTAAAATTTACCTTATAAAGTATTAGTCAACCAACAAAAGAAAATTTGTTTCTGATTTATGGTATTTGCTAATTTCTGAGATATAAACAATGAACAATAAAAATTGGGGTTTCTTGAACTTTTTCAAGATAACTCCAGTTTCCTTTCAATTAGACCATCTCAGAGTTCCAAGACATGACAATAATGATTGACCAATTCCTGTCAGTCATTTCTGAAAGATTATGGACAATAAGAAGGACAGGATATGGGGAAATGCATGCATTGACAAAGTAAGAAACAAAAGACATAAAATAAAATACCACATGAGAAAGTCTTCAATTATTGGAAATTTTCTAGAGCATACTGTTAATGTCATTGATCAGTAAGGAAAATTCTAACTTCACCCAGAACAGGTTGCCACCATTTATTTTTTTCTGAATTTGTTGTTTGATAAATCAGGGGCAGGCTTGAGATAAATACATAGACTTTGGTGAGACATTTGACAAAGGTTTTGGTGTTAGCTTTGTTTAAAAGTTGGAGAAATGCTACCTAAGTGATCATCCAGCTGAAAATCAATGACCAGGCCAAATGAATGTTATCTATGAACTTATAACCTTTTGGAGAGATGTCTCTATTAGAGGGCTCCATAAGATCTATATTTGGACTAATGTTCCACAAAGTTTCTGATTGCTTGAATGAAGATATTAATGGTATCTATGACCATCTGATTTGCAGAAATCATAAAGTTGAGAGAGAAACTTCACACTTTAAATGAGAAAGCCAGTATTAAAAAAGGATCCTAACAGATCAGAATGGTGAAATGAATCTAAGGAGATAGAATTTAATGGAGGACAAACACTATACTTGACCTGAAGAAAATCTCTCTCTCTCTCTCTCTCTCTCTCTCTCTCTCTCTCTCTCTCTCTCTCTCTCTCTCTCTCTCTCTCTCCCTCTCTTTCACTGCCATTCATTTTCATGACCTGTAACCAAAATATTTCTGGTTTTAGTTTTGATTTTATTTTATATATGGGATAAAACAAGAATTTTAAAAAGGAATAGAACAGAAAAATTGTACACTAAAAAACCAAAGCTACTATGTGCAATTTGCTATTCCTTTTAAATAAATATTGTATACATATGTATATAATAAAGTTATCATGTAAATTTTTTGTTTTCTTTTTCTCTTCTGACTCTAGAGATGCCTACCATTAGACAAAAATATCTATATCTATGGAAATTTATTCTAAGCATGCTTATATTTATCAGTTCTTTTTCTGACTTCAAACAGTGTCTTCCTATATGTTCTCTGTATTTATTTATATAATCAAAATGGCATATTCTCTCAAATTTGTTCTTTTTTTAGGTTTTTGCAAGGCAAATTGCAGTTAAGTGGCTTGCCCAAGGCCCCACAGTTAGGTAATTATTAACTGTTTGAGGCCAGGATTGAACTCAGGGACTCCTGACTCCAGGGCCAGTGCTCTATCGACTGCTCCACCTAACTTCCTCTCAAAGTTTCTTAAAACAATATTGCTATAACTGTATAAAATGCTATTTTGATTCTGCTCATTTCTCTCTTCATTATTTCATGAAAGTCTTTCTATATTTTTCTAACACAATGTTTTCCTCTGTATCTTTTAGATTGTAATCTGTAGACTGACAGAACAAGGACTAGGCTTATGTAAGGTTGCTTCATGTACAATAAATTGCTTTCCCAAGGTTTTAAAATGATGACTGTGATAACATTCGTATGTTGTATTTCTCTCAGATTGCAGGTAATCGAAAAAAGCAATGCATCCAATTCAAAACTAAAGTGACAAAGTATGCAGAGAACATTAGGATATGTCAAAAATCCCATATCTAATCTTCAGTTCTATATTAATAATCTGTGTTAAGTTGTTTTAGTTCGTTTATAGGATAGTTAAGAAATGGACAAGTCTCTTACCCTCTGCCTGCCTTGTTTGTTTCTACAGTAAAATGTGGATAATAATAAGGCTCTTTTAGGACCAAAAGAGATAATATTTGTAAAATTCTTAGTATAGTGCTAAATATATACTAGGTAATTAGTAAAAGCTTGTTTCCTTATATTTTGTACTTAATAATTTCAAAAAAGGGAGAAAATGTTAGTAGTTAAGGACAACAGATATCCTTCCTGTAGGAGATGGAGGATAATTAGGGTTTAAAAGGGAACCAAGTACTGCATGCTGGAATTAAATAGAATATATGACACTCAAGTCAAACTGTGCCAAGAGTGAGAAGTGTGATTGATGCTGAGTGAAGAGTAGTAAGTAGGAATATTTGGCTGACAGTAGATTACTATCATTGAAATATATGAAATATATGAAAACTTGAGAAAATAGGTCTGAACTAGAGAATGAAGATTTTCAATACTGAGAAGAAATATTTGCCTATTTGAAAATCAAATTTAGTTTTTCTCAAAATAGATGTTTTAATTCAAAATATTGATTTAGATGTGATATTTATAAATTACTTAGCCAAGACATGGATCAGATGAATCTAGCCTCCTCTAGCACTATTTCACTTAACCTTAATAAGGGTATTTACCTTTTCAATTTGGGTGGTTTTTCCTACCTTAATCCTAGAGCTAAGGTAAAAAATACCTGGTCTTTTTCAATGAGGAAGTGCCCATCAATCAGGAATGAGAGCATTATCATTATCAACAACCAAAGATGGAAACAGTGGCTTCACACAAAGACTGGGGGAAGAGAAGAAATTAATTTGTCAAAGAATCATATTAAGTTCAGAGATGGATAGGAAACTAGTCTTTTTTTTTTGTTGTAAATAAGAAAAATGAGCCTTAGTCAGTGGTGGAATTCAAATAAAGTAACAACTGGTTCTCTGCCCTAATGTCTATTTTAAGTATACAAAAATATATTCCAAAAGGTAGTTTAATATTTCATGCATTTAATACTCAAACAAGGATAATAAAAGAGGTACACAAAATTGGATTATTTTTTATTACTCACAATGGAATGAAAGTATTCATGTGACCACAGTAGCCAATGATGGAATATATGCAGAAACAAAACTCCTTCCACCTATTCTAACTCTTTTTTTCCTTGACTTCCATGACTTCCAAGTGTTATCTTATCACTAGTTTTGATTTTATTTTATATATGGGATAAAATAAGAATTTTAAAAAGGAATAGAACAGAAAAATTGTACACTAAAAAAAACCAAAGCTACTATGTCCAACTTGCTATTCTGTTTGAATATTGTATACATGTGTATATAATAAAATTATCATGTAAATTTTTTGTTTTCTTTTTCTCTTCTGACTCTAGAGATGCCTACCATTAGACAAAAATATCTATATCTATGGAAATTTATTCTAAGCGTGCTTATATTTATCAGTTCTTTTACTGAATTCAAACAGTGTCTTCCTATACACTTGAAATCAATTCCTAATGGTTCATTGTGTCCCAGCTTCCTATTGGTTTTACTGTTTAGGGAACACCAATAATATCTAAGGGGGAATTTAGGTATAATATAAAGCAGAAACAAAAGAGAGTTTATCATCCCCTGGTTGTTTGAAACTTTTTCTCTTTATGTTAAATATTTGTTTACTGAAGTAACAGAAATGAAGTAATTAAAAATAGTATTTCTAAAAGGGATAATGAGTATTAAGAAATGAATAAAGAAATATTACAAGTAGAGTTTTATCAATTTTTTTCACCTATGAAGAGAATGAACATTACTATGGACACTTGGAAAACACTTGTGTAGATGAACATTAAAAACGAGTAAGGAACATAAATTTGTGATGTACACATTGAGCAACTGTCCAGGTGTCCCCCTTAGAGAGAAGTCTGAATACAATTTTCATCATAACAACTTGTTTACTGAATCTGATGTAAAATAATGCATTGGTTCTCCTGAACCCATATAAAATGTCTGAATCCTACCACTGCCCCTAGAGATTTAAAAAGTATTATCCAAGGGTACTTAGCTACCTGGTAGTCAAGCTAGGATTAGCATTTTATTGGTTTTTTTGATAACTCACACAATTGGATAGAAAATTATTTGTCCAATATACAGTGCATTACTGATTATTAAGAATAAAATAAAAGAAAACAAAAATACAAGGGATAAAAGGTAGTTTGTGACTTTTATTTGACCTAGAACAAAAATTAAGAAATTGACAAAGTTGTTTTCTGCTCAATAGTGTACTTTTTATACTCATGATGATTTTTCTCCTTTCCACATGTACACATTTTTTGTTGTTTCCTATTCTATTCTATTTTCAGGGAAGGTTTGAATATTGATGGCATTCACTTTGTAGTATGAATGTGTTTACTTATCCCAGAGTGACTGAATCTCATAGATAAAATAGTGAATAAAATGAAAGATTATTAATGAGTGATAGCCTATATTGAATCTCTCCTTAGATAGATACTAGCTTTGAGACACTGGAAAAGTCACTTAATCTCTTTAAGTCTCAGATTTCTCATCTCCAAAAGAGAGGGGACAATAATAAACCCAACCTATAAATTAATGAGTTACAAATACAACAGTGAAGGTAAGTGAAAACCTTTAATAACCGTATAAATGCACTTAGGTAGTGTAGTGGATGGAATATAGTGTCTAGAGTAAGAAAAACCTGAGTTCAAATCTAATTTCAGCTCTTGTTAGTTTATGTCTTTGGACAAATCACTTAAAACTGTTTACCTCAGTTTCTTCATCTATAAAATGTGCTCAAGAAGGAAATGGCAACCTTCCCTAATATCTTTGTCAATAATACCCCCAATGAGATAAAGAAGAGTGAGACATGAGTGAAATGACAGCATGTAAATATTAGTCACAATGTCTTCTCCTCCTACAACTATGTCTTTTGGTAAAAAAAAATTCATATATTAATGAAAAGAGAAGGTATTTTGGAAAGTTGGGAGACCTTAGTCTAGTTAAAAGAAGAGCAGATTTGAAGTTTGAAAACCTGTGTAAATGTTTAGATATTACATGTTATATTCTATGACCCAAGAGAAATTACTTAATCTATAAGACCTCTTTCAGTCCTAATCTCTTTTGGTGTATCCTTTGAATCATATCATAGGTATATTCAGAATATTCCCTACACCATTGTCTCTCCTTATATGCAAGTCCTAGATTGAGGAAAATGTTTATTATTTTATTTCAATATACTTTGCTAAAACAGGGCCTTGACTTGTAAATTCAAGCTTTAGAGAAAATACATGAACATTTTCTCATTTGTTTCCAAGGTGCTTTAGCTATTAGATTACAGGAGGGGAAAAAATTAAATGCATTAAAAACACTAAAGGAACATGCTTTAGGAGCTCATTAACTGCTTTGCTGTTAAAAATGCAGTTTGTTTCCATTAGATATGATGCTTTAGCTTTCATATGAAACTGAACTTGAATGCATTTAATATTATAGAACAGCATGCTTTAGTAATAGGTAGGAAGATCCAAGATAGCTGTCTGAGCAACTCACAGAGAGCTTTATGTTCAGGCCAGGAATGTGTGTTTATCTCAAGGGCCCTTGGGAGACACATAACTTCTCTTCAAAGCAGGACAGAAGGAGCAAAATATTCTCCTTAGAAGCCTGAAAGGAATAGCATGTCTTTTGATTTGCTACTAGTTTCAGAGATAGTTGTTAGCATCGTGGATGAGCTTATCATTTACCTTGCAGTTATTGGCTTCACACAGGTCTCCCATCAACAGAATGATGCCCTAAATGTGATAATGACTTTTATTTTCATTTGTATCAAAATTAATTCATAGAATTCTAACAAACAAGTACTCATAATAACCATTCACAGGCATCATCTTATACAAATTGTCTTTCCCATCAAACTCCATTGATTTGCGGAAGTTTCTTACCTACTTTGAAAGCACTTAATGGTTCTGGGCCAATATATTTTTCCAGCTCTTTTGTCACAATTTGTCCCCAGTTGCTCATTGAGGTCAGAATCAGCAGCCTTTTTAGTTGGTCCAACGGATAATTTCAAATCCCTTGGAATGAAAGTTTTCTAGTAGCCTTGCTGCCTAATTACAGAATTGATTTCTAATGAAGGAACTCAATTCCCTTTACCCCATCTGTTTTCACATTTCAGATTAAATGCAGCACAATTATTTCTATTATACTCAAGAAGAAGAAAATGAAATTGGAAATACAAAAACTGCCCTGAGACTCTTGTGTACATTTTCTTATGGAGACATTCCATTTCATCTCTAAGTCTTTGTCTGTGATCTCTTATTCTAATCAATCAACAAATTAGCAGTTATTGAGTATCTGTTAAATGCCTAGTACTGTGCTAGCTGATAAGGGATAACCTAATGAAGACAGAGTCCTTACCTTCAAGGAAATACCACGTGTAGGGGAAATAACAAACCCTACCATTTACTGAATACTTGATGAGGATTAAAAATTCAGAGAAATGAGAGTTATGAGTTTTTAGGCAATTGGTTGTATCACTTCTTTTGCTACTCACGTCAGCTTAATACTTATCAATCACTGTGCTTTATGCTGGGGACACAAGGACCAAAAGGAAAGAACCTAAATTGTCAAAATCCAGCTATTGAAAGGAAATGACTATTACTAAGAAGAGGAAGGTGGATTACATAGAGAGCCAATGCAAAACAATTCCTGGATGAAGTAATTTAAATACCAATTTCTTCACATTTATCTCAGAATATTCTTTTGTCTTCTCAATTAGAAGATCATCTTCCAACCCAAAATTTTGTCTTATATTTTCAGTTTTAACATTCCCATCTCCAATCATTTGACTCAGAGTTGTGTATTTTGTTAGACTGAGCAGATTTTTATATCATTAGCTTTTTGCACCCAACTCTGGTTTTCCAGTGTATTAGTCATAGTTCTATCATGTAATCAATAAATATATAGTCAATAAACATATAGATTGCAAATTTCTTTTTTCTTCCTTCTCACAGTAGCACAGAACTGTAGACAGATATATTTGCTAATAAGCATTTTTAAAAATGGAAAACAAAAGCAAGACAACTAAATTCAGAAAGTTTCTATACAGCATTCTCTGTGTCCAAATAAAAAAATAGAGATTAAAAAAAAAGAAAATGTTTTCTGTTCTCAGGGAGCTTATAATCTATTGGATAGAGCTGAAAAACATATATAGGTAAGCAAATACAAGATAACTGAAGGAAGGATAGGGGACTAATATGTCAGGAAATTGAGAGAAAGGCATCAAATGAGTTGAACTGACTATTGAAGCAATTCAAGGATTCTTAGGGGCAGAATTAAAGTCTGCATATATTACAGGCATGAGGGAAAGTTGAAATGATTTCAGATAAATTTATTGAACATCCATAATCCCAATTCCACCTTTACCTTAATATGCAATATAAGGAATGCTTTTTTTTGCTGTTGTTGCTGCTACTTAGTTCTTGTGTCATGTCTGACTCTTTGTGATCACATTTAGAGTTTTCTTGGCAAAGATACTGAAGTGGTTTGCCATTTCATTTTCCAGCTCAATTTACAGATGAACAACTGAGGTAAACAGTGAAAAGTTATTTGCCCAGGTTCATGTAGTCAGTAATATCTGAGGTCAGATTTGAAGTCAGGAAGAAGAGCTCCCTTGATGGCAAAGTTGGTAGTCTATCTATTGCATCATCTAGGTGCCCCCTACATATAATTCAGGACAGGACTAACATAAGGATTTATTTTATTTGACTGTTCATATTTATTACAAAGGTTCTCTCTCTCTCTCTCTCTCTCTCTCTCTCTCTCTCTCTCTCTTTCTTTCTTTCTTTTTTTCCCTCTTCTTCCATTGGGTTGGAAGGATGTAGGGAGAAGGAAGGGGGAAGGTTGTTAATTAAAAATTAAATCTAGGGGTGGCTAGGTAGCGCAGTGGATAGAGTACCAGCCCTGGAGTCAGGAGTAACTGAGTTCAAAGCCGGCCTCAGACACTTACCTAGCTGTGTGGCCTTGGGCAAGCCACTTAACTCCATTGCCTTGCAAAAAAAGAATTAAATCTATAAGTCATAGAGGCAGATAATTGAATGGCAAGTTAGAATAAAAAGTATTCTTATTTTTTTAAAATAGACTGGTGAAGGTAAGTAATAAAAATGAATATTAAAAGATAGAAAGTAGATTGTTGAGGGCTTGAATATTCAGGCAGGGGATTGTATTTTTGTCCTAGTGGCAATAAGAAGTCACACTTCATTTAGAGATAGGTAAACTGAAGACAAGGCAGGTTGTGACATGCTAAAATTCATGTAGTTTGTAAATGGCAGTACACAATCTAAAACTCTTTTCTTATGAGACAATCTTGCTTGTACTTCTTTAAAATACTTATTGAGTGCTTGCTTTTACTTATTTCACTACAAACTGATATAGTTTTATAATTGAACCACAACTGGTTGGAAATATCTTGGTCTTCATTGAGGTAGCCACTTATGTATATAAAGTTGAATTAAAAGGTAATAATGAATTCATTTACAAAATTATTTAATGGATCAAGAAGTTGCCTGTGTAAATTTAACAAAGAGAACGTTAAGGAGGGAAAACATCCCTGAATCTCAGGAAAAAACAAAAATATTAGAACCCTGACGCTATTAATTAATACTTTATTTTGGGGTAAGTTGATTTACAGTTGTATACCTCATGTTCCTTATCTCTCAAATTAGGAAAGTGAATGGCAAAATCTCCGAAGGTAATTCAATCTCTAAAACTATTATCATTGGAGTTTTTCCACTTGTTTCTTTCTAAAAGTAATTTTTCTTTGAATATTTGATTTATGTATCACCTGCTTATTCTAATATAACAATAGCTAGCAGTTATCTAATGCTCTAAATTATTTCATTTAATTCTCATAGGAATGCTAGATTATAGGTATCCTTATTATCTCCATCTTAGAAATAAGAAAACCAAAGCAAACCGAGGTTAAATGACTAGCCTATGGGGATATACTTAAGGGTCTTACACAAGTTTGAATGAAGATCTTGCTAATTTCAGCAACTTCTTTCTATATATTGTACTATAAAACTATCCCTAATAGAAAGTCATTATCTTAAAACATGTTGAGATTAGGGAATGCAAAACTTAAGTATATATATATATATATATATATATATATATATATATACACATATATATATATATATGTATATGAAATATAATGGAAAACTCTGATATTAAATTCAATTTTCTACAGTTACCTACCTTTTCAAAAGATGTTATACAGAGTTTCTATTTATTTTTGTTGTTAGGCCTCATCATTATAATTTCAAAGTATTCAGTTTCTCTTGTTTTATTTTTCATTTATATCATAAACATCCTTATGTTCATTTTCCTGTTATGATAAGTTCACTGCATGTGTTATTTTTCACATGATTCTCTGAATTATTTAAGATAATTTTTGTTGAAATACATGATTCCATCACATTCCTCTACCATGACTTGTTTAGCTAGTAGTTAATTAATGAGTGTATAATTCTTTTCAGAACTTTGTAACTATGAAAGAGTTGCCATAAGTATTTTTAACTCTATGGGTCCCTTGTTATCATTTATCCTCTTTGATTATTATATCAAAGTAATATTTAACATTTAAAAATTAAAATAGCTTTACATTTATGTATGGGAGACTGCCATAATAACTTTGTGTGATATATGTTATTAATATACCTCTTTTTATGAAAGAGGAAAGGGAAGGAGAGAAGAAAAGTGACTTTTTCAGTATTACATGGCTATTATTACTGAGCTAGATTTCAAACTCCTGTTCCTGACTTCAAGTCCAGCTTTATATCTACTTTGCTACCTTATAGTATATACCAAACAGCAGAATCTGTGTCAAAGAATAAAGGCATTAAATTACTCTTTTTTAATAAACAAATTGGCCAGAATAGTAGTTAACCTAGAAGAAGAAGTGGATTCAAGTCCCACCGCTGACAAAACTGGTGATATGTCACCCAATAATTCTCTTAACCTCTCTGTGCTCTAAGAAAATCCCTAAGATTCTAAGTTACAGATAAGGACCTACCTTACAATGACATAAGATGTTTATTATACTGCTGAAATTACATGTTACTGCATATATATATATATATATATATATATATATATATACATAAAGTTCAAAATCACTTGCCATTATAATGAAATTAATATTTAATTTCACAAGCATTAAATTATTGAAACCCTATTTCTAAAACTCCAGTATAAATTATTTCCATTTTTATCTTTTCCCATTTATTATTTGAAACATAAAACTCCAGAGATATTTTGACTTTCTTCATTTTTAGTGATTGGATAAATCTTTTATATAGTATTGATAATTTGTGACTTCTTTTTGATAATTGTTTATATCCTTTGCCAAATTTTGTCTTTACTACATCCTTTAATGGATTTTTTTATGTTGTTGGCATACCCAGAAGAGTATCAGTGCATATAATACATATCATCCATGTGTACACATGCTTATGACATGCATACAAACACACATATATTTTTCAGAAATACAATTCAAAATTTGAGAAGGAATTGAGATGGCATCTACTCTAACAGGCAATTTATAAGTCAATATAGTTAAAATCAGAGTGTTTAAATGGTCTGACAAAACCATTAAGCCTAGTTTGTTAGTATTAGTTAGTATTAGAACTAGGTTAACAACTCTGCTCCACCACCTTGACATAAGCCCCTGTTGATTTTCCAAAATATATAGATTCAAATGGTAAATTTTCTTTACTGATAGACAGAATACCAATTCTTTACAATTCTTTTGATCTCTCACTACCATGTGGTACTCATTGTTCACAAAAGATGATCTTTTAAAACAATGACTAGTCCATTTATACACACACACACACACACACACACACACACACACACACACACATACAGAAGATAGACCTTGGTTGGAAACATGTGAAAGTTTGCTGTATGATCTCTTCAATGAACCTATCTCTAAATCCCAGGACTAATTTTGAATAACAGAGCTAAGAAATTATACATCATGAAGACATACTGAAGGAATAACTTGCAATTAATGACACTCAGGAAGCTGGAAAATGAATACTGAGAACGTAAATGACATTTAAACTTTTAGTTATTTCTATTGAAATTTCATTCCAATGGAATTTGATAATCCAGATGATACTTTTGGCCAAGTAAACATAAAATCATTTTAAAGTTAAAAAAGGGGAAATATAATCACTTTGGCAGTGACAGGTTTACTTTTGCCAAGTTTCAACGAAAAATATGAATGATACTTATTTAATGTATATTTTACCTTAAGACAAATGAAATTTAAAAGCAAATATTGGGGCAGCTAGGTGGCGTAGTGGATAAACTACAGGCCATGGAGTCAGGAGTACCTGGGTTCAAATCTGGTCTCAGACACTTAATAATTACCTAGCTGTGAGGCCTTGGGCAAGTCACTTAACCCCATTTGCAAATATTGATATTGAAAACTTGGCATGTTGTGAGAGAATAGTAAAGGGATAGGAATACAATGAGAAAGCCAAAAGATGTTGAACCCAAAGAGCAATACAGAGACAAAGCTATGAATTTGGGGGATTATATCTTACTACCAATGACTATGTGGGAATACCTCCTCAAAACACATAACCCCGAGTGTCCAGAGAACAAGGTTTTTATAGTATTTGGGGGGGGGTATTGTGAGCAAGCAGGATACAGAAGCAGAGATAGCAGTTAGATATATTTCCTTATCAGACAGATAATTACTAACATAGAAAGAATCCCGTAATCCTAGTCCTCTTACAGGCTTAGGATATGTGGAATATGATGTTCTATAGGTCCAGCTACATCTGGGGAAAGGGGAGACAGTCTTGGGAGGTGTCAGGAATTTTCAGGCACAGCAAAATGATGTAAACAAGAACATTTCTTTAGGCCAAGATAGGTTCTGTGACCCCCCCCCACACACACACACATAGACCTGTGCCTTATCAGTATGTTTCCAAACCTAAAGGTGCCTAGTCAAATTCATATTTCTAAGGAGAATCCAGAAAAATGTCAAAGTCCCTTTTTACATGAATATTAATGTTGTATTCGATTCCCCACATTTTTTCAAAATAAATAAAACCCTTGAGTTATCATCTTCATATCCTGGATAAGCATGAACTACAAGCATCTTTACAAAGGATCCAGGTATCTTTATTGCAACTCACACAAGTCTCTCAAGACCACCTATATCTTCAAATTGTACAGTCCAGCTAAATCAGAGGTAATACTCTTCTTAGATAGGATATACAGACTCATGCCACCCAATAATCTCCCTCCTTTTCTATGGAGAATATCTCCACCCTGCCTTTCCTCTTTAAAAGGGCATAAATAAGGGTGTTACACTTACAGAATCAAGGGGAGGCTACAAAAACAGATCCCCTGACAACACAATGTATATACATAGGAGAGAAATGGCAGAGATGAACTGGTCCAGTGTCTCTCCTTTCTTCTCTTCTCTCCTGAAGACATCGGATGTCTATCTGCATTTTCTGAATTTGTTCTAAAAAGTCCTCTCCAGCTCAGGTGAAGAGTTGAGACTTTGTCTTCTGTTAGAGAAACTGCTTAATATTTTACTCAGTTCAAAACACATGTTTTCATCACAAGACAATGAGATTCTGAAGCTTATTGCAATTTATATTTTGCCTTATTGCCACACTGATGAACTTTATTTTAACACAATAAACCTTCATCAGTATTTTACTATATGAGCAAACTCCCAATGAAAATTATCATACTGACTTAAGCTTGTAACATACATTCAACAATCATCTTAATTCAAAGTGTACCCAGGATAAGGTTTAAAGATAAAAGTCTTAGCCTTTACTCTTACTACAATAATGGCTCATACATCCTTAACCAAAATAAAAGTTTTTTTTCCAAAATATTACCAAATATACCATAGATTTTCCTATTCATGATATACTTACCTGACTCATATTCCTTTCCTTAAACTAGGCCTTAAAACTGTAATTATATTAAGAATTCCCCCTTCTTCTTACCTAAATATCCCTTCCAAATAAAATTAAAGAAACTAAATTCCTATCTTAACATGGAGCTGTTAGTAGGTGTCAGAGCCACACTCCAGATCCAGTTCACCTAAATCTATGTTTTCTGGTTTGCTTAGGAGTCATAAAGATCCAGGACATCAAGGGAAAATTCTCTTACAGATGTAAGTATTGAATATCAATGTCCAGGCAAAGGTCATGTGGGTAGTCAAATGTCTTAGGCCAGATTTATTTTTCCAGGAGAGACATTATTCAAATGTCATTTTTGGAAAAATCAAGTCAAAAAGGTCCAACCTCAGGCTATACTGAGAAGTTGTCCGTTTGGCTGCACATCCCTTTCACCTGACATCATGCCTTCCTTGGCTACAAGAGCATGACATTTATCTAGTAGCATTTCCTTTTGCTGAGCATCTGGTATCTGATATAAAAACAAAATTGTTTAAAAGTCCTGTTAACTAAAATAGTTGTTTTACCTATTAAGATCTCCAAGTGAATCCACTTCACAATCTAGATTTGGGGGTTGCCATCAATTAGCTCCCATCCTTACACATATAACACATATATCTACTCTGAGCGTCCCTGTGATCAGAATATATTAAATAAGGTTACTTTCCAAACATTCAAAAACAGTGAAGTTCTCCCAGTATCTGGAGTATTACTTGAGAGATTTTAGTTGTAAAGGCAGGGCCATTGCCTGACCTGACTCTTAACAGGAGGCCAAATTGGGGAAGGGCTCATTCAGAATTTTTTAAACTACTTCCAAGGCTGTTTCGTTTGCATCTACCCATCCCCAAAAATGTGTCAACAAAAAACAAGAGATACTCAAAACCTGCTGCTCGTGGTTTTGTGCAAGCATTTTTACTGTGTCTCTGTTGTTTTTGGGATAAGAATTTTTCTGCCAATTCTCCACCATCTTCCTGCGGCCTTCTTCTCCCCTTTTTATTGAGGGAAGGAATCTTCCAAGAGAGCAGTAGGTTAGATCAGAGGAAAGGGGAGACAGAACAGGATTTTTCCATCTAGGAATGTTCTTTACCTTCCCTGCTTTTTGTAATCCCCACCTCCCCCCACCTTTTGATCTAGCAAAGGAATCTTCTGAGTGGGGACAGAAGACAGGACCTGGTGACATGGGTGAGGGAATGGGGTTTGGGAATTCAGCAGCTGAGATCTTTAAATTTAACAAGACAGTAATAAGTGTAACACATGAAGAGTTAGATTTCACCAAAGTAATCTTTCCATTATTACATTTATACCTGGACCTAAAGGTCTAGAGCAAGGCCAAACATATCATTTAAAATTTCAGGGAACCCTGAGTGTCATGACCTTTGATAATTTCCCTCATTAAAGCAATCAATTATTAATTCCAGTTTTGATATCATTACAATGAAATAGTTTATATTTCCAAAAGTAGATCACATTTGATAACACCCTTCAACATCTTACCTATTGATAAGTCATCTAATTAGGGTTACGTAATATTAATTTTCCAATCATTTTCCAAAGCCCCTCATATTTGTTCAACATTATTGGAATGGGTATCTTGCAGTGAAGATATACTGTAAACATTAAATTCTTAACCTATATGAAATATAAGCTTTTCACGCTGACATCTCATTCTCTTAAAGCAACATAAAACAACAGGTTCTCTTAATGTTAACCTTATAATTATCTTTTACACACAAACCTCTTCTGTATTTTTGCTTTATAAGTTTATTTTATCTCTTCTTCCAAAAACACTTCTATTTTCTTTTTTTTTTCTTATTTTTGCAAGGCAAATGGGGTTAAGTGGCTTGCCCAAGGCCACACAGCTAGGTGATTTATATTAAGTGTCTGAGACCGGATTTGAAACCAGGTACTCCTGATTCCAGGGCCAGTGCTTTATCCACTACACCACCTAACACTTCTATTTTCAAAGAAAATAAGATCCTCTATCAATGTAAGTTTTACACAATAATTCCAAAAGCCCAATGTACACTTTTTATCCATGACAGTGTTAGTTATATGTATAATTTCCTCTTTTTAAATAACAGCCAATAAATAAGCTACACTGATCTCACATATCAGTATTCCCTTTCATAAACATGAGGTGAAAAATAAAGCCCTTCACAAATTCTCTGGGCCAAAAAGACCTTGAGAGATATAACACATTTGCAAGGTTTTGTCTAGTTGTTGTTGTTATTGTTGTTATTGTTTTTATGTTTTTGCAAGGCAAATGGAGTTAAGTGGCTTACCCAGGGCCACACAGCTAGGTAGTTATTAATAGTCTGAGGCAAGATTTTAACTCAAGTACTCCTGACTCCACTGTGTCACCTAGCTGCCCTAGTTTGTTTTTGTTTTTTTCATACCAAATCTTTACAAATGTGATAGAGGAAACTTCAATTCATTCCAGTTTGTTATTACAAAACAATTCTAAAATCTCAAAAAGTATAGCTTAAATTGTTCTTATACAAAGTTTATTAATTGTACACAGCATATTTCAATTATATTTTTGTTTTCTTTACTTCCTAAAACTTTACAATACAAAGAATTCTTAAGACCAGCTGTTGCTAAAAAATGCCTTCCTATAACTATAAGATTTTCTTTATACTTCTCTTAAATTCCCAAAGTCATATTCAAATTAGCTTTAAATCATTTTCTTTTCAAAGCCTAAAAAGTTTATAAAGTCTTCTTATCTTTATCAGTGCAATTCAAACTTCTCAATGCTCTAAGTTATAAGAGCTTTCTATCCTCACTGACGAACATTTCTTTATATTAAATCATTCTATGTTCTGGGAATCAGAGATTCCCCACAATTTGAGATTTCCAAGTAATATATACTAATTCTTTACCTTAACTGTTTATTATTACTGATTCATTCCAGATTCTTCCCAAGTACATGAAATAGTACCTTCCCTTTGTTTAGTTATTCTAAAACTTCAGTAAGATCCCATAATTCACAAGTCTGTTCAGACTCCCATGAGTCTGGTAGGGCCATAAAACATCAGAATCAAAACTCAGACATATTTTTCTTTATAAAGGCCTCATTTTAATTTACATGTATATTTAGAATAGCACATTATAGAATCGATAATAACATAATAATAAAATTAACACTTACCAAGCAATTGATTTCATATCAAACATTTTACTTTATGGGGTTTATTATTTCTCCAATCAAGTAACTACCAAACATGGCAAAAAGCAGTAGTTTAATGCAATTTTTAACTCACTGTGATCTTATATGAACACATATCTCCCTATAGACTTATATTTCTATATTTTTTCTTTTCTTACAATGATTTATAAATCATTTTCCAAAATTCCAAAAATCCATCTTTTGTATAGAAAGTCAGACCTTTTGTTTACATGTTTTAACCAATTTCCATACTTAACAAATGGTTCAAAAAGCCCCCAATTGTCTCTATGTCTGGATTTTCTTTCCAGTTCTTTCCAAACCTCTGACTCAAACTATACAGCTTAGTTTCCCTCAATATAGTGTTTCACCATTCTTTTTCATTAGCTCTTCCTGAATTTACTTCATTCTATTCTGAACTAGGATCACATAGCTTATACAGCTATATAAACCACAGATAAGATTCCATTTTTCACAATACATTTTCCATTCCAAGATGTGAGTATTTAGAACTTCTTGATTATAGCTGCTAAAACCCTAGAGCAGGCAAACAGTCATTCAAAAATCTCTTAGCTTATTTAGAATATTCCCTGCCCCCCCTTCTTCAAATAGAGTAAGCTGAAAAACTTTTACAGAGGGACAGTCCTTTCTGGGAGGGAGTTGATCTTCTATTCTTAAATCCTTACATGTCTCAGAATTTTCTATAATACCTAACATTATCAGAATCTATACTGATAAACTCCTGAAACTCTAATGTTTAGAGTTTTAGTTTAGTTTAGTTTTTTAGTTTTTTTTAGTTTCCTATTTCCTATTTTCCTATATAGTTTCCTCTTATACTGGCATATCTTGGTAACAACATATATATTTTAGGATTTATCCGATTTGCTTGTCTTTCTGAAATTTATTTTCCCACAACTTTTTAAAAATTAAAATAGCTTTTCATTCTATGATTTTTTTGTTTAATGTATCTGGTAATATTCACTGTTTCATGTTTCTTTAACTTCAAAATAAGGTCCCTTTTAACACTTCCTTTACTAATTCTTCCTGAAGTAACTCTCTCTCTCTCTCTCTCTCTCTCTCTCTCTCTCTCTCTCTCTCTCTCTCTCTCTTAGTCCTTTTCTTAAGAGGGGGAGGGAGGGAGAAACCTTCTGGCAGCAAAGAATCATGGAGAACAGGGAAGAGAAGGGAACATAAACAAGGAAGGGGGGACCCTTCTCATAATAGTCAAATAACTGGGTGATTAGTTTAGCCTCAGTCAATTTAACACCAAAATCCATTCCTTTGTAAATAAAAATAAAAAATCCCTCTTGGAAGTGTTCAACAGAAAAGGCAGGAATAAGGAGGGAGGGATCATAATACCCATTGTAACACAGGCAGAAAGAAGGCTCAAGGGTAGAGCCAGTGAGAGCTAGATGCATACTGCCTAAAATATCCAAGTGATCAAAATAACAAAGAGCAGCAATTTAAATGAGGCTAACCAAGGAAATTTTTAGGGGAACATTACTCCCCATTTGACAAATCAATAGAGAAACCCAAGCACACAAGTAAATAGACAACCTAAATCTATAAAGACAGATGAGGCACAAGCACAAGTTTACACAAATTCTTTTTTCTTTTTTCTTTTTTAGGTTTTTGCAAGGCAAATGGGGTTGAGTGGCTTGCCCAAGGCCACTCAGCTAGGTAATTATTATTATTAAGTGTCTAAGACCGGATTTGAACCCAGGTACTCCTGACTCCAAGGCTTTATCCACTACGCCAACTAGCCACCCTGAAGTTTACACAAATTCAACAGAATTTTACAAACTGACAATTTTAACACATATCAACAAACACAGGGTAATGGCAAATTCCTGCAGTCTTAGGAATGCCATGAAGGGAAATTTCAATGTCACTTCCGACCATCTCTCCCTCCCTAAGACCAACCAAATGTGTTCCTTGCTATCACAAGAGGCACCCAAAAGAGGGGACTCAGACATCATATCTGATACTGAATTCCCCTTAAATCAAATATCTAGACC
The DNA here is from genome assembly GCF_037893015.1 of Macrotis lagotis. Classification (NCBI taxonomy): domain Eukaryota; kingdom Metazoa; phylum Chordata; class Mammalia; order Peramelemorphia; family Peramelidae; genus Macrotis; species Macrotis lagotis. The sequence goes on along the minus strand of NC_133666.1, from coordinate 316,634,575 downwards.
CAGAACCAGAACAGGTTTACCTCCAGAGGTGTAACCAGATCTCCACTGAAGCCAAATGGGGGATTACAGTCGAAGAGATGCTCATACTAAGAATATGTCTACCAAGTCCTGGGGCCCTGGAACATCTTGAGGGGCCAACTCCCCTAGGAAAGGGAGAGACAGTCAGTTCAAACCTAAACTCAAGGCTCCCATGGATTCCTGTGGTGACACAAAACACCACGATCTCGCTGGGGCCCCCAAGTGTTGAACACAAAGAGTGAGACAGAGAAAAAGTTAAGAATTTTGGGAAGTACATTTTATTACCAATGACTATTTGGGGGTACCTTCTCAAAACCCATAGTCCCAAGTGTCCAGAGAACAAGGTTTTTATAGTATTGGGGGGGGGGGTTTATTGTGAGCAAGCAGGATACAGAAGCAGAGATAGCAGTTAGATATATTTCCTTATCAGACAGATAATTACCAACACAGAAAGATTCCCATATTCCTAGGCCTCTTACAGGCTTAGGACATGTGGAATGTGATGTTCTATAGGTCCAGCTACATCTGGGGAAAGGGGAGATAGTCTTGGGAGGAGTCAGGAATCTTCAGGCACAGCAAAAGGATCAGGTAAAAAAGAACATTTCTTAAGTCCAAGATAGGTTTTGTGATCCCCCCACACACAACTGTGCCTCATCAGTATGTTTCCAGACCTAAAGGTGCCTAGTCAAATTCATATTTCTAAGGAGAATCCAAATAAATATCAAAGACCCCTTTTACATTAATATTACAGTTTCTGCACCCAATGAAATGTGGATTTATACTTTATATGTGTTCTTAAATGTGCATATTGCCTTCCACGAAGTTACTTCTCTTGTCCTTAATTTTATTTTATTTGTAATGAAAAAGTTAGATTAAATAATTCTGATCATGGATCCAGGTAATATTTAATATCCATGCATTTATATGTGCAAATTGATATTAACTATTTTTACTTTTTATATATTCACATTTTGCACACAATATAAGTTTTTACATTTTGTTTGCTATATAAGTAAGTTTTCTACTTTCAGGGATTGTTAGAAATTTTTCTTTGTTCTGTTTTGTTTTTGTTTTGATGGGGTGAACCTGTGATGATCTTACTTCTTCAATCAATTTAAATAAACAGTTTCCCTGAAATTTATTGTATTTGAAGGTTACCTGCTCCACTGAGAGCTTGAGTGACTTGCTGAGGTAAAATATCCAGCTAGGATATGTCAGAGATGAAACCTGAATCAGCTCCTTTTGATTCTTTGATTCTATTACTACCTCTCTCTCTCCCTCTCTCTCTCCCTCTCTCTCTCTCTCTCTCTCTCTCTCTCTCTCTCTCTTTCTCTCTCTCCTCTCTCTCTCTCTCTCTCTCTCTCTCTCTTTCTCTCTCTCCTCTCTCTCTCTCTCTCTCTCTCTCTCTCTCTCTCAGCTGCAAGGCCATGTATTTTGATCTAATGTTCAGTACTTTTGTAATGAAAATGCACTCAGATTAGAGCCCATTTGTTCAAGTTAGTATAGGGAATATTCACAGAAACAAAATAAAGGATCATAATATAGGACTTGCATCTATTTCTTCCCAATTATCTTTCTTCTCTTCCCCCATAACACACTATTTAAAGAAAATCAAGTTAGTAAACTGAATTTCCTCATTTATTAGACTTGAAGTTTCACAACAAAAAACAATTCGAAGTGCAGGACAAAAGACTTTTTTTGTGGGGTGGAGGGTACCTGGGGAAAAAGTAGTTCATAGTAACAGAAGAAAATCAGCTCAGCTAGCTACTTTCTAACAGCATTGTTACCAATGTACCATTTCCAATAAGAGCCTAGGTCAATGAATTTCAGAAACTTGGGTACCTTCCCAAGATTACAAGCTAATAAGATGATAAAGATGCAGCATCTCCAGATATAAGCTACCCTAGGTATGAGTTCTATTTTATAGTATCATAACTAAGTATATATTGAATAACCACTTTCTTCTTAAGATTTCATTTTCCATTTTAACTTTGTTGTCAATTTGCATTTTTCTAGAGTGTGTTTGTGTTTTTGTATCTTGGAGGAGGGGCTCAGATATTTGGGTATTTAGATGTTCTAAAAAACCTTCTTTCAGGCACCAAATATTCAGTAATGTTTGTTTCAATGTTGAATTGAAGAATAAATAAAATAAATTCTTTGTTCTTTGGGAGTCACAAGTTAGGTGTGATAGGACAGATAAAAATGATGGTTAATAATATCTGCCATTAATATAATTAGTATGTGACAAGCAATGTGTTAAGAACTTTACACATCTTTCTTATTTTTTCTTCATAGCAAGTTTGAAAGGAAGGTACTATTATCTGTATTTTAATAAACATAAAACTGAGTTTAAGTGACTTGCTCATGGTCAAATAGCTATTAAGTGTCTGAGGTGAGATTTGAACTCAGGTCTTCCCTGCTCAGCACCCTATCTGCTGTGTCACTTAGCATACCAGCTAAAAGATGAATGAGATTAGATAAAGTCAAAGTACTTTGGGTATTCTGATGGGAAAATTGATTTCTGTGAGATGGGAATCATATGTCTCCCCAATAATAGTACCCTATTTTCTTAGACATTCATAGGATTCTATATGGCTATTTCTCTGAATCAGAAGAAAAGATAAATGATATGGAATGATTTGAGACACCAAATATATCCACTATCTTTACCTCTACAACATCCTATCAACTATTTTTTACTTTTATTTTTCTTTTCAGTTAATAAGATTATTCTTCTAGAATGATAAATGTTAGAGTGGATTTTGGAAAATTGAGGCACTAGTGCACTTTTGATAGATTTCTGGGCTAATTCAACCATTATGCAGAGCAATTTTGAATATTGCCCAAATATATATAGCTTTTTTTGTTTGGAAAATAATTGGAAATTGAGAGTATGTCCATCAATTGGGGAATGGCTGAAAAATTTGTGGTATAACATTGTAATGGAATACTATTGTGATATAAGAAATTACAAGCTAGGTGCTCACAGAAAAAAATCTGGAAAGACTTTCATGCCCTGATGCAAAGTTAAATGAGTAGAATCAGGAAATTTTGTAAACTGAGATAGGAATAGGTGATCAACTGTGAATGACTTAGTTATTGTCAGAAATAAAATGATGTAAGACAAAAATGATAAAAATCCTGCCCATTTCCAAAGAAAGAACTAATAAAGTCTGAAGAGAGATCAATGCATATCTGTAGGATTTATTTGGTTCTGTTTTATATTTCAGCATGAATACTAGGGAGATATTGTGCATGATTATATAGATGATTATATCAAATTATCTACCTTTTTAATGAGGAAGGTGGGGGAGGGGAAAATGTGGAAGTCAATTTAAAAACAAGTGTTGAAAACTATTTTTGCACGTAATTGCTGAAAATAAATACTAAATTGAAAAAAACAGATTATTCTACTAAAATACATACATCAAGCATAACTGTTGTCAGTGGGTAGTGTCATTATGGTTGAGTGGTACTCTACATCTTTAAACAAACCTGGAAAATGCACCAGAACTCATACTGATGGTAAAAGGAAAAGAAAAATCAAAGTCCCTCTGCCCCATCTCAAATCTAGATAAAGACTGATGGAGAGGACTTTGAACACTGGAGATAGGGTCTTTCCAAGAATGGCTATTAAGGAGAGTTAAGGTCAGGGTTAGAATTAGGATTAGTCCAGGATTAGATTGAGATCCAGGGTAAAGAATGAAGAACTGAATCTAGAGATAGAGATCGAAGGTGATGATTGTTTAGCTTCTATACCAAGGATGGAACAAGTTCAGAAATATTCATCAATCATGGGTTTCAGATTCCAGGAGTAGAGCAAGTTCTCTGTTCTAGCCTCCAGGATTAACCTGAGTCCTGCTAAATCTCCAAGTTGAAATAAAATCATGAAAGCAGCAATCTCTCATCAAAGGGAAGCCTGATATTCTCATACTCTACACTAACAGAGCTTTCTAGATGGTTGAGAAGGGCTAGTGCCAGCAGTTATTTACAGCTGGTCAGCAGGAATGTTGCTCAGACCTAAAACCAAGTCAGAAATTTATGTTAAAAAATGGAAGAAAATGAGAGCTATGAAAGTTAGCATTAGAAAGGAAAACAATATATTGTATAATGTATAATATATGCAAAGCCATATAAAGCAACAGATTTCCTGAAAATTAAAGTGGACCAAATAGATAAAACAAGAAGAAATATTAGTCACAATATGTAAAAATGTGAGTAAATGCCAGGTGTTACAGAGAAAAAAATTAATTCTACTGGGAAATTGATTGAAAAGAATTATTTAAGTATATTCAGATCAAAAAACAATGATGAGAAATGAAAATATAGGCATCTCATTACTAGAATATTTAAAAAAAACCTATACATAAGGGGGTGGCTAGGTGGCATAGTGGATAAAGCACCAGCCTTGGAGTCAGGAGTACCTGGGTTCAAATCCAGCCTCAGACATTTAATAATTAGCTAGCTGTGAGGGCTTGGGCAAGCCACTTAATCCCATTTGCCTTGCAAAAACCTAAAAAAAATACCTATACATATCTTTTCACATCACATAACAAAGTAAAATGTATAGAATATTAAAATCATTGAAAGAAAAACCCAAATAAAATCTTGGAATATTATAACCCAATCCATAACTTATAGGTTAAAAAATACTGCAATAAATCAGAAAGAATCTAATAACTCTATTTATGATAAATTAAGCTCATTTCTTCCCCTAAAAATTGAGTAGTTGAAGTTTAAATTTGTCTATATAGTTCGGGAAAAAACATAGCCTGGGTATATCATTTACCTGTCCAGCTGTATCCAAAATATCCAGGTATGCAGGTTCATCATCAATCCGAACTTGGGTCTTATAAGCATCTTCTGAAAGACACAAAATGACATAAATATGTAAAAATAATCAGGCAAAAGATATACTTTTCAGACATTTTCAGAGTCTTATTATTTTATGTTGAAGTTCAAAAGAAAGGAAGTTTTGTCCACATAATCTGGTGTTGATAATACTCCTGCTCTAAAATGCCAAATGATCTAATATAATAAATCATTGTGATATCTACAACTGAACAGATGGTCACTAGGGCAAACCTATTCATTCATGATTTGTCAAAATGCAAATAGGAAATGGACAATTAATATTCGGCAGTCTTTTCTCTCCTGTTTATATTTCATAATCACTTCATTTATTTTACTCATTTGACTCAAATGAGGCATGAGAAAAGGATAATATTTAGACTGGACATAGAATTAAAGGTGAATTGTTTGATTTTAATTAAACAACAACACAGGGAAGACATTGTACTCTGGTTAACTAATGCAACCTGGCTTGTGAAGTGAGGCATGAGTTGAAGTCAAGTGCTTCCAGATTCAGAGAGAACAAGGCCCTTAATCAGCACAATCACAGAGTCCCTCTATGTTGGATTAGGTATAGAAACAAGCACAGGGATTAGTACTAAAAATAATTCCTATGCTCATTATTTGTGAAAGGAGGAATGATCTTGTTTTTACTTGAACTGTTTTCTCTTCTGAAGGAATGCCTGAGTAGCTTGGGGGTGTGCAATAGAAACAGTGTTGAGGAGAGAATTAAAGCAGTTAGAGATAGCAAATTTCCAGTATCTATTCTCCTGAGATGGTTCAAGTTAGTCAATTTTTAATACAAAACAGGTCTAAAATGCTCTTAAAAGATAGAAATCCTCTGCAATTCCTTTAAATTGAATTTCTAATGTACAAATATTAAATGAGACATAATAACACAAAAAACACAAAAGCCTCTAAAGCTACTTATTCTAAAAAAATTCTAGTCACTCAAGTAATTTATTACTATTGCTCTTATTTTCATGTGGAATTTTGAAAATTCATCATAATTAAATTTTGGAGTATTAACAACTAATGCCTACTTCCTCAAATATATGCTGAGTCTAATTACAGTGATCATATTGATGAATGACTACACATTCTGCTCAAAAATGTTCTCCATTGTCAACAGAATAAATTTTGAGCTACTTAGCTTGAGAATTAAGGTCTCCATAATCTGATTTCAATTTGCCTTATCTCACATAATCCTTTTGCACAATGCTTTAATTTAGTCTGTTTGACTAGTTCCATTTCCAGAATCCATATGATGTTTTTACTTCCAAGTCCATGTTCAGACCCTTCTTTTCACCAATAATAAATCTTCTTAATCTGGGAACCATGGCAGACATGGAAAAATTTTCAAAGAAAATGTAAAATTGCATGGAAAAAAAAGCTTTATTTCACTAACTTCTAACTGATACATAGTATTTTAATTATTTGTTAGTTTTAGAATATTTTTAAACTTTCAAAAGTATTGAAGACACATAAAAGCTTATAGGACCAACGTTAAATGATGAGTTACAGTAACAGAAATATAAAATTAGCTAAAAGTCTATTATATACTTATCCAGATACATTTCATTTTTACAAAAACACTGTGTGGTAAGGAATATGTTAGGTGTCTAAATATTAGAAAATTACAACTCAGAGACCTAAGAGATCTGCTTATGATTATACAACTACAATTTTCATTGGTAGGATTCAGACCCAGGCCTTTAATGTTCTCTCATTAAACTTAATCTTTCCCATATCTTAAGACCCAATACTATCCAAAATACTTCCCCTAGACAAATCTCCTGGCTACTTTGTTTGAATGCCAAGCATACACTGGCCAAAATGGCTATTTATAAGGAAAAATTCACATAAGGCAAATGTTCACATGCAGTCAGAAGGAAGAACATCTCAAGATCTTGTTGAAGAACTTTGGAAACGTTTTCATGACATGAAAGATACTGGCACAGGATGATCTAGTTTGATGTGCCCTAAATTGAAGAAGGCGTTATACTTTATGATCAAAGCAGAATTGAAATAGCTCAAAAGAAATGCAAGATGCACAAATTCAGAGAATCCATCCCAATCTTCATGTAAGCTATTTGTGCGCAGTCTGTGGTAGAGCATTCTAAAGTTGCATTGATCTGGTAAGTCACAGTCAGACATACTGCAACTTTCTCAGACATATTGCAGCAGGGGTAGGTTACAGAATGAGAGAGAGATGGGGCAGAGATAGAAATAGAGAGACAGAGATAAGTTCATCTCTACAATCCCATGGTAATAGACAAAAGCAAAAAATATTGATGCCCTCTAGCCTTTAAAAGAATCAAAGCATTCTTTTCTCTGTAATAAATTACTTAACTGTTTTAACATAAGTTCTTACGTTTATTTTTATAATTTTCTTCTGTACCATATATGGTCATGCTATCACCTGTCAGATTTTTCTCCTATCAATTAGAAGAATAGGCTTTCATTTTGTTCTTGAAGTTTTTAGTTTGTTTCTCCTAATTTTAATATAAATAAACCAGGTAACTGATCTTCTTAAAATTGTTTGAAGAGTAAAGAAATCTGGATTGAGGTCCTAATAATCTCTCAATCTCTCTCTCTCTCTCTCTCTCTCTCTCTCTCTCTCTCTCTCTCTCTTTCATTCTCCTCTCTCTCTGTCTCTCTCTCTCTCCCTTGCACAGCAATTGGGTT